>NC_041385.1:446824639-446849446 GCF_002162155.2 Triticum dicoccoides
GGAATGCTATTGGTAAACTATCTCTAAATCCTCTGAGGAGCTATCTGTAACCAGCAAGAAATCTGCATCGATAGGTAGCACTAACTGCTCGGAAGACCTTGTTTTCACTCCAGATTTTCCCATGACTGACTCAAATGGCTGATGCAAAGGAAGAGTAGATGAATGTATAAACATTGTTGACAATTAGAATCCATTATGAAAAATAAATATGGCACAATAGAAGTCACATATACGATGACTGGCTAAACAGAATGACATTTCATGATTCACGTATATGATGCCTGGCTAAAGAAGATGCCTGGCTAAAGAAGATGCCTGGCTAAAGAATATTTGTCTTTTTAGATATTTCAAATGGACTACCACATACGGATGTATATAGACACATTTTAGAGTGTAGATTCACTCATTTTGCTCCGTATGTAGTCACTTATTGAAATCTCTAAAAAGATAAATATTTAGGAAGGGTGGGAGTATGATATAGAAACCTAACAGGTGGCATTCACACAAAGAAAATCTAAACTAAGCTGATGACATATAAGATGTATAATGTAAGCAATGCGAGGTGCCATATGCATGATATGACCAACATCAGCATGCCAGGTTAGAGCAAACACCTCAGGGGGTAAATAGGAGTGGTCGACTCCCTTTGAATCCCCCTCTGAATAGTTATCTTCCTCTGGAATACAATCTGGAATGGTGAGAGGGGGCCCACTTCACCCACCATGGAGAGGCGTCTGCATGACATTATAGTCCCACACAACAGTCTTCTCTTTTTCTCTACATGTTCAGTACGATTGTGTACAATAACTGACATGCATAATAAAATAACCTAGTTAGATTATGTAAGGCCTAAAGGGTGCATGCAGAAATCAAGACATATGGTAGCAAACGAGTGGATAGATCCAAAACTAATGATAGCAGGTAGATTATAGCTTCAGTTTAAAAAGATAGACGATGGATCATCTACTGTTTGTTGCCCACCCAACATGAACCACATAGAAGACCCCAGATGAACCAGATAGTAGACCAATACTATTCGTTGCTGCCTCGATATGTGCCCCACGGGCATTTTAAAACTCAAGTTTGAACATTAGTTTGGACCTGACTTGGAGTTTAAGAGGTGAACAGGACAATAAAGTAGCAGGTAATAATAACCAATGTATAACATAAGCAGAGACGAAAGAGTGTGACCTCTCTTCCGGAATTGTGTAGTCCTCAGGTTCATCTGCTCAGTCGATGATGGTAATGCAGTTGGTGTGGCTGCCGGCAACGGGGAAGATGATCTGAGGCGGCGAAGGGAAGTTTGCAAGGGGAATCTCTACTGTAGTGAACGCTTAAGTCGATGGTGCACCTCATGTGGGGTGGATGACAGCACGGCAGGAGCAAGACATAACACACAGAGGTTTCTTTGACACCTATCGGAAAATGAAGTAAATCTGTAAGGGCTCCTTAGAATTGCAGGATTATAGAAACACAGGGACAAGAAAATCATAGGAATAGGATAGGAGTGCACATGCAAAACTGAGCATTTGCAAACATAGGATTTCTGTCAATCTGGGTGTTTGGTTCACATGAATTGGAAGAACACAGGAATGGAGAAACATGGTCAAATTAAAGTCAAACCACGTGAAAATGAAAAAAATAAGAATCTTAATATGCCAGTAATGCAATTAGTCCTATTCTCCATGCATATTAATTTGAAAAGGACCTCCAAGTGGATATTAAAATTCCTACATTTTTTCTTTGAAAGAGACACCAAAGGAAAAAAAATCTTCCAAATTTTCTTTGCTCCATTCCTTCTAACCAAATGCATGAATAGTAGTACCATACTAAAGTTTCCAATTCCTATGTTTTCCTTCACTTTTTCTTTGAACCAGTGGCGATTCTAGTAGGCAGTTTTCAACAGGCTGAAGCCTAACCTTGAAATATTTTGTGAGCTTACATTTGGTCCACATTAGTATCATATAATGTCTATCTTGCTAAACCGATTAAAATTGTGGTTCAAAAGATCATTTAGTATTCTCCCTGTTAAGGCTGTGACCACAATTTATTTGTTTCTTTATTTGCAACTGCTTTGAACCAAAGGATCCCTGAGGGATCGACATGAATGCAGAGTAACAAAGTGATGCGACGAGTGTACAACCTCTTTGGCATAGCCTTGTCGACCTCAGCATCATTGGGTTGGACATGGAGGATGGTGATGCTGGTGTGACTGTTGGAGGTGGGGAAGAAGATCTGAGGCCTCTGGATATGGCGCCAAGGGTACTGCTCGGCTGTGATGGATGGTTTCATCGTTGCAGCAGCTCCGATGTGGTGTACAACGGCGAGGCTGAAGCAGGACAAGACAAACAACGTTAATCTTGTGTGGGACTCTAATATCATCAGCATGATCTAAAATACATCAACAAAAAGTGCTAGATGTAAAATGCATCAGTCACGCCACAACCGCTCCGACAGATGTTGTAAATACTGTTCATTCTGAACTTAACTGAAGAAACTGAACTTTATAGTAGAAACTGAATTTTACTGTCGAAACTGATTGAACTAGTAGCAGAGCATTACAATAGATGTTTAGGGTATTCGAGAACTAGTAGCAGAGAAGCAGTCATCTAAATCAGCAGCCCCTCGAGTAGGGAATGCACTAGCAGAGAGCAACTCGTGCAACAGCACCGCGAGCGAGTGCTAAAGCAACAACTCCAATAACTACCAGAGGTCGTGCAACAGCAGTGCGACTGAGAGCAAGAGCAGAGCAGCAGCACGAAGGAGAGAAAGAGCGGAGCAGCAACGCGACCGACAGCGATAGCAGAGTAGAGTAGCAGCACAAACAAAAGCAAGAGCAGTGCAGCAGCGCGACCGAAAGCAAGAACGGAGCCGCAACGCGAGCGAGAGCCGGAGCAGCAGCAACTAGTGCCGGTGTGGAAGTCCTCGCCGACGAAGCAAGATTGAATAAAATATAAAATGCAGCGATGAGTGCGGAACCTCCTTGGTAGCGCCGAGTAGGCCTCGGCTTCATCTGAGGAATTGGTGAGGATGATGCGGTTCCGGTCGGGCAGGTCAAGACGGCGCTGTGGGGATAGAGGTGGACCGATAGACGAGGAAAATGTCGGGGTAGCTCCTTGGAGGTGGAGGACGGGGCGGCTGATCCGGCGGGACAACGAGCAACGAAGGATCCTCATCTGGTGTGGTGGATGAGGGACGACGAGCTGTTGCGGAGGACGACGTTGTCAGGGAAGAGTCGTCGGCTGGGCGGCGGCCGGGAGGCCAATGGAGGAGCATGGGGTTTCGCTGGTTTTGGCAGCCTCAGTGTACGAATGGGGGGAGGGGAAGGGAAAGGTAGGGGAGCCATGGCTAAGGGACGCGCTTGTCCGAAATGTAGGGTAAGTTATGAACGTACCCCCATCAATTTTGACCACGCGACGTCGAGGCGACATTTCCGGCTGAGGGGTAAAAGGGGAATTTCACGTGTCTAGGCTGCGGGACCGATTTCAAATGAGGAGGGAGTTTTTGCGCGCATCGAAATTCCAGGATAACAAGGCACGGCGTGGGTTGAAGAGGCGGGAGTTTCACAGCAGAAGAGACAAAAGATTCTCGAGCTTGAAATTTCGAGATAACAAGGCACGGAACCCAGGTTCGGCAGAACAAACTTAACGTGTACAAAAAAACATTCATACAAGACACAAGAGAGTCATGTCCCTTTTACTATATTGCTATAAATGCCACTGAAAAAATACAATAAAAATGTAAAAAAATCGGGAGAACAAGATTACCCTGTACAGTACCAAATCAATTCGCACTTCCCTCAATAACAAAAAAAACAAATCAATTCCCACCACAAGAAAGAGTCATGTCCCTTTTTATAAGATTACAAATGCTCTGGTGAACCAGAGTTTGCATTTTGTTAAATATTGGAATTATTCCGGGTTCGTTTGGCCTTTTTATACATTAGTTGAGTTACTGGATAGTTAATGTGCATAATTCCAATTTGAACTACAAGCACATGTTGTGGTGCACCAAAGTTGGTTGAAAAGTCACATGTGTGCCCTTGGGTGAATTTCTAGGTCCCATGCAAGAAACGGGAATGGAATTCGAACATCTGGGCGTCGTGACTCGGCCGAGAACAATGAGTAACTTGGTTTTTAAATTCCTGTAAATCCAAAACTCGCCTGGAAATCATCAAAACTTGGCATGGTGTCATGTCATGGCACAAACATGTTGTGGTAAAAAACTTCGCCGAATTGGAACAAGTTTTCGTATAAGCTTTTTGCAAACTGGAGCTTCTCTCAAGAAGGCTCGTGGTTCTGAGAGGGAACATGCCACCTTTGTGTGCGAAATGATATACGTTGCCCCCCTGATTTTCTTTACCGAGGCAACATAGAAATATATGACTGTCATGTTAAATTTTGGGATTAGTCCGGGTTAATTTAGCCTTGTTTATACATTAATTGAGTTTCTCGTCATTTAATGTGCATAATTCAATTTTGAACTACAAGCACATGCTCGAGTGCACCAAAGCTGGTTGAAAAATAACATGTGTGTCCTCGGGACAATTTCTAGGTCCCATGCAAGAAATGAGAATGAAAATCAAACATATGGGCGTCGTGGCTCGTGCGAGAACATTGAGAAACTTGGTTATTGTCGGGGATATACCCCGCGGTATGACCCGGCCGGAAGTATGACCCGGCCGGGCTTGGCATTTTCATTGGTAACTCGCCGGAGGACTGGCGACTCACGAGTCTGAAGGCTCACTGGTCTGACGACTCACGAGCCTGGCGACTCACGGATGGCCCTGACGGCGGGTCAGATAGAAGACAAGGACCAAGGCCCAGAAGGCCGGCTCATGCTATGGTGGCCCGGCTTAAGAGAAAAGGCATAAGGAATATTCTCCTACAAAGGAAGCAAGACTAGGACTCCACTTATATTAGAGTAATCCTAATCCTACTAGGACTAGTCATGTAACCCGCCCCTTCAACTTATATAAGGAGGGGCAGGGCTCCCCAAAGAGGGACAAGAAATAGGAAACAATCTCTAGGGCTAGACACAAAGAGCCGGCTTACTGGCGACTCCCTCATGATCATAATGAGACCTAGCCACAAACAGCATGTAGGGTTATTACTGGATGATGTTTCCCGGGGCCCAAAGCTGTCTAAATCCTTGTCTTATGTTACGTCTCTCGATTCCGCCCAACCCCTCTCAAGCTAACACATAGATGCGTTGGCATCGCGACTAAGTCCTCACACTAAGGACATCTATCGTGACAATTCCACGACAGTTGGTGCCCACCATGGGGAACGCGCACGGTGGTGTTGAGTTCTTGGAGGGATCTTTCCAGGAATCGAGAAGTTGTGCAATTTTCCAGATGAGTCGGCTTGGAAGGGTTTGCGTCAACTTCAAGTGGATTAGTCCAGATTTTAGATCTATGAGATTTAAGGTTCAAGAAAATTAGCTTACAAACTTGTCTATCACCGTCATGGGGCAATCTGCCGATACGCAGGAGGCCAACACGAACTTAGTCCTCGCGTCATTGAGCAATCAAAGGGATGTGATCAAGTTTTCAGGGCGACTGTTGTCCGCGGCATCTAGCGATCCACCAAGCCAGTCAACTCTCCAATGATACGAAGCCAGATCGATGTTGGAAATACCACGTGCAAGAGACCGAGACCGACATGAGTTCTGTATGCGTACAAATCATCTAGTTTGCTGCTCCAACGCACCATATACTTTTCTACTATCAATACATTGACCAAGTCCAAGGGCTAGTCACGAAAGCCAAGGAGAAAAATACCATCAGCAGTTGTGAGGCTCACAGCGCCCATTCACATGGGCTGCTAGTTCCCTGCCACTGCTATCTCCATCTTTTTTCCATTAAAAAAGGGCAGAAAGGGAAGAAGAGACGGTCAACAAAACAGTCAACAAGACGTAATCAGATTTGGCCACGACTTGGAAGTGGGGATGGACACGGGCTCCGCCACTGTAGCCTCGCCTCACGGGCGTCTCTCTGCTGCCGCGCCAGACCTCAGCCACCTCGACTCCGAGCGGCCCCCTTAGCCACGGCGTGAGCTGCCTCGCTAGTCTGCCTCTGCCTCAGGATGCTTCTTCCGCAACTGAGCCGCCGTTTCACCTCCAAACCTGCCCTCGTTGGAGTGTCCTCAAGCCGCCCATCGCCGAGCCAATGACGGCATCACTTCGCCCCCGCGACCGCGCTGCTCCAAGTCACCGGCGCCTTGAATCGTCTCCACTGGTGCCAGGCGCCGGGCTGTCAATGGTTTTGTGGTTTGGCCAAGCCGCGGTTGTGGTTGCCGCCTCCGCCTCAAGTCATCGTCGCCCGGGTCCCATCACGCAACCTCTGCTATAATTTACTGCGAGATGCTTCAGTCGCCTGGCCCACTGCTCCTCCTTACGACCACGGCTCCAATCTGTGGTCTGAAGCCGTCTCGGACCGCACCTCCATCTGAGACAGTTGCTTCAGCCCTGTGAAGTCTCCGGATCAACCCAACTTTTGATCAAGGGTCCAAGTGCTGATCAACGCAAAAAACAAAGCCTGATAGATTACCTTACCTTCTGCACGTAACATCAACTAGTACAACCACTGTACGTGCATGAATTTGAAGGTTTTAATAGTCAGCTCACACGCAGTCCCCAAAATCTACAGGAGTATTAAAAATCAAAGTCTTGTGGATTTTCTACAACAGTCCATCCATGCTGTTGCCTGGCATGACACCACGTGTCATGAAGGAAATTTTAAAGGAGCACTCAAAGGATATTGTCAAACCAACAACGACCAGAGGCAGGATATGGACTCAACTTCGAGCCGCCTCTGACCCACGGTTTTATGCTAAGTCGCCGGCACCTCGCCGTTTTCTGCTGGCCAGAACGGCCTTGCCTCCCGCCCACTCGCCATCTCCAGAGCCGCTGTGGACCCGACTTCGATGCCCTTCTGGTTTTCTCCTACGTGCGTCCTTGTGGTGGCGCGTCTCGCACACCGGAACCGCTCCGTCCCAGCGTCTTCGAGGCCGCCCCGCGAGCTTCACAACAGAGCCGCCCTTGGTTTGTACAGCCGTCACACGATGAGCCGCCACCTGCCCCCGGGTCGACTCGCGTCCGTTTCAAGCTGTTCAAGTCACCGCCTCCGCCGTCTCAAACACACTACCGCTGCAGTTTTTGAGCCACCGCCATGGTGATGCCTCCGTTTCGCTGCTGGGTTGAGCCGCCAGGGCCGCGTTGACCCGCCTCTACCATATTGAGCAACCTGGGATATATTGAGTCATCGGTCTGCCTGAGACGCCTCTATTGTGTTGAACGGATCATTCGTCATCCGAACAATCAGGTGATATCTATCCGTTTAAGTTTATTAGCATACATGGTTTTTGTTAAAGAACAATTACTCTGGTTTGCGATGTTTTTGATGCAGGACAATTGTTCACTACATCAACACAACGTGGCTGACTCGCCTGTCCACGCGGCTTACCGCGCCTGCGATTTACTCGCCCGTCCACGCCGGCTTACAACGCCACGGCCGGCTCATCTGTCTATACCGCTTCTGATGTTGTGGTCGTCCTTTTCGTCCATCTCTCGCGGTCTAGTCTACATCAACACACCGGGTCACACCTGTCTGCATGAGCTGTTTATTGAGTATGAGCAAGTCACTGCTTGGGTAGCAGGGTTTTCTTTCAACAAATTGGAGGCAAATTATCATGTATTATTAGCCGCCGTCTGCACTGGATGGCTCAATGGGCATGCACACAAGTCGCCGCCACTACATTTTGGTTAACTTCAAAACAACCAGTTGGAAGGAACCATTGGCCGAGTTGCTGACATGGCTCATACGAGATCATTTATAACCCGTCGGGATTCAACATATTTCAGCAATCTGCTGTTCAACTATATGCCGGTTTATATCAGGGTCAAATATGGAGAATCTCAAGACACCTCCTCGAGTCATCTTAAGACTCGGGGGCTACGATGACATGACTCGGTGGAATTGGCCAGTTTCAATGAATTCAAGAACTCCGGGTCATTGGAGGGAAGATAACCCGATCCCGGAGGCTACTGTCATATTGGTGAAAATTTAAAGCCGTCAGAAGATTTCCGGCTCAACATGAGGATTCTGGTTCAAAATCCAGTTCAAGGGAAACTTATTTACCACAAAGCTTTGAAGCTCTCAATATCCAGTTCACAATCCGGCTCAAGGACAATCTGTCTCCCACAAAGTTTTGAAGCTTTCAAATCCGCTTTAAAGTTCCGGTTCAAAAAGAATTAGTCTCTCGCAAGTTCGAGTTCTCAGAAAAATTGAAGGTTGCCAAAGAGAACTTGCTGCCATGATGCGTGGTTCAAACATGGGTATCCTGCCTTACGGTAATCTTATTATGCTCACTTGGGGGCTTCCTGCTCTGCGAGCATAGCTGTCGGTACCCTCTTGATCGGTGCAATGCCAAAGCTTATACGGTCACTTGGGGGCTTCCTGTTCAAACATAGGTCATATTCGAACCAAAGAGAACATAGGTGTTAGTACCCTTTTGATCGGCGCAATGCCAAACCCACTAGGGGTTGATCGTATTCGAATCATAGCTTAACCCCTTTTGGGTCTGACTTTGATCGTATTCGAATCATAGTCATTAAAAAACTCTCAAGGTCATTTGGGGGCTTCCTGTTCAAACATAGGTCGTATTCGAACCAAAGAGAACATAGCTGCCGGTACCCTCTTGATCGGCGCAATGCCAAAGCCACTGGGGGCTACATGATTGTATTCGAATCCTAGCTTAACCCCTTTGGAACGGTTTACTGATCGTATTCGAATTAGAGGCCTAAAAATTTTCTTTCTATTTGGCTTAAGCTTTTTGAAAACAATCTTTTGAGTTTGTCTTGAGACTTTTTTGTTCATATCTGAGGCATATATATGTGGTCTCTATTTAACCTGGCTTGACTTTGGATGATAAGTCGCCAGTATATGACAATCATAAACATTTGGAAGTCTTGGCTTCTAAAGATTGGGTTATCACCCTTACTGCACAGGTATCATAAGCCGGCAGTATGATTCAATATCACAAGTATGATATTGTTTATATATGATTATATTTAAACCGGCCCTGGCTATGGACTTTAAGTCGCCGGTATATTTTGGATTGCGCCATTCGAATCATGCGCTTATCATTCATTGGATTATTGCCCTTATTGGATACGGTGATGTAAGCCGGCAGTATGAGCTAATTCCACAGGTGTGATTATATAAATATGCGAGGTTTCATAACCCGCCCTGGCTTTTGACGTTAAGTCGCCAGAGCATATGTTGTTTAAACTTCGTGCAGGATTTGCAGAACTATGACTTATATAAATGCTTAAGTCCAGGCTCATCATAAAATTGATGCTTCAAAATGATTATCCATTCTGGATTTTCTCAAAGGCTATAAGCTGCCAGGTTAAAAAAAATCCGGCTTACAATGGCGCGTATTAAATCGCCATTGGACAAGAGCCGCCGGGTATTTAAATGCCAGATTTACTTGTCAACGGATAAGGTATTCAAAGTCGCTTTGGCGCAATGGTTATTATTTCATCAATGGATATGATTTATTCTACAATGGAAGGAATAGTCCCGAGTCGCTGCAGGCTTACGACCCGGCACTTGGGGGCTACATTATTCAAATTGAGATTAATTCAAATATGCAAGTCACATGTCACTGCCAGCATGCACCATGGCACTTGGGGGCTAATGTAAAGTCATTGTTTGATCAACTTATTGAAGACCCGACTCATCCCATTGTAATGAGCCGGCCCTTGGGGGCTACCAATTGCTCCTATCAAAAATTCAAGGCACACAAGCCTCAGTCCATTATATTGAAAGATCCACTACTCAGTTGGTAGAGTACAAAGCTCTTAACCTTATGGACGTGGGTTCAAGACCCATGGTGGAGATTACATCATATGATGTTATTATCAATGTATTATATACAAAGTCCTAGCTCAGTATTATCTTACTGAGCCGACCCTTGGGGGCTACACGTTGCTGTTCAAGTTTACATGGTTATATCTACAAAGTCCCTACTCATTATTGCATAATGACCCGACCCTTGGGGGCTACACTGGTTGAAGTTTTCATGAGCATAAGGCAATTATAAGTCTCGGTTGCTGCAAGCATGACAACCCGACACTTGGGGGCTACAGGTGATATGTATATAACAGAAGAAAAAATCTTCAAATTCTCAGTTTGGAGCAGACCGGATTAACCCACTGTCTGCAACAATCATGACCCGACATCATTTATTTACAACCTGACAATTTTGGCAATCATAAATTGGCAAGATCTACATCTTTAAGCCGGCTGAATATCAGTTGAATATTTCAAGACCAATATTTTTGTCCAGCCAGAGCATTGAAGGCCGACTCAAATGGATTATTTCTTATAATATTTCTCTACAAGAGCTAATGTCGGCAAATTGGTTATGAAGATGGCCTATTGACCCGGATTTTTTAGAACAAGTGTCTGGATTTTTTGCATTGGCAAAGTTTGAAAATATCTGTTAAAGGAGATATGTTATAAGATCTTGAGGATGCATCCAGGAGGAAATGACAAGGACTTAAGGATGATCAGGTGCTGGTTCAGGAAAATATTTAACCCGGAGCACAATCTATCAAGTTTGTTCTTGTGTTTATTTTACAGGATCAGTTTAACATGGATAAATCCAAATTAAACTGGGGGCTAATGTCGGGGATATACGCCGCGGTATGACCCGACCGGAAGTATGACCCGGCCGGGCTTGGCATTTTCATTGGTAACTCGCCGGAGGACTGGCAACTCACGAGTCTGGCGGCTCACTGGTCTGACGACTCACGAGCCCGGCGACTCACGGATGGCCCTGACGGCGGGTCAGATAGAAGATAAGGACCAAGGCCCAGAAGGCCGGCTCATGCTATGGTGGGATGGCTTAAGGGAAAAGGCATAAGGAATATTCTCCTACAAAGGAAGCAAGACTAAGACTCCACTTGTAATAGAGTAATCCTAATCCTACTAGGAATAGTCATGTAACCCGCTCCTTCAACTTATATAAGGAGGGGAAGGGCTCCCCAAAGAGGGACAAGAAAGAAGAAACAATTTCTAGGGCTAGACACAAAGAGCCGGCTTACCGGCAACTCCCTCATGATCATAATGAGACCTAGCCACAAACAACATGTAGGGTTATTACCGGATGATGTTTCCCGGGGCCCGAAGCTGTCTAAATCCTTGTCTTATGTTACGTCTCTCGATTCCGCCAAACCCCTCTCAAGCTACCACATAGATGCGTTGGCCTCGCGACTAAGTCCTCGCACTAAGGACATCTGCTGTGACAATTCCACGACAGTTATAAAATTCTTGTAAGTCCAAAACAAACCTGAAAATCATGAAACTTGGCATGGTGTCATGTCATGGTACTATCATGCCGTGGTAAATTTTTGGCCCAATAGGACCAGTTTTGGCATAAGCTTCTTGCAAACCGGAGCTTTTCTAAAGAAGGCTTGTGGTTCTAAGAGGGAACGTGCCACCTTTGTGTGTGAAATGATATATGCTACCCCCTCCCTTGATTTTCTTTACAGAGGCAACATAGAACTATATGCGTGTCGTGTTAAATTTTGGAATTATTCCGGGTTCGTTCGGCCTTTTTATACTTTATTTGAGTTTTTGGACATTTAATGTGCATAATTCAAATTTGAACTACAAGCACATGCTCGAGTGCACCAAAGTTGGTTGAAAAGTCACATGTGTGTCCTCGGGTGAATTTCTAGGTCCCATGCAAGAAACGGGAATGAAAATCAAACATCTGGGCGTCGTGGCTCGGCCGAGAAAATTGAGAAACTTGGTTATAAAATTCTTGTAAATCCAAAACATGCCTGAAAATCATGAAACTTGGCATGGTGTCATGTCATGGTACTATCATGTTGTGGTAAAAAACTTGGACGAATTGGAACAAGTTTTTGTATAACCTTCTTGCAAACCGTAACTTCTCTCAAGAAGGCTCGTGGTTCTGAGAGGGCACGTGCCACCTTTGTGTGCGAAATGATATACATTGCCCCCTGATTTTCTTTATAAAGGCAACATAGAACTATATGACTGTCGTGTTAAATTTTGGGATTAGTCCGGGTTCCTTTGGCCTTGTTTATACATTAATTGAGTTTCTCGTCATTTAATGTGCATAATTCAATTTTGAACTACAAGCACATGCTCGAGTGCACCAAAGTTGGTTGAAAAATAACATGTGTGTCCTCTGGACAATTTCTAGGTCCCATGCAAGAAATGGGAATGAAAATCAAACATCAGGGCGTCGTGGCTCGTGCGAGAACATTGAGAAACTTGGTTATAAAATTCTTGTAAGTCCAAAACACACCTGAAAATCATGAAACTTGGCATGGTGTCATGTCATGGTACTATCATGTTGTGGTAAATTTTTGGCCGAATAGGACCAGTTTTGGCATAAGCTTCTTGCAAACCGGAGCTTTTCTCAAGAAGGCTTGTGGTTCTAAGAGGGAACGTGCCACCTTTGTGTGCGAAACGATATATGCTACCTCTCCCTTGATTTTCTTTACAGAGGCAACATAGAACTATATGCGTGTCATGTTAAATTTTGGAATTATTCCGGGTTCGTTCGGCCTTTTTTTACTTTAATTGAGTTTTTGGACATTTAATGTGCATAATTCAAATTTGAACTACAAGCACATGCTCCAGTTCACCAAAGTTGGTTGAAAAATCACATGTGTGTCCTCGAGTGAATTTCTAGGTCCCATGCAAGAAACGGGAATGAAAATCAAACATCTGGGCGTCATGGCTCGGCCAAGAAAATTAAGAAACTTGGTTATAAAATTCTTGTAAATCCAAAACATGCCTGAAAATCATGAAACTTGGCATGGTGTCATGTCATGGTACTATCATGTTGTGGTAAAAAACTTGGCCGAATTGGAACGAGTTTTTTTATAACCTTCCTGCAAACCGTAGCTTCTCTCAAGAAGGCTCATGGTTCTGACAGGGCACGTGCCACCTTTGTATGCGAAACGATATACGTTGCCCCCTGATTTTCTTTACAAAGGCAACATAGGACTATATGGCTGTCGTGTTATATTTGGGATTAGTCCGGGTTCCTTTGGCCTTGTTTATACATTAGTTGAGTTTCTCGTCATTTAATGTGCATAATTCAATTTTGAACTACAAGCACATGCTCGAGTGCACCAAAGTTGGTTGAAAAGAACATGTGTGTCCTCTGGACAATTTCTAGGTCCCATGCAAGAAATGGGAATGAAAATCAAACATCTGGGCGTCGTGGCTCGTGCGAGAACATTGAGAAACTTGGTTATAAAGTTCTTGTAAGTCCAAAACACACCTGAAAATCATGAAACTTGGCATGGTGTCATGTCATGGTATCATGTTGTGGTAAATTTTTGGCCGAATAGGACCAGTTTTGGCATAAGCTTCTTACAAACCGGAGCTTTTCTCAAGAAGGCTTGTGGTTCTAAGAGGGAACGTGCCACTTTGTGTGCGAGACGATATATGCTACCCCCTCCCTTGATTTTCTTTACAGAGGCAACATAGAACTATATGCGTGTTGTGTTAAATTTTGGAATTATTCCGGGTTTGTTCGGCCTTTTTATACTTTAATTGAGTCTTTGGACATTTAATGTGCATAATTCAAATTTCAACTACAAGCACATGCTCCAATGCACCAAAGTTGCTTGAAAAATCACATGTGTGTCCTCGAGTGAATTTCTAGTTCTCATGCAAGAAATGGTTATGAAAATCAAACATTTGGGCGTCGTGGCTCGACTGAGAAAATTGGTTTTAAAATTCTTGTAAATCCAAAACACGCCTGAAAATCATGAAACTTGGCATGGTGTCATGTCATGGTACTATCTTGTTGTGGTAAAAAACTTGGCCGAATTGGAACAAGTTTTGGTATAAGATTCATGCAAACCGGAGCTTCTCTCAAGAAGGCTTGTGATTCTGAGAGGGAATGTGCCACCTTTGTGTGTGAAACGATATACGCTAGCCCCGCCCTTGAGTTTATTTACAGAGGAACATAGAACTATATGAGTGTCATGTTAAATTTTGGAATTATTCCGGGTTCGTTTGGCCCTTTTATACACTAATTGAGCTTCTGTACATTTAATGTGCATAATTCAAATTTGAACTACAAGCACATGCTCCAGTGCACCAAAGTTGGTTGAAAAATAACATGTGTGTACTCGGGTGAATTTCTAGGTCCCATGCAAGAAATGGGAATGAAATTCAAACATCCGGGCATCGTGGCTCAGCCGAGAACATTGAGAAACTTGGTTTTAAAATTCTTGTAAATCCAAAACACGCCCAAAAATCATGAAACTTGGCATGGTGTCATGTCATGGTACTATCATGCTGTGGTAAAAATTTTTGGCCGAATTAGAACAAGTTTTGGTATAAGCTTCTTGCAAACCGGAGCTTCTCTCAAGAAGGCTTGTGGTTTTGAGAGGGAACGTGCCACCTTTGTGTGAGAAATTATATACTCTGCCCCCTTAATTTTTTTACAGAGGCAACATAGAACTATATAAGTGTCGTGTTAAATTTTGGAATTATTTCGGGTTTGTTTGGCCTTTTTCATACATTAATTGAGTTTCTGGTCATTTAATGTGCATAATTCAAATTTGAACTGCAAGCACATGCTCCAGTGCACCAAAGTTGGTTGAAAAATCACATGTGTGTCCTCGGGTTAATTTTTAGGTCCCATGAAGGAAATGTGAATGAAATTCAAACATCTGGGCGTCATGGCTCGGCCTGAAACATTGAGAAACTTGGTTTTTTAATTCCTGTAAATCCAAAACACACATGAAAATCATGTAACTTGGCTTGGTGTTAAGACATGGCACTAGTTCTGGCCATCTTTGGCCCGGCCCTGTCGGCCCACCCAGGCCCGACCCTAAAATCTAGGGCCTAGGCCTAATGGGCTTGCCCGTGGGCCGGGCTTGGGCCTAAGTTTTGAGCCCACCTGCAGGGCCTGGACGGGCTTGGGCTTGGCATATTGGGATTTTAAAGAAGAGGCCCAGCCCACGGCCTTAAGCCCTAAGGGCTTTTCAGGGCTTTTTACCAGATGGGCCGGGCTTGGGCTTGAAAACTAGGCCCGATGGTAGGGCCTGGGCCTCAGTTTTCTGCCGTGGGCTTTTTTAGGCCCGGCCCAAGCCTGGCCCATGGCCAGGTATACATGGCACCAACATGTTGTGGTAATTTTTCTGTCCGATTTGCGAAGGCGCACACATTAACAATCAACAAAGTTATTTTGGAACAAGTGTTGTCACGTTACAATCAGAAGCACAAGTATTATTGAAACCGTGGGCGTTCTACTTACCAATCACGTGTCGCCACATGTCCCCTTTTTTTATTGTCTAGGAAGTGTCGTGCGGGGTAGCTATTTGAGTACGGGAGGTGTGCAATCAGACCCCTGCGCGTGCTCATCGAGAGGAGTGCCCTTTGACCTCTATCCGCCATGCACCTCCCTCCCAACGTCGCCTTTAATGGCACCCGAGCCCCTGTTTCACGGCATGGCTATGTCTCACTAGACTGAGATTTAAGAGAGAAAAGTGAAAATCTAAAAAGAAAGTTTTGCACGGATCTTGATGTAAGATCCGACGGACCTATATAGCATCGACTACGACTTATAGCAAGCATGATGAATTGACAATGACAGTGGATAATAATTGTCTTACATATCTAGGAAGATAACTAAAAAAGCCACATGCGGCTACGCTCGAAATACACAAGGGCAAAAGAAGAAGGAAGACGCATACAACGATCTAGCTCGCTGATCTCTACTTTGTTGATGCGTTGTAGGTCGTGGAGACTAGTTCTCGCGGCAAGCAGCGACGTTCTCTTTCATCAGTTTTATGTCCTTAATTCGCTGCTCGGCAGCAACCGTGAATTCTCCACCAGCCTTTCGCGCTCGATGCGGAGCATGGAATTCTCGTCCATAGGTTTCTTGACGATGATGCTTGTCCTCTTGAACAAGGCAGCGGTCTCCTCTGCATGCTTCGCCCTTCCGGCGATCTTCACCCTCAGCAGGTCGCGCTCGGCCCGGGGTTGTTCAAACGAGGCATTCGACTCATCCTCGAACTTTATCCAGTGGGTGATCTGATCCATCTGGCTATGGACGATTGCTTGCATGCGCCTATAAGAGTCCTCGCCTGCCCACGAGAGATTTTCCCAGGCCACCGCGGCACGGGAGGACATCTCTGCTGCATTCGCGACGCGGCATGACATCTCTGCTGCTTCCGCAGTGCGACCGGACTAGTCTGCTGCATTGACAGCGCGGTGGGACATGTCGGCTGCTTTCACGGCTAAGTGGGACATCTCTCGTGCTTCCGCTTCCATGCTCGCCTCTCCCTGGTGGTAATCTCTCGACCGAGAACTCAATCTGGCCATGGCAGACGCAAGAGAACAATGTTGAATGACTTGTTTGCTTTTGTGGATGAGGAGTTGAGGAAGGAATGTGCAGTCATCTTGGCATAGTACAGTATTTATAACCGAGCACTAATACACTCCTAAGTGGGAAACAATTTAGGTTGTGATCAGTGTGAACAGGTTTGCAATTAAATACTATATCGGTGTGATCGGTGTGAACAGGAGTAGTAATTTGGAATGTGACGAGACGCAAGCTCAAAATTTATTGACAGTTCTAGTTTTGAAGTGCGACACTATTCCCGGATGGCGTAACATGGGCACTTGTTCTCGACCATGGTGTAGCTGTTTTGTAAGGCCCCTTCCAATGCTCCACCTTGTACAGGTGCTAAGCCTTCCACGTAGGCAAAAAATATGATGTGGCAAGTTATTTAAGAGGAGGTAGATGAGTGTGGTGACCCCAGGAAGAAATAATGCTAAGCACGTGAACCTAGGCAAAACATTTAAAGGAAGGAAGCCCACCAATACATGAAGAGCTTTAGTTGCTAAATCATTAAATGAAGCAAGCTTAGCAACCATAAGCTAAGCGCCTATGCATTGGGGAGTATAGTTGCTAAGCTATTTAATGTGCTTAGCACCTCATCTAAGCACCCATGCATTGGCAGCAGCCTAATATGCCATGGTACTTCTTTTTCTACTACTATGTAGGTGCAATAACTGGCACCGTCAGATATATATCTTACGGTTATTGAGACACATATCATCTCTCTCCCTCTTTCCCACGCACACACCTAGTCTCTCGGGACTTCTCGCACACACACCATCTCTAGCTCCCTAGGTCGATGCCACCCACATACACTTGTACTTTGAGTTTACTACAAAGAGAAGAGGTGCACGCACGCACTCATCCTCTCTCACACATGCATCTATAGCTCTGAATTGTAGTGTTCTCAACCATCCGATTGGCTCTTTCATAGGTTCCCGTTGCTCCTTGGCCTTGAGATTGAGAAGTTTAAAACGCGGAGGCTAAGCTGGACGCCCGAGGTTTTGTTTAATGTGCGGGCCGCACGCGGCACCAACACGACACGAAGCTTCGTCTGCCTGGTGCGCAGTCGGCCGAGTACTACTACTAGTAGTACTACTTTGATGTGTGGTGTCAACTCGCACAAGGATGCAACACTTCCTGAACAAACAAGCATATAAGCTGCTTATACTTCTTACCCAAAGGATCTCTATATCCAACAGAAACAAAATATCCGTTTGACTGTTGGAAATTACTTTAACTGCTGATCTGATGTCAAAGTAATTGTTGCGTCGCCACCAAAACCCACCTTCTCTTAAGCTAAAGTAGACCGAGCTAACCCCTATATTAGCATATTGCTAAGATAAGCATAAGGCATTGTAGAATCATTTAGGAGGTGAGCTTGTTAATCTGAATGTGGAGGGACACCATCCTCGAGAACCCAGCCCCATCCAGCAGCTTGGGTGGAACTATGAACAAGGTAAGCTCCTTCACGTCGACATTCGCGGGGATCCTTGTTGCTTGTCACCTCGATTTCCACCATGACGGCATCGGTCCTTCCTTTGGGCTCCCCCGGAGGGCCGTTCGCCCACAGGTTGGATGCATAGTGCGGCAGTGGGGACGCCCCCGCTCTGATGCAGACAACCGACACGGTGATAGGCGCGCCGATGTCGAGCACACCGCCGACCAATAAAAATGCGCGGCCATCCTCCTCCGCGAACAGCAAGAGCCGTGGCTCCGACACTGGCACTTGAAGCTGGAGTACCTCGTCGTACTAGATTCTGTGCATGGGCATGGGATGCATGGTGCTAATGTGGTGCGAGAGCGCGGGTGGCAGGCCTTCGTAGCCGCAGACGGGCACGGGGCATTTGCAGGGCGCGAGCGGACACATGCTCTGGTGATCGGTGAGCTTGTGGTAAGTGACGTAGAGCCCATAGCCTTCATGCGGGCACTCCCCCCTCACCCAGGAGAGGATGGCCTCCAGCATCGTGTTCGCACATCGAAGCCACCGCCACGCTCGCACTTCTGGCACTGCCGCTAGTTCCCGGGGCGCTCGCCGCGTAGTCCGCACAGGCCAGGTGCCCTCCCTTGCACTTCACAAATCAATTGAACAACACATCAATCAAGAAACCTATACCTTGCTTGATCAGCCGAATGGACGAGGTGTATTCTAACCTCATACACTGGAGGCTTCAAGGGGCAGAGGCACAAGGGGCAGTGGAGCAAGGTGAGGTCCATAGAGACCATAGAGAGCTCCATCGTCGGGTCATGTTCTATCGGCATGATCTCTCCGTCCTCGTGCACAACCATCTCTCACTTTAGGGCCGGGGCATTACATCACATATTCATACTACTTCAAGGTGCATAAAATCAACACATGCAAGTACAGTATCAAAAGGAAAGTCACAGCATGCATGCGTTGTAATTAATGCATCGGTAAACACAAAGGAGAAGTTTGATTACAACGCCCTCGGTAAACACATCGGTAAATATATCGAGTGCAATGCTTTGATGTGTCGCGTCAACTCATACAGTACAAAGGAGAAGTTTGATTACAACGCCCTCTCCCTCGCCCATGAGCGTTGTGGCTCGCAGGACTAGTAGAAGATTTCGCTACATGCTCTCCCTCCCGCACGCGGTGGACATGTAGCAGTTCATTCGGTGTCAGATGGCCAGAAGCATACTAGTCGTACTCCACTACAGTAGTACCATCATTGTTCGACTTCCCGAAGAGGCAAAGAGCCAAGCGTAACTAGGACGCTCCTGTGGTAGTTTCATGTGTAGGGGAGGTAGTATAGTGACGTAGTCTAGGATAGCGTGTACCGTGCCTCTAAGCTTAAAATCGTTGGAGTCGGCTCCATGCTAGGAGGCCGTCTTTGAAGCATCTTTTTTGATTAAAATAATCTTCTGGCCCTACCTGTCATCCTGGTCATTGTAGTTTGCACGCTCATCTGGTCAAGACATGAATATATACTTCAATTTGTGGTGGGGTAAATGTTAGAGGTTACAGCAAATATATTGTACATTGCTGGTCTTTTAGTCAAGTTTAGATGCAAGCATGTGGGGCCAGTGCTATGATGTGTCGCGTCAACTCGTACAATGAGGAGAAGGTTGATTTTACTACTACACGCCCTCTCCCTCGCCCCATGCGCGCGGTGGCTCACAGACGAGGACAGACTTTTGCTTACTACAACAAGCTATCCCTCCCACACGCGGTGGACGGACATGCAGCAGTTGATTCGATACTGTAGAAGTAGTAACATCATTGTTCGTCTTCTCGAAGAGGCGAAGAGCCAAGCGCAACCTGAACATGGCAGTTGCAAACACTCGCTTGGCAGTCTTTGTGTAGGGGTGGGGCGTGGTGAGGAGCCTTGGAGCACGCATATAGCCAGGCTCTTGCATGAGACAAAATTGCCATGTAAGAAGGCTATAAGACCACTATTGTACTTTCTCTTAATGGTATAGCCCTGTAAACCGGAAAGGAGGGACTACTCCCTCCATTTTTATTTAGTCCGCGTATTAGATTTGCTAAAAGTCAACCTTTATAAACTTTGACCAAGTTTATAAAAAATATATTAATATAAGCAATAACAAACCAATACAATTGGATTTATTATTGAATGTACTTTCACATCATATATACATTATTTGTTATGATAAAATGGTTATATTATTTTTTATAAACTTGGTCAAACTTTATGAAAATTTGACTTCAGTCAACTCTAATATGCAGAGTAAATACAAACAGAGGGAGTATTTGCCTTTCTAGATAATTCAACAAGTGACCAGGAGTACACCCTAAATGAATACATATGGAGCAAAATGAGTGAATCTACACCGTAAATAAATACGTAGTTCTCTCTTTTTCCTCTCCGCCTTGGTCGCGGTGCACAATATTGAGTATACTACTGACTAGTTCATCGCAAAAAAAAAACTACTGACTTGTCTCTTTTTGACACGCATTTACGTTGATACGGCTTGAATGCCAACGAGGCACAGGGTAGCGGTTCACGAAACATTGAACGGTCAATGATGCCTCCACATTGAGTTAGCATGCAAAGGGAGTAGTAAGTAATTGGAGAATCAGAATGGAGCCAACACGTTGTGAGTGCAATGCAGTTTGGACTCTCATAAGGGTGCTCCACCACTCCAATCCATCTACTCTTTGTCTATGCGCAACACTTCCCACTCCAATCCTTGATCAAGACCAAGTGAGAAGAAGCCACAAGCACCCATGGCGTCGATGGACGCAAGCGGCAGTCGGCTGTGCCGTATCGTCCAAGACGCCGGCCTATGGCCCCGCACCGTGCAATGTTTCCAGACGGTGCTCACGACCACCAGCGTCATAGCCCTCGTCAACGCCGGCTTCGCCTCTCGCATGTGACAGATCATGGTTGACTCCATCCACAAGTTCACCGCCGTCAAGAAGCGCGTAGACGACCTTGCCGTACTGCTGCAACCCACGCGCATAGGCTCCTTGTTGCCTGCCACCTCATCGGTTTCTATGGTGACGAACTCTTTGAAGCACTGGTGGCCCTATAGGTGCCGGAGGTCGCGACAAAGAATGTGCACCTCGAGGCCGCGCTCGCCATGCAGCGCCTCGCCATGCAAGAAACCGTCGACCTGCACATCCACGTATATGAGGAAATCGTCTACATAGGCCACTACAAGGCCAGCGACGACAGAAAGACGTTGGCCTTCTTCCAGCGGCTGGAATTTTTGGATGCCATTGTTCAGAAGCACGTCGACCTGGCCACGAAAGCAGATGCTACTTAGCTGTCGTTCGGTGGGCCGGCGCCCAGAGTCGAGGAGGTGGACACTGTCGATGGATGCACCTTTCTTCTTGCCTCCTGTAACGAGCACGACATCGCCTTGTGGCCTTAATGGTTTATTAGTGTATGGCATTTTTATACCGGTCATAAATGACATGTGTGATCCCTTGCTCTTATTTGGTGTTAATTACATGTAGTATCACTGTCTTCGACCTAGTGTACTACCTAGGTCCTTGTTTATTGGTCCCTTTTGTAATTTGTGCTAAATTTTGACCAAAGATTTAACTGACAAAATGTTAGTGCATGTCAACAAAAATTATATCATTTGATTTGTATTTGAACATAGTTTTCAATGATATAATTCTGGTGACATGCATGAACCTTTTGTTAGTCAAATTTATGGTCAAAAATTTGGCACAGATTATGACGGGGAGCAATAAACCAGGACGGAGGTAGACTGGTCCGTCATGATCGTGCTTTGTGTCTAATTTTGACTTCAGCGACCCAACCTACATGGAGGGAGTGTTGTATATATCGGTGCGACAACCAAACTTATATATTCAAAACTCAGCATTACTGCAAGTCACGAGTTCAAAACATGAAAGTGGAACAAGTACAACATGCTTGTGTCGTTCGCGTCACACCTCCACATGGTCGTGGTGCACAATGTAGTAAATGACTAGTCTCTTCTTGACCTTCATTTACAACGATACAGATTGAATGCCAAGGAGGGAGAGGGCAGCGGTTCCCAAGACATTGAACGGTCAATGATGCATCCTCAATTAGCATGCAGAGGGAATTAATTGGAGAAGCGGAATAGAGCCAACATGATGTGAATGCAACAGAGTTTGGACTCTCATATAAAGGCGCCCCACCACTCCAATCCATCTACTCCTAGTCTCGGCGCAACACTGCTCACTCCAATCCAAGACCAAGTGACTAGAAGCCACAAGCACCTATGGAGGCGATGGACGCTAGCGGCCGTCGGCTGTGCCAGATCATCGAAGACGCCGGCCTGCTACCCTATATCGTGCAGCGTTTCCACACAGTGCTGGCGACTGCCAGCGTTGTAGCCCTTGCTGACGCCGGCTTTGCCTCTCGCATGGAGAACATGATGGCCCGCTCCATCCGCAAGTTCACCGCCGTCAAGAAGCGCGCGGACGACCTTGCCGTACTGCTCCAGCCCGCATGCCAAGGATCCTCATTGCCAGCCACCCTCATCGGGCTCCATGGTGACGAACTCTTTCAAGCCCTGGTGGCCCTGCAGATGCTGGAGGTCACGATGAAGCATGTGCACCTCGAGGCCGCGCTCGCCGCGCAGCGCCTCGCCATGCAAGAAACTGTCGACCTGCACATCCATGTCTATGAGGAAATCGTCTACATAGGCCACTACAAGGCCCGCGAGGATAGAAAGACGTTGGCCTTTTTCCAGCAGCTAGAATCTTGGACACCATCGTTGAGAAGCACGTCGACCTGGCCATGAAAGTCGGTGCTACTTATCCGCCGTTCGGTGGGTCGACGCCCTGAGTCGAGGAGGTGGACGTCATCGATGGATGCGTCTTTCTTCTTGCCTCCTCTAATCAACACTGCATCGCCTCGTAGCCTTAATATTTTATTAGTGTATGGCACTTTTATTCCAGTCATAACATTTTTTTAAAAAGAAAATGAGACCAACCCGGGCTATACTAGCATGATGGCATTTTTTATAGAAGAAAACTTCGTGAGCACCAAGCGCTCGAGCCGAGACTCGCACCCTTGTGGGCTGGCTGCGAACTCCCGTGCCTTGCCAATGGAGCGTATGCTCCATTCTCCAGTCGTAACATTTTCACTATGAGGTGGGGCCGCAGTTGAGCAAACCGACCATCGGCAAATCCCCACCCCGCCCATTGCACGTCGGTTGAGTTAGAATTAGAAGAGAGAAATGAGGGAGAAGAGCTAGTTGTAGCACGGACGCTATTGTCAGATGGGACTCGTGTTGATAGAATAGGAGTAGTAATGTACATGCTATAGGATGGACTATAACACATTGTTTTGTATGGCCATATCACCACATTGTTTTCTATGGCCTATCGCGTGCTGGTTCAGTGGGCTGCCGTGGTTCGCACTCCTCCAACCTGAGTAGTAGTACTAGTATATACACTTTATATACCGCATGATTCTTTGCTCCTTCTTACATACTTCGCCGACATGTGGGAGGGCCAGCATTTGGGTTGACGTGTCATGCACCAGATTAGAGTGGGGAACGGATGGGGGGGACATCGCCCCGGTCGTAGCGCCAGTAATTTATGACTACTAGCAAGATGACCATGCATTGCACGGAACATTAATATGCATTTGTATGAGTAGTTTATCTTGTGGGAGAAAAGGATGAACGAGGGAAGGCCTTATTTGCAAATGTGGAGAGGGGTGTGGGTATCTTTTTGCAAAATTTCCATTGTTTCCTTCCTATCCATTAGATAGAAATCGGACGACCTATATTGCAGAATGGCAGGCACACCATCAGCACCAACTCTGTTTTTTTTATAAGAGTAGAGATAGTGAGTAGTCATATCACAACACCCCATCTTCCCAGCAGTAATGCATCGTCAAATCGCACAGCCCTACCTTTCTAGCAGTAAGTTGAATTTGCTACTCCCTCACCCTCCTCGCCTCTCTGTCAAACCGCCTACGCGAAAACTGCCACGCGTACTGCCCGAGAGAAGCCCCGCCCACAACTTTTAACTACTCATAATATAATTTTGTATCGATGAATTGCGCCATGGAGTAGAAAACCAAAAGAAAATTGTGGTACATGTAAACAAATACAGTTCAAGCTCTAGCTAGCGATTCAGAATGTAAACCATGCATATATGTATAGGTTACTTCAAAGTAGGAGTATTGAGTCCATTGATGCAATGTGGTCAAATTGTATCATCGATATCTCAAAGCCAAAAGAGTTCGAGCTTGTTCGTTCTATATAGATATTAGTACTGTATGTTTATTCACCCGTGGGGTTATTCAATGAATGGAGGGCCGGGGAGCACAATGAAACAACACTACTACTATACTAGGTAAGTAGGAGTCGTATAGTTAGTCATGTTAAATAGAGAGTTTCTTTTCTTTAATGCCACATACGCAAATTAAAATGCTTGTTGTGGAGAGAAAAAGAAAATAACTCCACTATATATATATATATATATCTATTGATCCCTTCATTCTCTCATCCTCTCCAGACGTAAAAAAGACAACAATAGTGACATTTCCTCTCTGCTCACCGCTGGTCACAGATTTGGCCAGATCCCTTCAGCCGGTGTGTGTAGAGGACTAGTGCATCGTTCACGCGGTCATCGGCGGCGAGGGAGGAAACCCACAACTGCCGGCGGGTCCCGATCCTCTGCCCGTGTCGTTCTCTCCGACACAGCACCATCTCGGGAGGTCCTCCGACCCTTCGTCCTCCCTACCATATTGTGCGCAAATCCGACCTGCCGCCGCCGACATCCCGACGAGCCTCAGGTATAAGTTCTTCGAAAGTTGCCTTACTCTAATGCCCCAGCTCCCCACGTGTCTACATGTGCATCTTTTCGATTTAGCTACACTTCAGTCGACTGAATTGACTTTTGGGTCAGTCGATTTTCAGGGGTAGGGGGGGGGGCTCGCCG
>NC_041385.1:446849818-446870364 GCF_002162155.2 Triticum dicoccoides
GGAAGTCATAGCATGAATCTTGGACTTGATTCAAAGAGGAAATAACAGGGCGAAAGTGGTAGTGAATGGATACCCAACCGATCTCTTGGTTGAAAAAGGAAATGAAGGGAAAAGGCAGTACAAACTGGATAAGGAACAAATTTGTTATTGGTTAAAAAAAGGATAGAAAGTGGAGGCTGGTGGAGAAGTCAAGAGAGTACGTCCAGGATTAGATTTGCTGCCCTCACATAGTAAAAGGTTTCCATTATTAGATTTTCTGCCCTCACAGAGTATGAACAAACTCGGCATCACCACTTTATGCCTCCTTGTAGGTACATTGTGCTAATGCGTCCACTGTCGCATGTCCTTCTACCAACTTTTTGCTGTTGTTAATGTAAGGGCGCATGTAAAATGAAGTGATCACAGTGTTACCTTAAGGACATGTCTAACCAGTGTTATTGTTAATCTAATGCCTCCAGTGATATGATGCAATTAAACTATGTTACAAATGGTATTCCTTCTATTTCCCCAGTATATGAAGTAAGATGCTTCTTTGCGCTGCTGAGTGTCCTGGTGTCCCCATGGTCCCATGCCCTTAAACCAACTCTTTAGCTGATGTTGATCTAATGTATCTGGTAAACAAGCAATGCCACCAT
This sequence comes from Triticum dicoccoides, assembly GCF_002162155.2. NCBI lineage: Eukaryota > Viridiplantae > Streptophyta > Magnoliopsida > Poales > Poaceae > Triticum > Triticum dicoccoides. Next base: position 446,850,454 of record NC_041385.1, read on the forward strand.
TAACGTAATCCCATATTTGACGAATGTCATTGTTGATCGTAATGCTTCCGGTAACATGAAGCATTGCTGACGTCTTAAAATTTCTACTGTCCTTATGTGATTGCCATGAACATAATCAATATGCTTCTTGTTGTTGACCAGGAACTGTTTTCTTTCTATCTTTTTGTGCATATAGGGATATCCATTTCACCTTTTGCTATTGTGATCTTTTGGTGAACTGCACAAAACACTTTTTTTGGAATGAGTGTCTTGTGCAGTTCAACTAAAATGTCACGTGCGCAACATCTCTTAGTTTTGGTGGAACTGCACAAAATGGTGACTAGAGTTTCCAAAATCTCCGTCAAATTCTGCTGGTAATCTCGTGCAACATTTGATTAGCCTTTGCAGATGAGCCGTCACTGTCACCACAATGGCACTTTATTTTAGCGGAACTGCACAAAAGGATAAGCAAATTAGAGTTGCACCTTACATGAGCAGGACATCCAACCTTAATGTTGCTCAATTTTAGTGCAACTACTAAAGAAGAACCTACTAGCTCAGGAGAGCAACTACTTCTTGCTAGTTGAATGATGCAATATTTGTTTCATTTCAGGTGAACTGCAGAAAAAGTGGCATGAATTGAATCATTGAGTGGAGTTGTAGGTTGACTTCCACTAGTGCCACTCAGTGGCGGAGGATGAAAAAAAATTAAGGTGGGGAGGACGCTTAACATACATTGCTGCGCTCACCCAGTCGGCTACGATCAGTAGCAACGCCACCGCTGCTCACCCACAACTAAGCCCTATCTAGCCTCCGTTGCTTCCGTTGTCTGCTTGTCGTGGTTGTAGTGGATGCCTCTTTGTTTTGGTCGCGGACTACTACTGTCGTCGATGGATTTTTTAGGCAATATTGTCATTGATGGATGTGTAGTTGGCTCGGTCAATTAGTGGGCTATAAATGCCCAGGTAAATAGGAAGTAGCAGGAGGAGGCCCAAGTAACTTTGCCCAAGCCTCACCAGCGACCATGCCCTCACCAGGCCGTAAAGTAGGAATTAGCAGGACGAGGCGCAAGCCTCACCAGTGACTGGATGCATGCGTATATAAAAATCAAATGCAATGTATACTGGTATAAAAGGTCACATGCCAGATCAAGGTAGGGCGGACGCCCGTCCTTTCCCTACTGGGTCCTCCGCCTGTGGTGCCACTATTATAGTAATCATGCTCTTTATTATCTGTGTTGTGCAAACAAGAATACTCAACTACAGATGTTGTGATGGTCAAGAGCATTCGCCAAGTTCTTCAGTTGTATGACACAGCTAGCCAAGATGGATTTAATCCCGATATTCACTTTATGAAAAGGCTCTAATGGGTTGGTTCTGAATCTTGCAAGCTGGGAATCAATGAGATGTGTAGGCATATTTGTTGTACTTATTATTTGAATCTTATTTGTTAGTTCTGAATCTTGGAAGCCAGGAATTAATGAGATGTGTAGGCATCTTTTTTGTACTTATTATTTGAATCTTCTTTGTTGGTTCTGAATCTTGCAAGCTAGGAAACACGGCATGATGATGCAGAGGACAGCAACCATAACAAACTGTTCAAACTTGGTAGTATTGTCTGTGTGAAAGTGCGGCAAATGTGCTGATCATGTGCATCCTGATAATAATAATTCTAATTGTTGTGCATGTTGATCCTGTGGCACTGATAGAACAAGCCAATGCATTGCTTATTTTAAGAATAAATTGTAATTAAAGCTAATTAAATTTAAGTAAAGTGACCACTAACACTTGTTATTACACTACCAATACAAACCCGCTCGTGAACCGATGTGTGTGGCCGAAATAGGTTTCTTAATGGAGGCATTTGAATGCGCTGAGGGTGCATGTTCTGCCGGGCGTGCAACGGGTGAGGGAGGGGTAGTAACTGTTGTCGACTGTACACACTCAGTTTACTGTTGAATCCAGTTCCCCAATGAAAAACGAATTGCTGCCACCGCCTACTCACTCGTTCACTTGAAGATACTCCAATGGCGATCCGAGGGGTGAGCCTGCTAGATATGGACTTCAACATGGAGTTCACCTTTGAGCTCTCTGTTCAGTCCCATGGCTGCACCAAGTTGAATGTGATGTATAACAATGATCCAGACTCAGTGAAGCTCTGCCTCGCCGAGTTCAAGAAGTACCTACAGGACGGGAGTTATTTACCCAAAACCACCACACTTGAGGCTAGGGTAAAAACTTAGTATCACATTGAAGGAAGGGCACAAAAAACCACTAGAAATGCGCCTAATGCATAACATGGAGCACTGACGCTCCAATTTGGACATGAAAACAACGAAATTGATAGATGGGGCCCACCTGTCGGGGCTGATGTGGCAAAGACCAAGCACACAAAAAGCTTTGACCAGCTGAGGTGGCAAATGAGACGTGGACCCCTCCTGTCTGTGACTACATGATCATCTTCTTCCAATTTCTTTTTCTATGCGACATTACATCGAGTAGCTTATGGATGCCGGACTCCGGCGACTATGCCCACATCGGCGAGCATCGCGATGGGGGGGGGGGGCGGCACCGTGAGGCCTCTCAACCCGACGCCACTCCCCTTGGCGTGGACGCCCGAGCTCTCTGTCCACGTGCGAGCTGTGGGCTCCATGGCCACCATGGCCATGGCAGTCGACCAACTGCCACGAGCACACCCCACGCCATAAGCACACATACACCTACACGCGCCCCCCACGACATGAGTATGCACTCACCTACATGCGCCCATCACCACTCCCGTGATATTCGACAGCAGCTCATCTTGCGATGACCTTGGTCGTCGGCCATGGCTGACCTCGGCCGCATGGATGCACTCCACACGCGCTCGCATGGCCCAAACAGGTCGCCGGCCACCATAGCTGTTCGTGCCGCGTGCGCGCACTGCGCTTCTCGCGCGCCTCCCCATGGCCACGCCTTGCCGCCGGCCGTCATTGGTGTTCATGCTGCGTGTGCTCACTATGGTTCCCGCGCGCCTCCTCATGGCCACGCCTTGCCGCCAGCCGCCATTGCTGTTCGCGTTGCGTGAGCACTATGGTTCCCACGCGCCTCTTCGCGGCCAGGCGCCAGGTTCAGCGGTGGCACGCCTAGCTCCAATGAGATCCCGCACCGGCTATGTCCGTGTGTCCACCTCCGATGGGCTGCCACTTCCAGGATGCGGCCTGCATACACAATCTGGTTTCCGGGCACGACGGCCTAGTCAGGCGTCGTCGTTGTGCACGCCCTCTCTGGTGGCTGCGTCGGTGATGTCCATGTTCTAGCGCTCACAACCTATTCGGCTAAATGCCAGAGAGAAAACGAGGAAGAACGAAAAAAGAAAAGGTGAAAAATTAATAAACACTTGAGTCACTGACAAGTGGGACCCACGTCCAACTCAGCATATTGTCCACACAAGCACACCTCATCCCGATAGGCGGATCCCATACGTCGGTTTTGCTATTTTCAAGTCCAAATTTGAGCGTCAGTGCTCCGCATTACACATTAGGCGCATTTTTGGTGGCTTTTTGTGCCCTGCCTTCAATGTGGTACGAAGTTGTTACCCTAGCCTCAAGTGTGGTGGTTTTGGGTAAATAACTCACAGTACGAGAAAGCACAACGTCGCAGGACTAGACCTTGCGCCCATCCATTCTCTCCTGATAGGGACCAGCGGATTGCCGTTGCCTAGGTATGCATGTGGGACGAGGTTCTCGTCTACCATTGATGTAGGGCCATTATAGGTTCTGGATAATTCGCCCGTTTCATCGGCAGCGCAGACTGCACCTTCGCTATGCTGGAGAGAAGGAAGAATGCGACGATTCGGCCATCTGGTGCAACAGGCTTGTCGACATCCGGAAGCAATACAAGATCATCGGCAACGGGCAGGAGAAGGACTCCGTGGTTGACCTCGCCGAGACCATCATCGACCCCTACTATGCCAACATGAAAGAAGACAACGATGCCAAGGACCTCAACGCATGCCTCGGTGACCCATCATAGCTTATGGCATGGGCCAGGCCATCTGTCTACTCTCACACATTGTCCGGCGGTGGAAGCTCCACCGGCCCACCCTGCACCCGAACAAGTCAACCCTCGTACTCCCCTCTGCCTGCGTCTTCCGCCGCTCCGGTTCGTTTGGTCTGAGGTCTCGACGGCATTCTCCGCCTTGGTGCTCTCGTTGCGGTGCTGTCGTCTGTCGTTCCTAACATGGTCAGCAAAACAAGAGAATCGAGAGACGACAGTTCATCGAGAGGCTGACAGTCCTGGGCCCACCAGGTCGGTAGCCTAGGTTTTGTTGTTTAACATGCGCAGACAACGACATGTTTCAACTTTTTTATGGATCCAGCAGGTATCAAGCAGCCTTTGGGCCTCCAAGCCTAGCTTGTCTATAACATCAACATCCCAAGTTATATTTGTTTTTTCAAGATGACGCACAGCTCAGTTCTATTTTTCTATGAGAATGCAAAACTGAACCTATGTTTTCCCTTCTATAATAGTATATATATCTATATATTATTTTATTACATATATATAATACAAACAACATAAGGTTCCATTAAACATGTCATTCGTCCAACCATTTTATAGACCTTCCCACTTCCTTTATTTTTCGTTTTCATTAATCCTATATCTGAATTTTCTCTCACTTTATTTTTTGATGTAATATGAGTTTTCTCCCTGTACTTTCCCTAGAACCAACTCATCTTTCCCACGTCTATCCTAAAAATAATAATACCCCACATCCTGTTAACTCATCAAATTAAAATGATATTTTATTTTATAATTCAAAAGTTCTTACAAAATAATAATAATAATAATATTGTTTATATATAACTTGGCAAGTGAACTCCTGATGATTGCGTACATAAGCTTGCAAAGATTTTACTGACCAATGCAGTAATAGACATGCAATCATGTGTTTATGTTTTTATAACATTTCTTCGTCCAGCCCAACATGATATTTTCATCCAACCAAGCAAGTCTGAGGATTTCGAGAAAAAGGCAAAATGGCTTTAAATTCTACCATAATATATAAACGGGCTGCATAGGCGCTACATCATTGTTTCACCCAACCCGCCAAGTGGACTAAAAAACGTATGGACTTGCTGACATGTGTGCCAGTAGGTCGAAGCCAAAGCACTTTCGCAAAAAATAAAAATACAAAGGTCCAAGCCTAAGCAAGGCGTTGGATTCACATCCAACGGCCAACATTCTTCTTCAATCTCTCATCTTCTTCCCCCAGCGCTGCCAGGACCGCCCGCTCCAGCCTCCGGCGTCCAGCGGGGCTATTTTGCGTGCCTCACAGCAAAACACTACCCGACCGACGGCCAGGCCATCCCTCCACTCCTCCTGTTGTTCTCTGCCGAGTGTAGGCCCACCCCGCACCTGAAGCAGTCAAGTTTCCCACTCCTCTCCGTCTACGACTCCACTGCCGCGTCATCCCCATCTCCGGGGTGTTCCAGTCTGGGGCCTCGCCATCGTCCACCGGCTTGGTGCGCTCTACACGGTGTGGTCAACGTGGTCAACAAACGAGAGTCATCGGAAGATGACTGTACTTGGAGAGGCTGACAGTGGTGACACACCATGACGCATGCATGCAACTGCATCCTTTTTACCCTAAAAATAATGTTTTCTCCCACTAATAGCTGGGACCCACCAGCTACATCTTTGCACGCAAGGAAGTGCGTCCTTATTATGGGAAAAACATGATTCTCCCCCTGACAGCTAGGACCCACCACCTATATCTTCGCACGCAAGGAAGGGCCCCCTTATCGTCCCTAACAGTTGGGACCCACCCGGTCGAAGCGTACGTAGCGTTATCTATGTACATACCGGTCGATCGGTCTGTCTGTCATGATGAACCGTGGCCGAGTAAGGAGCGGTAGCAGTTCAGGCAGTCCAGTCCAAACCGTGTACACGTATGTACAGCCAGGGTGCAAGAAAGTAAATAAGTCCACGTACGTACATACGGGTGGGGTCTCGAACGCGTACTCGCGCATATGTACAGCCATGGCTCGTGTACATGTAGAGGCCACGGACGGCAGCAACAGCGTACTGCTCATTGGAAGCCAACCAGCTGGGTCGGAACGAAGAAACTACGTCGTGTTCATGGGGAGGCAACGGAATGCGTCGTGTTCATCGGGAGGCAATGGAATACATCATGTTCATTGGGAGCCAACCGGCTTGGACAGAACAACCGAAACGAGGTCTGGCGTGCCACAGAACGGAGGAAATGGGCCTTCTGGGACCGCATATGGTCAAAACGGGGTCCTGTTCATCGACAAGGTCTGGCATAGCGCAAAATAGAGGAAACGGACTTGTGCTCCACCCCGTATGGTCGAAACGAGGTCCTGTTGATTAGGATGGGTGTGGCATACCGCAAAACGGAGGAAACGGACTTGTGTTGGAGCGCTATGGTCGAAACAGGGGTCCTGTTCATCGGGAGGGTGTGGCGTACCGCAAAACGGGACTCCACGGGCTACTGTTCGTCTCCACCATCGACCTCCTCCAGCCTCCATGGGCTACTATTCATCCACCGACGACCTCCTCCAGCCTCCACCTGCGTCTGTTCATCCACGGGCTCCTGTTCATCCAGCCTCCACAGCTGCTCCACCGGCTACTGTTCAACCAGCCCTCTCCAAGGGGTCATGTCCAACCACCGCTCCACGAGATACTATTCATCTAGCCCTCCACCGGCTACTGTTGAACCAGCCATCCATGGGGTCGTCCTATTCATGCAGCCCTCCACGGGGTCCTGTTCATCCACCCCCAATCGGCTCGATCGATCGGGGTCCTGTTCAGCCAGCTGCAACGACCTCTACTACCACGGGGTCCTATTCATCCAACCCACACCAGGAACTATTCATCCACCCCCCCCCCAACAACGCTCACTGTTCATCAAGGGAAGGAGGCAGCAAGTTCGATCGGCTTCAGTTAGCAGTAGTAGCGAAGGAATCGCTCAATCGGGTTAGTTAACAGCAAGGGATCGATCGGGGTTCAGTAACGTAGCTAGTGCAATCGCTTGGGTTCAGTAGGCGAATGCCTCGCTTGGGTTCAGTTAGAGCCCAACAACTCGCACCCACGCGCATACGTGTATGAGAGACGCAATCCCTCCGTGCATCGCTCGGCCCCGACCACTCACGTAACTGGGAACTCCCCAAAATTTTCCTCGCCCTCGCTTCTACCATGAATTTTTTCGTCATGGACGGCCAAAAGAATGTCATGTAGGTGCGTCTCCTGCCCGCATATGGCGAGAAGCCCATTTTCTGTCATGAAATTTATTCATAGAAGTAGGAGCTCACCAGATCTATTATGATACCGGGTTTTGTCATAATTATCGTCATAGAAGCGTCGTAAGTATGATAGAAATTTTTTCGTTCGGCCCAAAATGTCACAGATATGTCTTTTTTTGTAGTGCATGTAGCAAAGTAGAGATAAGTATTTCCCTCTGTTAGAGAACCAAGGTATCAATCCAGTAGGAGACAATGCACAAATCACAATACCTGCACAAACAATCAAACACTTGCACCCAATGTGATAAAGGTTTTGTCAATCCCTTCACGATCACTTGCAAAGGTGAGATGTGATAGAGATGGATAAAACTAAACAAAAGATAAGGTAAATATTTTTAGGTTTTTTGGTTTATAGATCGGAAAGTAAAAAATTGCAAAATAGTAGACTGGAAACTAATATGATGGAAAATAGACCTGGGGGCCATAGGTTTCACTAGAGGCTTCTCTCAACATAGCAAATAATACGGTGGGTGAAAAAATTACTGTCGAGCAATTGATAGAAAAGCGCAAAGTTATGACGATATCCAAGGCAATGATTACGCAATATAGGCATCACATCCGTACAAGTAGACCGAAACGATTCTGCGTCTACTATTGTTACTCCACACATCGACCGACTCATGCCTGCATCTAGAGTAGTCAGTTCATGAAGCATAGAGTAACACTTTAAGTAAAATGACAAGATGTAGAGGAATAAACTCAAGCAATATGATGTAAACCCCATTTTTATCCTCAATGGCAACAATACAATATGTGCCTCGCTACCCCTACCGACAGTGGGTGAGGACACCGCAAGATTAAACCCAAAGCTAAGAACTTCTCCCATTGCAAGAAAAACCAATCTAGTTGGCCGAACTAAATTGATAGTTCGAAGGGAATTACAAAGATATCAAATCATGCATATAAGAATTCAGAGAAGAGTCAAATAATATTCATAGATAAGTTGATCATAAATCCACAATTTATCGGATCTCGACAAACACACCGCAAAAGAATATTACATCGGATAGATCTCAAAGAACATCAAGGAGAACATGGTATTGAGAATCAAAGAGAGATAAGAAGCCATCTAGCTACTAGTTATGGACCTGTAGGTTTGTGGTAAACTACTCACGCTTCACCGGAAGGGCAATAGAGTTGACGTAGATGCCCTCCCTGATCGAATCCCCCTCCGGCAGGATGCCAGAAAAGGCCCCAAGATGCGATCTCACAGGAACAGAAGGTTTCGGCAATGGAAAAGTGTTTTCGTGGATGCCTCTGGTGGTTTGGGAATATTTGCAAATATATAGGAGGAAGAATTAGGTCAGGGGAGTCACGGGGGGCCCACAAGGCAGGGGGCACGCCCTACCCCTTGGGCGCGCCCTCCCCCCTAGTCGCCGCCTCATTGCTCTTCTGACTTTATCTTCAAGTCTCCGGGGTGTATTCTGGTCCAAGAAAAATCACCGCGAAGGTTTTATTTCGTTTGGACTCCGTTTGGTATTCCTTTTCTATGAAGCTCAAAAAAAAGGAAAAAACAGAAACTGGCACTAGGCTCTAGGTTAATAAGTTAGTCCCAAAAATAATATAAAATAGCATATTAATGCATATTAAACATCCAATACAAATAATATAATAGCATGGAACAATAGAAAATTATAGATATATTAGAGACGTATCAAGCATCCCCAAGCTTAATTCCTGCTCGTCCTCGAGTAGGTAAATTATAAAAACAAAATTTTTGATGTGGAATGCTACCTAAAATATTTATCCATGTAATTTTCTTTATTGTGGCATGAATATTCAGATCCATAAGATTGAAAACAAAAGTTTAATATTGACATAAAAACAATAATACTTCAAGCATACTAACAAGGCAATTATGTCTTCTCAAAATAACATGGCCAAAGAAAGTTATCCCTACAAAATCATATAGTCTGGCTATGCTCCATCTTCATCACACAAAGTATTCAAATCATGCACAACCCCTGTTTCAGCCAAGCAATTGTTTCATACTTTAGTATTCTCAAACCTTTTCAACTTCCATGCAATACATGAGCGTGAGCCATGGACACAGCACTATAGGTGGAATAGAATATGGTGGTTGTGGAGAAGACAAAAAGAAGGAGATAGTCCCACATCAACTAGGCATATCAACGGGCTATGGAGATGCCCATCAATAGATATCAATGTGAGTGAGTAGGGATTGCCATGCAACGGATGCACTAGAGCTATAAGTTTATGAAAGCTCAAAAGAAAACTAAGTGGGTGTGCATCCAACTTTCTTGCTCGTGAAGACCTAGGGCAATTTGAGGAAGCCCATCGTTGGAATATACGAGCTAGGTTCTATAATTAAAAATTACCACTAGCATATGAAAGTGACAACATAGGAGACTCTCTATCATGAAGATCATGGTGCTACTTTCAAGCACAAGGGTGGTAAAAGGATAGTAGCATTGCCCCTTCTCTCTTTTTCTCTAATTTTTTTGTTTGTCTTCTTTGGCCTCCCTTTTATTATTTTCCTCACATGGGACAATGCTCTAATAATAAAAACCATCACACTCTTATTTACTTGCAACTTAAAAATTACAACTCGATACTTAGAACAAAAATATGACTCTATATGACTGCCTCCAGCGGTGTACCAGGATGTATAATGACTCAAGAGTGACATATATGAAAGAATTATGAAAAGTGGCTTTGCCACAAATACTATGTCAACTCATGATCATGCAAAGCAATATGACAATGATGGAACGTGTCATAATAAACGGAACGGTGGAAAGTTGCATGGCAATATATCTCGGAATGGCTATGGAAATGCCATAATAGGTAGGTATGGTGGCTGTTTTGAGGAAGGTATATGGTGGGTGTATGGTACCAGCAAAAGTTGCGCGGTACTAGAGAGGCTAGCAATGGTGGAAGGGTGAGGGTACGTATAATCCATGGACTCAACATTAGTCATAAAGAACTCACATACTTATTGCAAAAATATGTTAGTCATCAAAACAAAGTACTACCTGCATGCTCCTAGGGGAAGGGTTGGTAGGAGTTAACCATCGCGCGATCCCGACCTAAACACAAAGGATGACAATCAATAAATAAATCATGCTCCGACTTCGTTACATAACGGTTCACCATGCGTGCATGCTGCGGGAATCACAAACCTTAACACAAGTATTTCTCCAATTCACAATTACTCACTAGCATGACTCTAATATCACCATCTTTATATCTCAAAACAATCATAAGGAATCAAACTTCTCATAGTATTCAATGCACTTTATATGAAAGTTTTTATTATATCCCTCATGGATGCCTATCATATTAGGACTAAATTCATAACCAAAGAAAATTACCACGCTGTTTAGAGAGACTCTCAAAATAATATAAGTGAAGCATGAGAGTTCAATAATTTCTACAAAATAAAGCCACCGCCGTGCTCTAAAAAGATATAAGTGAAGCACTAGAGCAAAATTGCCTAGCTCAAAAGATATAAGTGGAACACATAGAGTATTCTAAGAAATCATGATTCATGCGTATCCCTCTCAAAAGGTGTGTACAGCAAGGATGATTGCGGCAAACTAAAAAGCAAAGCCTCAAATCATACATGACGCTCCAAGCAAAACACATACCATGTGGTGAATAAAAATATAGCCTCAAGTAAAGTTACCGATAGACGAAGACGAAAGAGGGGATGCCTTCCGGGGCATGCCCAAGCTTAGGCTCTTGGTTGTCCTTTAATATTACCATGGGATGCCTTGGGCATCCCCAAGCTTAGGCTCTTGCCACTCCTTATTCCATAGTCCATCAAATCCTTACCCAAAACTTGAAAACTTCACAACACAAAACTCAACATAAAATCTCATAACTCCGTTAGTATAAGAAAATAAATCACCACTTTTGGTAATGTTGTGAACTCATTCTTTATTTATATTGGTGTAATATCTACAGTATTCCAACTTTTCCATGGTTCATACCCCGCCAATGCTACCCATAGATCCATCAAAATAATCAAACAACACATAGAAAACAGAATTTATCAAAAACATAACAGTCTATAGTAATCAGAGAACTTCGTATACATCTGTAACACCAAAAATTCTAAAAAAAAGTAGGACAACCTGGGAAATTTGTGTGCCAATCTTGTGAAAATATAATCAGATCAAAAGCACGCTTCTGTAAAAAATGAAAATTATTTTCCTAGGCATAAAAGTTTCTGTCTTTCAGCAAGATCAAAACAACTATCACCGTAAGCTATCCCAAAGGTCTTACTTGGCACAAACACTAATTAAAACACAAAAACACATCTAACCAGAGCTAGATGAATTATCTATTGGAAAACAGAAAAGAAAAATTTTGGGTTGTCTCCCAACAAGCGCTTTTCTTAAAGACTTTTAGCTAGGCACTGATAATCTCAATGATCCTCACATAAAAGAGAAGAATTGAAGCACACAGAGAGCATCATAAAAGATCTGACATACACATCTAAGTCTAATATACTTCCTATGCATAGGCATTTTATACGCAAACAAATTATCAAGGCAAGCAAAAACTAGCATATGCAAGGAAGACAAATAAAACTTTAACAATCTAAGCATCAAGAGAGGTAATTTAGTAACATGAAGATTTCTACAACCATATTTTCCTCTCTTATAATAATTGCATGTAGGATCATATTCAAACTCAACAATAAAGCTATCACATAACATACTCTCTACACAATCCATACGCATGCAAAGTTGACACTCTTCCAAAATAGTGGGATTAACATTAACTAAAGTCATGACCTTTCCAAACCCACTTTTATCAAAAAATTCATAAGATTGAACATTCTCCAAATATGTGGGATCTAAAGTTGACACTCTTCCAAACCCACTTTGAATATTATTGAAAAATTATTATCAATCTCAAGTTCATCACGGGGCTTGAATAAAATTTCAAGATCATAAGAAGAATCACCCCAATCATGATCATTGCAACAAGTAGTGGACATAGAAAAACTAGCATTCCCAAGCTTAGGGTTTTGCATATCATTAACACAATTGACATTAATAGGATTTATAATAACATAATTGCAATCATGATTTTGATTGAAGGAGCTATCAAGTGTGGGTGCAATAGCAATAATTTCATGTTTAACATAAGGAACTATAGCAAATTCATCTTCATAAGCATAATTAATGTTGGCATCATGGCCATAAAAATAGCAAGCATCATGTTCATCAAGGGAAGATATCTCAAGCAAATCAACGAAATCATAATTATCTATAGATTCATCCATCTTATTATTTTCTTCCAAAGCAACGGTCATTCTCTCAATAAATTATTTGACATAAGCATTATGAGCATAGTTCTCATAGCAATATTTAAGTATGTCAAAATTTTCAGATTTATAGAGAGTAATGTCATACTTTTCAATCAAAGAAGCAACTTCATAAGCACCCTTAAAAGCAATAGATTCTTCAGTTTGTTCGATATCATAGTAACTGTAAACACCCTTTTCATAAGAAGATAAGATTTCATTATCATTAAACTCACATAGGTAGGGAATGTGTTTTTCAGGGTTCTTAGAGCAACAAGTAAAATCATAAAGTTCACAAAGATCCCAAGCATAACATAGCAAACAATTTTTTTTCCATAAGAGTCTCCCTTTTCAGACAAATGGTGATGCACAAAATGAGCATGCTCATCTAAAGATTTTCCCTCAACTAAATTAGTTGGGGTTTCAGCACGAGCACATATGGATCGAAGATGATCCGAGTAGAAAACTTTAAGTGGATCCATAAACTTTGTTTATGATTTTCAATAAACACACAATTATGCCAAGCAAACAATCCAAGTAAAACATAAGGGCAAACGAAAAAAGACGAATGAAAAGAAGGGCGAATAAAAAGGCAAATATTTTCAAAAATTGTTTTAGAAGTGGGGGAGAGGAAAACGAGAGGCGAAAGGCGAATAATGTAATGCTAGAGATGAGAGTTTATGATGGGTACCTGGTATGTCTTGACTTGGCGTAGATCTCCCTGGCAACGACGCCAGAAATTCTTCCTGCTACTTCTTGAGCTTGCGTTGGTTTTTCCCTTGAAGAGGAAAGGGTGATGCAGCAAAGTAGAGATAAGTATTTCCCTCAGTTAGAGAACCAAGGTTTCAATCCAGTAGGAGACAATACATAAATCATCAATACCTGCACAAACAATCAAGCACTTGCACCCAACGCGATAAAGGGGTCGTCAATCCCTTCACGATCACTTGCAAAGGTGAGATCTGATAGAGAAGGATAAAACTAAGCAAAAGATAAAGTAAATATTTTTGGGTTTTTTGGTTTATAGATCGAAAAGTAAAAGATTGCAAAATAGTAGATCGGAAACTAATATGATGGAAAATAGACCCAGGGGCCATAGGTTTCACTAGAGGCTTCTCCCAAGATAGCAAATAATACGGTGGATGAACAAATTACTGTCGAGCAATTGATAGAAAAGCGCAAAGTTATGATGATATCCAAGGCAATGATTATGCAATATAGGCATCACATCCCGTGTCAAGTAGACCTAAATGATTCTGCATCTACTACTATTACTCCACACATCGACCGATTCCTGTCTGCATCTAGAGTATTAAGTTCACGAAGAATAGAGTAACGCTTTAAGTAACATGACATGATGTAGAGGAATAAACTCAAGCAATATGATGTAAACCCCACCTTTTTATCCTTGATGGTGACATTAAAATATGTGCCTCGCTACCCCTACTATCACTGGGTGAGGACACCACAAGATTGAACCAAAGCTAAGCACTTCTCCCATTGTAAGAAAAAATCAATCTAGTTGGCCAAACTAAACCGATAGTTCAAAGAGAACTACAAAGATATCAAATTATACATATAAGAATTCAGAGAAGGTTCAAATAATATTCATAGATAAGATGATCATAAGTCCACAATTCATCGGATCTCGACAAACACACCACAAAAGAAGATTACATCGGATAGATCTCAAAGAACGTCGAGGAGAACATGGTATTGAGAATCAAACGCAGAGAAGAAGCCATCTAGCTACTAGCTATGGACCCGTAGGTCTATGGTAAACTACTCACGCTTCATCGGAAGGGCAATAGAGTTGATGTAGATGCCCTCCATGATCGAAACCCCCTCCGGCAGGATGCCGAAAAAGGCCCCAAGATGGGATCTCACAGGAACAGATAATATAATAGCATGGAACAATAAAAAATTATAGATACGTTGGAGACATATCACTTATTCATGCAATCCATGGTGGAATACATGGACATGCTCTAACTAAGTTATTTGTGAGAAATGTTGCTGGGACATTTATTGTATTAGAATCTTTGTGGTTTGAATCTCCACCAACGAGGAGTAAGATAGCGCCAACTATATGAAATTTGGTAAAACTGCCTCAAGCCACCCCGTGTTTGCATTATCTATCCCTTACCCCTCTTTCATGCATGTTTTGCTTCCACATGCTTACTTTGTTGTAGACCTTCTTGTTAGCCTCACCATGCAAGTTCGTTAGTGTAGTTTAAAGCCTACTAACATAAAAATGTAGTCGAAGTTCTTGTTCGGTATATTTACCTGCTATATCATAGACCTCGGTCTCTATGGAAAGGGTGGTCAGAGCGGAAGGATGATTTCATCAATGGGAGGGACAATTTCTTCCCATCTCTCGGAGTTGGCCTTTTTTGGAAGGGCGTGGGGGTTGGGCCGATGTTTCCTCATCTCTACTTTAGAGAGGTGAGTAGGGTAAAAGATAAGATGGAGCACAAATTTTGGTCTCTTTCCCTAAAGCGGGGTATAGGAGGGGTTTGTGTGTGTGTGGGGGGGTGAACTTGTTCTTAGACATGAAATTAGAGAATTTAATTGTATTTTTTATCTAGTCCACGTCCACTTGGCAAGCAGATGTATGTTTAACTAGGTGACCACCTCCTTAATTCATAGTAAAAACCACCCCATCGCGTGTGAGATCCCAACTCAAAATTTCAGGTAGAAAACATATATTTCAGTTAAATGTCGGATGACACGTGTTGCAGAAAATGACCTAGTACATACTTCGTAAATATATAAATAAATCAAGAACAAATGTATTTTTCCATTGATTTTCCCCTTTCGTTGGATGTATATCTAATTATCTAGCAACATAGTGTCAGTTGGCTAAAACTTGACAATCAAAATATGTCTTATCTCTCTTTTGATGGAGGGAGCACTCATTACGGTTGAATCATGTGGAGTTTTTTTGAAACTGTCATGGGGAGGGGAGCAGACTCCCCATCTGATTTCATTTCAAATGATCGCCCATTAGGATGAAGAGTTTACTTTCTCGATAGATTATCTAGGGGAGAGGTGATCACACCATAGACTAGAATGGCACCCAAGATCATCAGATTGTAGCCTATTCACTCTAATATTTTTAATGACCAGATACAGGTCTACATAAAGCTGGCAAAAAAACTTTAGGATCACGGGCATTCTAGATCGCCCTAAAGATGATTAGGATAACAAAGGTTGTGCAGAGGTAGGTAGGCCATTCAGTGGTGCAACCAACTAGATATCATCAAAGGGATTGGCTGATAGGATGAAGCCGATGGAGCACCAGATGGCGATGGCAAAAAAATGGCATTTCATCCAAAGAACAAGTGATGCATGTCCTCACTAGCAATATTGCATCAATGATGAGAAGTGGTACCGATGATTGTTTCATTTGTAGTTTGTACCGCGTGTTTAGCTTGTCAAGAAGGAGCAACCAACCACATTTTTTCGATAGGCGTTTTTATTGACTCAAAATGTAACATCAAGCGGACACAAAGCATGATGAACAACACGCGGCCTCTGCATAACTAAGATGCACACAACCAAACATTAACAAACCGAAAGAAGCAACCAACCACATATCTTCACCATAGAGGGTACATGAGAGCTCCAAATTCTTTCCACCCATGTGTCTGCTAATTGTTGTGAAATCACACGACCGATGTTATAGGAAGAACGAGGACAGTGTGCATGTCGACTTGCATCGACAAAGACACGATCTACAATGTCTACAATTATCGATCACCTCTATTGCTTCCAGCCATATGTTAGGTTGCCAGTGAGTCTAGGCCTCCAAGATTAGCACAAGCCAGCCTCCTTTAGCAAGTAAAAGAGCACGTCGGCTAGAGAGGTAAATGTCGTCGTGATGGATGTTTGATTGAAAGGATGACACATGTAGTTTGTGTGGACATAGGGGGAGAAGTTTGCTTTTATATAATATAAAAGGAAAATAGAGATACATGGAAAAATCAATCGAACTAGTATGATCTTTTATAATGTATATATGGATTTGCTGATATTGTACCATTGATCCATGCATATGTTTGTGTACAGAATGGAAATGGTCAATCAATCATCAATGTTTCCAAATATATTAAAATGATTATTTTACACTATATTTTAGCTAAATAATTCAATCATGTAGTCATATTGTCAAAAAATCACTTTACAAACTGGTCATTCAAAAAATTTACTTTACGATCAATTAGCATATAATCAATCTTTCAGGCCTTAAGAGCATTACAAACAATTCACAATAAAATTAGTTTCACGGTTGTCTCGACCAAACAACTTTCAACTTTTCAGCAACTGAAGCAGCTTTCTCACAGCTCACAACAAACTTTTTTAGAGTCCACAATTCAACAGGCTTTGTGAATTGTGATTGTTTCGACTTGGTCAAGCTCGTTGCTTGTGCATTGGGCATACGCCTCGTCCTTGCCGCGTCCACTAGATCAATTGAGATTTGCTGGAGGGAGACCGGGGCGGGACATGTTAGGCCAACTCCAGCGCACGACCCCAAATGGATGTCCATTTTGCTCGAATTTTGTCCGTTTGGGGAGGGCGATGGGGTCGTGTCCGGGCCTTTTCTAGGATGCGCCGGCCGTGCGCCCAACGCGTGGACGCATTCGTACATTTTTCTTTCCAAGCACATATCTTTTTTTCATCATTAATTTTTGATACATGGAAATACATCACCAAATTTTGACTAGAAAAGTAAGACCAAAGAAAACAAGAACCACAAGAATACATTTTAGAAGATAACCAACTTCCATAACTGCTCCCGTAAGTTGGATTAGTGCCTTCTTGATGCATTCATTGTTGATCTGCGGAGGCTCGATCTTGCGTGCTTCTTTCTTCTTCGAGTCTAAAGAAGTAGATGTTGCTTTCTCGCATTTAGTCTCATATCTAGTCTCTATGCTAGCTAAAAGTGCACGAACATCTACTAAATTGCGCTCTATCAATATACCGATATACTCTTTTTCCCAATACCAAAATTTGCATCCATTCTACACAATAAAAATTTAAGTTAACATAACTAGTCAAATCCGAGAGCACAGCCAAAACTAAGTAGCACATACCCTATCAGTTGAGCACTTGATGAACACCCATCCGGGATGCACTAGTCTCATCTCTAGCCTCTATGCTAACCAAAAGTGCATGAACATCTACTAAATTGTGCTCTACCAATATATCGATATACTCTTCTTTGCAATAACAAAATTTGCATCCATTCTACACAACAAAATTTTAAGTTAGTATAACTAGTCAAATCCGAGACCACAATCGAAACTAAGTAGCACATACCCCATCGATTGAGCACTTGATGAATACCCATCCGAAATATTCTGGCATTGTAGACACGCGGCGCAAGACCTTTTTGGGCAGTCGTCGCACCTACGGATCATCATGGACGTACGTGAGACTATATGGGACCAAGCCCAAGCCCAAGGCGACGGAAGGATCATGCATGTGAATGAAGCAAACATTGTCACAAAGCACGGCGCGCCTAAGGTCCTGTGGTTGTCAGACTCTGCCTAAGTCTGTGGGCTTTATTAATTTAAAGCCGGACGTCTATGTTCTAAAAAAAGCACGGCGTGCCGCAAAGTGAGAAGGTGGAACGGGAAAGAGGGCGAAAGTAAAGCAGGCAGGAGTAGTTATTAAACGAGAACGCGCGGCATGTGATGGACTACCGGCGACTGTGCATGCGTCGTCCTGCGCCAGAGCCTGCAACGAGCAACGACGACGGAGAGCTAGCTAGTAATTGTAGCAGCGGGCGCGGGGCAGAGCTCTATATAGCGGCGGCCTAGCTAGGAGGAATTAGGATGGTCCGGGCTGTGTAAGCCTGGGCGCGCCATGGCACGTTGCTTTCGCAGTTTCGCTCTACTATATACTATACCGGTAGTAGTACGTGCGCTACTGTTTACTGTGGCTGGCCGCAGCAAGAGCGGATCTCGCGGTGGGCCGTGGGCAAACGATCGAGGGGCAAGGCGCGCGGGACACTACTGTGTCCCTGCTGCTGCGTACGTAGGAACGATATCGCATTGCTTCGAATACCGTGCCTCGCTTCGTCGCTTCAGCTGGGAACAGCAGTCAGCAGGCGTTGGCGTCGACTCAGTTGATTGGCCCAGCCGTCGCGTCTGCCTGCCTGGTACATGCTGCGTGGGGAGCAAGGGTGAATCCAACGCGGATCAACAAATCGCCACCAAGTGTCTGGACTAGACTATTCAGACACTTTTCATCATCCAATAGTTTTCTTTTTAAGGTCATCATTTAATAGTTGTCACCAAATTTGTCCAGACCGTTAGAAAGCTTGAAATCTCACAAACCAGAAACAAACATGAAAAGATTGAATGGAGTATGGACGTCCGTCACATCAGGATCTCCCATCGTGTTTGCTCGCTCTTCGAACCACATTCATGCCGGTTAGGTCGGACATGACCGGACGGGGCGACATGACGGCTTCCTATCGGATTCATGATGGTTGACCGACCGTCCGCCTACCGGCATTTCCACAAGCGCGGTAAACAAGAAACCAACTCCGATCGCTCGCTCGTCTTCCAACTCCTCAAGAAGCCGATCCACCCTCGCCTTTGTCAACTTCAACTTGGCACAACACATCCATTCTATGGCAAGCTCGGCTTGGAGACCGGTGAACACCCGAGAGATCTCCTCAACTTGAGCCTACCCCTCTCCTGGTTTTGGGCAAAGGAGAAGAGGCACTGACGTGGTAGGCCTAGGGATCGAAGAGGCCAACTTGGATACTTGGCTCGCCCTGCCCTTCTCAAAGGGAAGGGCGTCGGATAATCACCCTCCTCCTCTTCTCCACCAACCCCATAGAAGATGCCCCCTTTTCTGATGCGTCTTAAAGCCGAAAGAAAAGTTGGATGCCCTCGACCGCACCAAGGCATAACCCGATAATGTCAAGGGCCCTCATGTGGTTGGTTGGACTGGGTCTACTAGCTAGGTGGCTAGGCTACTCCCTCTGAAAGATCTTGTCTCGGTCTTTGCCCCGCTACTCTACACTTGAGTCTAGTAGCAGATGGGATTGAATGGGTCATGCAGATAAAGAATACAAACCTCTCGAGAGTGTAAAACCTGGTCATGATTAGTCGCGTCCTCGGTTATGGAAAACTTTGAGCAACGTGACCTAAAGCTTTCTCGAAGATCTCATCACTATAACTTTCTTAACTGAAACTAGTTGGGTTGAACTTGGGAATATAACCTCTGTTGGTGCGACAATGATAAAGGGACCTCCATTAGCTAGGTCCATCGGCTGGTCTAGGGTCATCGATTGTTTTATGCAAGAGAAGCTTAACCTCCACTAACC
>NC_041385.1:446870482-446885639 GCF_002162155.2 Triticum dicoccoides
CGTCAATACATTCAATGTATAGACCATTGTGGTTGCAAAGTACGATATCCAGGTGATTATGATGAGGAGTGATGTTTACGTAGGGTTGCGAGTCTTCACTCGACATGGTTCGTCTATGGCGTACATGAGACTCTATGAAGTTATTTGCTTTCATTGTAATGCTACTCTATTTGGCCCAGCCTTTGGCTAGTGATTTATATCAAGCTATGTTATTTTATATCCTTTAGATGTAATATATATATGCATTTGTGTTTAGTATTACATTGATACAGTGTATGTTGGTGAATCGATCCAGGGGATGGTATGGTAAGCACAGAGACCTAAACCATATTAGGTTGGTCATTACAACTAGTGGTAGTGATCACTGTCTTCAACGGGTGTGGAGATTTCACTTGTTTCCCAACATCACAGTACCGCATACTTGTCAAACTTGACACCATCGATGCCTATGGTATGCTTGTGTTTTTGAATAATTTTTGTATATTTCTCATTCCTGCATGACCAAATCTTCAACGCCGTAGCCAAACTATGGTTCCTTTCGCCATCAAACATGTTGAAACTTGCGGGCCATTAAAAAAGATGCAAATCATCTTTCTTGATAATTCTGAAGACTAACGAATATTCATTGCTCATGAAGACTTTGCAGTTAGTCTTGGAGAAAACACAAGCAAATCCATATTGGATAGCTTCGAAATAGACATGAGATTGTATCCAAGG
Source organism: Triticum dicoccoides (assembly GCF_002162155.2). NCBI lineage: Eukaryota > Viridiplantae > Streptophyta > Magnoliopsida > Poales > Poaceae > Triticum > Triticum dicoccoides. The sequence continues at coordinate 446,871,200 of NC_041385.1, forward strand.
GATTGAACAAGGAACACATTATCAATAGTCGTATCCATTGAGATAGCGATTTGACCTAATCCAAGTACCTTTCCGTTTGCATTATCTCCAAATGTGATGTTTCAAATAGTTGAAGCACATGACCATAATCAGGGAACATGCTTTTCTATCCGGTCATATGATTGGTACATTTACTGTCCATTACTGTCGGTGTCAAACCGGGCAGACCTCGGGGTAGGGGGTCCCGAGCTATGGATCTTAGATCAAGAGTAACATGAATGAAGGAGACAATGTTTACCCAGGTTCGGGCCCTCTTGATGGAGGTAAAACCCTATGTCCTACTCTTGTTTATATTGATGAAGATGTATTAAGTGAAGAATTGATCTACCTCGAGATCGTAATGTGTGCACCTAACTCTAGGACTAGATGAATGATTTTGCGTTGATGTCCCCTCTATGGGCTAAACCCTATGGCTTATATTTACGCCAGGGAGGGTGTCTAGGGTTACAAGGTCGATAGCTAGGAGCTAGGCGGTAGCAGAGATCTTGGAGTAAACGTCAAGTCTTTGGGGAGGCAGTCTTGATCACGTCTCTAGCGTACGACCCTCCGAGATCCACCTTGACCACGAGTAAGGGCCCATCAGCCCAACCCGAGGAGAATGGGCCGGCTGGGTCAGGGCACCCCTAATCCAGGACACTGTCAGTATCCCCCGAACTGGTCTTCTACGCTGAGGACAATCTGATAAGAACCTCGGATCCGGGGTCCTTGGCTTAACAAATGACTTCCTCCTTGCAATTTTCAAACCAATCCTTCAAGGGAGCGATGCCAGCCGAAGCCCGACCAAACCTGTTCCCTCTGACCGAAGAGATTGGGTAGCTTAGCCTTGAAGGCCAAGCACCTCGGTGTGAACGGTTCCACATAGTCTGACAACTTTATCGAATGACTCATCGCACGACAGGCCGAGCAGTTACTCCTCCCCTCAAACGCGGCTCGAGGCAAACTTTTTACTGGCACGTCCCTTCGAGGCAGAGATCACGTCTGTTTTCTCAGGGATATCATCAAGATTTTGCTTCCCCCCATATGCTCAACGACATCTTTGATGGGAGTAGCGAGTTTATCGGCGCAACGAGGGGGACTCTTGGCCTTTCGCGGGCCTATAAGAGCAAAAGGGAGGATAGCGCTACTGGCCACACTCCCATTCTCCCCATCTACTTCTTCAGCTAGCTCCAGCGCATAGATTCGATCCTGCATCCTTTCCCTTCAGCGAGTCCATCCTCCTTCGCCAGCCATGGATGAGACCCTCCAGGGGCACCGGGGTGGTTCTATCGTAACAGAGGGCGCCATCCAGGAGCTACGCAACGCGGGGTATCTGACCACCGACATTGCCGCTCGCGCTCCCGCCACTGGCCTGCAAGTGTCCGCTCACAATGCCGGGGAGTGGGTAGTTTTCGTCCCCACCTCGTCCGATGGCTAGGGTTCCCGCTGCACCCTTTTGTGCGTGGGGTGATGTTCTACTACGGGCTTGATTTTCATCATCTGGCGACAAACTCCATCCTCCACCTCGCCTCCTTCATCATGGTCTGCGGGGCCTTCCTCCACTGTGAGCCACACTTCGGCCCGTGGCTAAAGATCTTCGGGATCAAGCCGAAGTCCAGTGGCTCCGACCTCGCGGAGTGCGGAGGGGCCATGATTAGCAAAAACCAGGGGGCTGAGTGGTTCAAGGGTACCTTCATCAAAACGGCGAAGGAGTGACAGCAGGAGTGGTTCTACATCACCGAACCGCTCGCCCCTAGCCAGCCCGAGGTTCCGGCCTTCTCGCTCGGGCCTCCAAAGAAGCTCAAGTCCTAGAAGGAGAAGTGCGTTGTCGGTGTCAAAACCGGCCGATCTCGGGTAGGCGGTCCTGATCTGTGCGTCTAAGGCTAATGGTAACAGGAGGCTAGGGACACGATGTTTTACCCAGGTTCGGGCCCTCTCGATGGAGGTAAAACCCTACTTCCTGCTTGATTGATCTTGATGATATGAGTATTACAAGAGTTGATCTACAACGAGATCGTAGAGGCCAAACCCTAGAAGCTAGCCTATGATGATTATGATTGTCCCTCTATGGATTAAACCCTCCGGTTTATATAGACACCGGAGGGGGCTAGGGTTTACACAGAGTCGGTTACAAAGAAGGAGATCTAGTATCCGGATCGCCAAGCTTGCCTTCCACGCAAAGGAGAGTCCCATCCGGACACGGGACTAAGTCTTGAGTCTTGTATCTTCACGGGCCAACAGTCCTGCCAAAGTATATAGTTTGGCTGTCCGGATACCCCCTAATCCAGGACTCCCTCAGTAGCCCCTGAACCAGGCTCCAATGACGATGAGTCCAGCGCGTAGATTGTCTTCGGCATTGCAAGGCGGGTTCCATCTCCGAATATTCCAAAGTAAACCTCGAACACTTAAATCGTGTCTGGCTCTGCAAGGCGATTTTCACATACCACCGTAGAGAGAACGATATTCCACAAATATAATCTGCTGGCAACTTTAGATAACGTGCCATCACACCATGGCCGAGTCATTATTCGAACCATTTTCCCACAATCAGCCACCGCACATATTGCAAGGCGGCATCCTCGGCACGTCTTGTCAAAGCAGAGATCATGTTCCCCTTATCGCGGGGCTTTCATCAATACGGGCACGGGTATCCCAATTGCTCCGCCAATCGTGGTGAGTAGGGAACGAGCGGGTTCCACCAGGCAAGTAGGGAGGCGCAAAAGTTTTTGTTGCCTCTATAAAGAGATAAGGTCTCTTCTTCTTTACCCACGCCTTTCCCTTCCGCTCGTCCATTCCCCTTTGCTCGAGCCCTAGCGCCCAAGCACTCATCTTCTCCACCGAAGAGAGGTTCTCTGAAGATGTCCGGATCTGGAGTAGGAGGCAAATGGATGACCTCTACCGTCCAGGAGAAGGATATCAAAAAGCTCCGAGAGGCCGGGTACCTGGCCAAGAAAATCGGCCACCGTCTTCCGACGGCGGGACAGATCGTCCCCACTCCGGGGCCCCACGAGAGGGTCGTGTTTCTTCCTCATTTTGTCAGCGGGCTCGGGTTTCCCCTTCACCCATTTGTTCGCGGCATCATGTATTATTACGGGATTGATTTTCATGATCTGTCCCCTAATTCTTTCCTTAATATCTCGACGTTTATCGTCGTGTGTGAGGCCTTTCTCCGTATTTCGCCCCACTTCGGCTTATGGCTGAAGATCTTCAATGTGAAACCCAAGGTGGTGAATGGCGAGCACGCTGAGTGCGGCGCCGCCATGGTGAGCAAGATTCCCAAGGTCACATGGCCGACGGTCACCTTCAATGATTCCGTCAAGGAGTGGCAGCAGCAGTGGTTCTATGTCACCGAGCCGCGCGGTAAAAAGTGGGCCGCTGCTCCTGACTTTAGATCCGGAGCCCCCCTGCGGCTTACGTCCTGGCCCAAGAAGGGCCTGAACTGGTCCTCATCCGACGAGCTGTCAGTGCTCCCAACACGCATCCAGAGCCTGGTAGACAAGGACGTCAAACTCATCAATGTAGTCTAGGTGATGTTAGTTCGCCTAGTTCTCCCTTGCCAGCACCGAGCCTGTAATTTGTGGGAATATGACCCAGCCGAGCACCAGACCCTACGGGAGCTGTACGGCTCCTCATACAAGGATATCTGGAAGGTGCTCTTCAAGTCCGGTAAACCGTGGCCGAGCCCTGCCGAGGACCACGGGTATCAACTGTCCCGCTCCGCAAGTCCGGTAAGTCATCGCTATGTTCTGTCTATCCATGTTTAGCTGGCATATCCCGAGGGAGATGCTTTATCATGATTTCTGCAATTATCCCAGGGATGGACGAAGAAAGTGGGGCGGATACACTGTTCGGCCCCGCTGCTGGAGGAACCGGCAGGACCTCTTCTGACGAAGATGCTGGTCCCAGCGCCTTATGAGGCACCGAAGAAAGAGGCGTCCAATAAGGCCAAGGAGACCCGGAGCGGCCTGCATCGCCGCGGTGCTTCGAACACAAAATCCGAAGACTCCAGCGCTCATCCTTCCTCCGAAGACGAAGAGGAGGAGGAAGAACACGAGTCCTCCATGGGGGAGGAAAGAAAAGGACGGACTCCTCATCCTTGGAGGCCGAATCGCCGAAGAGGGGAAAGAGTTCCCTTCCAGAGGCGTCCACCACGGCTGCCAGTAGTAGCCCGGAGTGGGATCCCAGGGCCCAGCTCCTGGTAAAATCGTGAGTACATGAAATCCGAATACGCCTAAGCGCCCAGGATTACTAACGTGCAATATTTTAACTTGCGCCCTACTTTGTGCAGCCCGGCGAGGTCTCGCGCCGAACAGTCCTCCTTGGAGGATTCGCTGAGCTCAGATGCCCTGGAGAGCGAGACGCCTCCGGAGGCCCCCTCCCTGAAGACTGGGCGTGACACTGAGGTGTCGTCCCAGCAGGGCTGTCAGTGTCAAAACCGGCGGATCTCGGGTAGGGGGTCCCGATCTGTGCGTCTAAGTCTAATGGTAACAGGAGGCAAAGGACACGATGTTTTACCTAGGTTCGGGCCCTCTTGATGGAGGTAAAACCCTACTTCCTGCTTGATTGATATTGATGATATGAGTGTTACAAGAGTTGATCTACCACGAGATCGTAGAGGCTAAACCCTAGAAGCTAGCCTATGATGATTATGATTCTGTCTCTAAGGACTAAACCATCTGGTTTATATAGACACCGGAGAGGGCTAGGGTTTACATGGAGTCGGTTACAAAGAAGGAAATATAATATCTGGATCGCCAAGATTGTCTTCTACGCAAAGGAGAGTCCCATCCGGACACGGGACGAAGTCTTGAGTCTTGTATCTTCACGGTCCAACAGTCCGGCCAAATTATATAGTACGGCTGTCCGGATACCCCGCAATCCAGGACTCCCTCAGTAGCCCCTGAACCAGGCTTCAATGATGATGAGTCCGGTGCGCAGTTTGTCTTCGGCATTGCAAGGCGGGTTCCATCTCCGAATACTCCAAAGTATCTATTGTAACAAACAGTGTCTGGCTCCCCATCAATGTTGTACTCCTCAGCTTCTGTGCTTCAATAATGGCCATCTCCACGTGTCGAGCGAATACGAGGAGCCGGGGCATTTTTGCATTTGCCACCCCGGTCCTGCAAGCAAACCGTCTATTTGAAGGGACGGGGATCCTGGGATCTAAACCTCATCTTCTTCCCTTGAGCAAGCATCTAACAGAGCGCTCCGAAAAAAACCATTCCAACATGGCTGGTCGCCGTAGCTCTTCTTCTCGTCCCCTTCGCTCCAAGCCAGGCGACTGGGAAGAGTGTTCCATTCCTCAAAGCCGTTTGATAGAGTTACAGACCCAAGGGTTTCTTCCACCGGCGTTCATGGTCCCCGTCCGAGCCGGACTAGCCACCTATAATGGAGGGGAGCAAGCGGAGAGATCTCCTAATCCATCCCCGGGGGAGCGAATATGCCTCATGCCGCATCTGCTAAGAGGCGTCAGTTTCCAATCCACCCATTCCTTCGCGGGCTCTTGGAGTTCTACGACCTCCAGTTGCACAACTTCACCCCTGCCTCCGTGCTGCATATAGCAGGATATGTTGGCATTTGTGAACTATTTTTGGGCTGCGAGGCTCACTTTGGGTTATGGAAGAAGTTGTTCTACCTCGTCCCTCGCAACCAGGGGGAATCCATATGTCAAGTGGGTGGAGCCAAATAATGGCGCGTCGCCGAGACCGGATACCTGTCCGGTACTCCCAAGAAGGCACCTGAGAACTGGCCCTCAGAGTGGTTTTATGTTGATGACGTTCCCCTTCCGGACCCAGTCCGAACTGGTCTCCCGGAGTTCAGTAATGCCCCGCCGAAGGCACGCCGAAGTTGGCGCCCTCAGGGCCCCCAAGAGGAGGATACCAAAGAAATACACTTCCTGATGAGCAGGATAAAGATACTGGCCAAATCAGGGCTAACAATAGTCGAGGTTATGGCAATATGCATAATGCGGGGAGTGCAGCCACTTCAATATCGGGGGAAGCCCATGTGGCACTACAACGGGGAAGATGATGCCACCCGCTATGGTCATAAGGGTCCAAACTCCGCCATTGCTCTGGCGAGGATATTGTACGATTTGTATAAAGGAGAAGAAGAAGAATTCCTTCATATTAAAGCGCGGGATGGGTTTTCTATGTACAACCCCCCAAGCTGGGTAAGTCGTCACTCTTTCCCCCGCTTCATTCATTCTGGCGTCCTTCGTCACGATTATTTACCTCGATACTTCTGAGCAGGAACTAAGGAGGGCCGTAGAAGGATTCTCCAGCCCCTCCCCGCAGCCAGAGGACCCCGGAAGGGCCTTCGATCTAGGACTCGAAGAAGACCCGGATATTACTGGGGAGCTCGTCAACGGGACATTTTATCAGGTGAGCTGCGATGGCGCCTCAGTGGCTATTGTCACTGATACGTCCATTTTGCATCATGCTTTTATATCAATATTTATTGCATTATGGACTGTTATTACACTTTATATCTCAATACTTATGGCTATTCTCTCTTATTTTACAAGGTTTACCATGAAGAGGGGGAATGCCGACAGCTGGAATTCTGGCTGGAAAAGGAGCAAACGTTGGAAACCTATTCTGCATAGCTCCAAAAGTCCTGAAACTCCACGAAACAACTTTTTGGATTTATTAAGAATTTTTGAGCAAAAGAAATACACCAGGGGGGCCACACCCTGTCCAGGAGACAAGAGGGCGCGCCCCTATCTCCTGGGCCCCCTGGTGGGCCTCCGGTGTCCATCTTCTGCTATATCATTGCTTTTACCCTGGAAAAAATCATGGGCAAGCTTACGGGACAAAATTCCGCCACCACGAGGCAGAACCTTGGCGGAATCAATCTAGGGCTCCGGCAGAGCTGTTCTGCTGGGGACACTTCCCTCTGGGAGGGGGAAATCATCACCAATGATCCTCTCATCGGGAGGGGGTCAATCTCCATCAACATCTTCACCGGCATCATCTCCTCTGAAAACCCTAGTTCATCTCTTGTATCCAATCTTGTATCAAAACCACAGATCTGTACCTGTGGGTTGCTAGTAGTGTTGATTACTCCTTGTAGTTGATGCTAATTGGTTTACTTGGTGGAAGAGCATATGTTCAGATCCTTTATGCATATTACTACTACTCTGATTATGAACATGAATATGCTTTGTGAGTAGTTACATTTGTTCCCGAGGACATGGGTGAAGTCTTGCTATTAGTAATCATGTGAATTTGGTATTCATTCGATATTTTGATGAGATGTATGTTGTCTTTTCCTCTAGTGGTGTTATGTGAACGTCGACTACATGACACTTCACCATTATTTGGGCCTAGAGGAAGGCATTGGGAAGTAATAAGTAGATGATGGGTTGCTAGAGTGACAGAAGCTTAAACCCTGGTTTATGCATTGGTTCGTTAGGGGCTGATATGGATCCATATGTTTAATGTTGTGGTTAGGTTTACTTTAATACTTCTTTTATAGTTGCGGATGCTTGTACAAGTAAGGGCAGTACCCAAGTACAGTTCCACCCACATATCAAATTATCAAAGTACCGAATGCGAATCATATGAACGTGATGAAAACTAGCTTGACGATCATTCCCATGTGTCCTCGGGAGCTCCTTTCTCATTATTAGAAATTGTCCAGGCTTATCCTTTGCTACATAAAAGATTGGGCCACCTTGATGCACTTTATTTACTTTATTTACTTGTTACTCGTTACCATTTATCTTATCACAAAACTATCTATCACCTACAATTTCACTGCTTGCAGAGAAAACCTTACTGAAAACCGCTTATCATTTCCTTCTGCTCCTCGTTGGGTTCGACACTCTTACTTATCGAAAGGACTACAATTGATCCCCTACACTTGTGGGTCATCAAGAGTCTTTTCTGGCGCCGTTGCCGGGGAGTGTAGCGCTTTTAGTGAATGGAACTTGGTAAGGAAACATTTATCTGGTGTGCTGAAATTTTTCTGTTACTTGTCACTATGGAAACTAATCCTTTGAGGGGATTGTTTGGGGTATCTTCACCCCAACCAGAAGAGCAAAGAGTTTCTCCTCAACCTACTAAACTTTATGAAAATATTCACTTTGAGATTCCTTCGGGTATGATAGAGAAACTGCTAGCTAATCCATTTGCAGGAGATGGAACATTGCATCCCGATTTACACCTTATCTTTGTGGATGAAGTTTGTGGATTATTTAAGCTTGCAGGTATTCCCGATGATGTTGTCAAAAGGAAGTTCTTCCCTTTATCTTTGAAGGGAGATGCATTGACATGGTATAGGCTATGTGATGATACAGGATCTTGGAATTATAAGCGATTGAAGTTGGAATTTCACCAGAAGTTCTATCCTATGCATCTTGTTCATCATGATCGTAATTACATATATAATTTCTAGCCTCGCGAAGGAGAAAGCTTCGCTCAAGCTTGGGGGAGGCTTAAGTCAATGTTATATTCATGCCCCAATCATGAGCTCTCTTGGGAAATTATTATTTAGAATTTTTATGCTCGACTTTCTCTTGATAATCGCAACCTGCTCGATACTTCCTGTGCTGGTTCTTATATGCTGAAGACTATTGATTTCAAATGGGACTTATTGGAAAGAATTAAATGCAACTCTGAAGATTGGGGTTCCGACGATGGTAAGGAGTCAGGTATGACACCTAAGTTTGATTGTGTTAAATCTTTTATGGATACCGATGCTTTTCATGGATTTAGCGCTAAGTATGGACTTGACTCTGAGATAGTAGCTTCTTTCTGTGAATCTTTTGCTACTCATGTTGATCTCCCTAAAGAGAAGTGGTTTAAATATAATCCTCCTATTGAAGTGAAAGTAGTTGCACCTATTACAGTGGAAGAAAAGACTATTACCTATAGTGATCCTATTGTTCCCACTACTTATGTTGAAAAACCTCCTTTCCCTATTAGGATAAAGGATCATGCTAAACCTTTGACTATTGTTCATAAGAGTAATACTAGGACTTATACACATCCTGAGCAAATTAATGTTGAGCCTAGTATTTCTATGGTTAAAGATCTCTTGGATGAGGATTTAGATGGGCATATTATTTCTTTTTGTGGTGAGACTGCTAATATTGCCAGACCAGATACCAAGACACGTAGACCTGTCGTAGGCATGCCTGTTATTTCTGTTAAAATAGGAGATCATTGTTATCATGGCTTATGTGATATGGGTGCTAGTGCTAGTGCAATACCTTATACCTTGTATCAAGAAATTATGCATGACATTGCACCCATTGAATTAGAAGATATCGATGTTACTATTAAGCTTGCTAATAGGGATACCATTAAACCCTTTGGGATTGTTAGAGATGTTGAAGTTTTGTGTGGGAAGGTTAAATACCTTTCTGATTTTCTTGTTCTTGGTTCCCCACAAGATGATTTTTGTCCCATTATTTTTGGAAGAACCTTCTTGAATACAACTACTGCTAAGATTAATTGTGAAAAGAATATTGTCACTGTTGGCATTGATGGTATGTCTCATGAGTTTAATTTCGCTAAGTTTAGTAGACAACCTCGTGATAGGGAACCACCTAGTAAGGATGAGATTATTGGTCTTACTTCCATTGTTGTTCCTCCAACTGATCTGTTAGAACAATATTTGCTAGACCATGAAAATGATATGTTTATGAAGGAAAGGGAGGAAATAGATGAAGTGTTCCTTAAACAGGAACCTATGCTGAAACATAACCTTCCTGTTGAAATTCTTAGGGATCCCCCTCCACCCAAGGGTGATCTCATGTTTGAGCTCAAACCATTACCTGATAATCTTAAGTATGCTTATCTTGATGAAAAGAAAATATATCCTGTTATTATTAGTGCTAACCTTTCAGAGCAAGAAGAAGAAAGATTATTGAAAACTCTGAAGAAGCACCGAGCAACTATTGGATATACTCTGGATGATCTTAAGGGCATTAGTCCCACATTATGCCAACACAAAATTACGTTGGAGGACGATGCCAAACCAGGTAGAGATCCTCAAGAACGACTAAATCCCAAGATGAAGGAAGTGGTAAGAAAGGAGATACTAAAGCTCCTTGAGGCAGGTATTATTTATCCCGTTGTTGATAGTGAATGGGTAAGCCCTGTTCATTGTGTTCCTAAAAAGGGAGGTATTACCATTGTTCCTAACGATAAAGATGAATTGATCCCGCAAATAATTATTACAGGTTATAGGATGGTAATTGATTTCTGTAAGTTAAATAAAGCTACTAAGAAAGATCATTACCCTTTACCTTTTATTGATCAAATGCTAGAAAGACTATCCAAACACACACATTTCTGCTTTCTAGATGGTTATTCTGGTTTCTCTCAGATACCTGTGTCGGCGAAGGATCAATCTAAAACTACTTTTACTTGCCCTTTTGGTACTTTTGCTTATAGACGTATGCCTTTTGGTTTATGTAATGCACCTGCTACCTTTCAAAGATGCATGATGGTTATATTCTTTGATTTTTGTGAAAAGGTTTGTGAGGTATTCATGGATGACTTCTCCGTCTATGGATCCTCTTTTGATGATTGTTTGAGCAACCTTGATCGAGTTTTGCAGAGATGCGAAGACACTAGTCTCGTCTTGAATTGGGAAAATGTCACTTTATGGTTAATGAAGGCATTGTCTTGGGGCACAAGATCTCCGAGAGAGGTATTGAAGTTGATAAAGCCAAAGTTGATGCTATTGAAAAGATGCCATGTCCCAAGGACATAAAAGGTATAAGAAGTTTCCTTGGTCACGCCGGTTTTTATAGGAGGTTCATTAAGGACTTTTCTAAAATCTCTAGGCCTCTGACTAATTTATTGCAAAAATATATTCCTTTTTTCTTTGATGATGATTGTGTAGAAGCATTTGAAATACTTAAGAAAGCTTTGATCACTGCACCTATTGTTCAGCCACCTGATTGGAATTTACCTTTTGAAATTATGTGCGATGCTAGTGATTATGTTGTAGGTGCTGTTCTAGGGCAAAGAGTCAATAAGAAATTGAATGTTATCCAGTATGCTAGTAAGACTCTTGATACTGCCCATAGAAATTATGCTACTACTGAAAAAGAGTTCTTAGCAGTTGTGTTTGCATGTGATAAGTTTAGACCTTATATTGTTGATTCCAAAGTTACTATTCACACTGATCATGCTGCTATTAAATATCTTATGGAAAAGAAAGATGCTAAGCCTAGACTCATTAGATGGGTTCTCTTGCTCCAAGAATTTGACTTGCATACTATTGATAGAAAGGGAGCTGAGAACCCCGTTGTAGATAACTTGTCTAGGTTAGAGAACGTTCTTGATGACCCACTGCCTATTGATGATAGCTTTCCTGATGAACAATTAGCGGTCGTTAATGCTTCTCGTACTACTCCTTGGTATGTTGATTATGCTAATTACATTGTTGCTAAATATATACCGCCTAGTTTCACATACCAGCAAAAGAAAAAGTTCTTTTATGATTTAAGACATTACTTCTGGGATGATCCACACCTTTATAAAGAAGGAGTAGATGGTGTTATTAGATGTTGTGTGCCTGGGCATGAATAGGAACAGATTCTACGTAAGTGTCACTCTGAATCTTATGGAGGACACCACGCTGGAGATAGAACTGCACACAAGGTACTATAATCTGGTTTTTATTGGCCTACTCTCTTCAAAGATGCTCGTAAGTTTGTCTTATCTTGTGATGAATGTCAAAGAATAGGTAACATTAGTAGACGTCAAGAAATGCCTATGAATTATTCTCTTGTTATTGAACCGTTTGATGTTTGGGGCTTTGATTATATGGGACCTTTTCCTGCCTCTAATGGTTATACACATATTTTAGTTGCTGTTGATTACGTTACTAAGTGGGTAGAAGCTATTCCAACTAGTAGTGCTGATCATAACACTTCTGTTAAAATGCTTAAAGAAGTTATTTTTCCGAGGTTTGGAGTCCCTAGATATCTTGTGACTGATGGTGGTTCACATTTTATTCATGGTGCTTTCCGTAAGATGCTTGCTAAGTATGATGTCAATCATAGAATAGCATCTCCTTATCATATGCAGTCTAGTGGTCAAGTAGAGTTGAGCAATAGAGAGCTCAAATTAATTTTGCAAAAGACTGTGAATAGATCTAGAAAGAATTGGTCCAAAAAACTTGATGATGCATTATGGGTATGTCTCCATATAAGATGGTTTATGGAAAAGCGTGTCATTTACCTCTTGAACTTGAACATAAGGCATATTGGGCTATTAAAGAGCTCAATTATGACTTCAAACTTGCCGGTGTGAAGAGGTTGTTTGATATTAGCTCACTTGATGAATGGAGAACCCAAGCCTATGAGAATGCCAAGCTTTTCAAAGAAAAAGTCCAACGCTGGCATGATAAGAGGATACAAAAGCATGAGTTTAACGTAGGAGATTATGTGTTATTATTCAACTCTTGTTTAAGATTTTTTGCAGGAAAACTTCTCTCAAAATGGGAAGGTCCCTACGTTATTGAGGAGGTCTATCATTCTGGTGCTATAAAAATCAACAACTTCGAAGGCAAAAGTCCAAGGGTGGTAAACGGTCAAAGAATTAAACACTATATTTCAGGTAATCCTATCAATGTTGAAACTAATATTATTGAAACCGTAACCCCTGAGGAATACATAAGGGACACTCTCCAGAATGTTCTAGACTCCGAAAAGGTATAGGTATGTGGTACGGTAAGTAAACCAACTCCAAAACAACTCCAATGGCAATTTTTATCAGTTTTGAAATATTTAAGAATTTTAGGAAAAAAGAAGTAGTCCGAAAGGGACACGAGGCCCCCACGAGAGTGGAGGGCGCCCCGCCTATAGGGCGCGCCCCCAGTCTCGTGGGCACCTCGTGTGCCTCCCGGACTCCGTTTTCTTGCACGTTACGTATTTTGGTCGGTAAAAATTCATTATATATACCCCCGAAGGTTTTGACCACCGTATCACACAAATATCCTCTGTTTTCGTTTCGAGCTGTTTCTGTTGCAGACTAAGAGCACCATGATGTCGCCCTCCTTTAACAACGAAGACAAGGATGCTTGGCTATTGAAGATAGAGCTGAAAAGAGAAGAACCAGAAGATATCAACAAGGATGAAGGGATCAAGAAGGCCATGGAGGTTCAAGCTCCGGCGGTGAAAGAAGAAGATATCCCTCAACCTTTACCTAACCTTTTCACTCCAATAGAGATTGAAGCTTTCAAGATGATTGAGTTAGCTCGCATACAGAACAAGTATCTCACACAGGAGAATATCCTGTTGAAGGATCATATCACCGGACTCAAGGGCATTATCCGCAAGTTGGAGGAGCTTTTACGCTCGATGTGCGATTATCCACCATCATCATCACCACCTCCATCACCTCCGAGGGCATAATCACATGGGTATGGGCACCCCCCTTGGCAACTGCCAAGCTTGGGGGAGGTGCCTCGGTATCGTATCACCATCACACTCCTATCTTTACCGCTTTATTTAGTTCGATCCTTTTAGTAGTATCTTGATCTAGTAGATTGAAGTTTTGATATCAAGTAGTTTCGAATTTTGCTTTGTGATCTCTTTTTGTAATCGAGTCCGTGAGCTATCTATAATAAAGATTAGTGTTGAGTCAAGGGCTTTGCTATGTTGCTATGATCTTGAGAAAGTAGAAAGAATAAAAGAGTTCATATTGATCTTATGGATAGTGATAACTTCACATATAGAAAGTATGAGGCATCAAAATTGTTGAGAGTTGATGAACGTAGTTTTGGTCATCGTTGCAGTTAATAGGAAGTGATAAGGAAAGAGGGGTTCACATACAAATACATTATCTTGGACACCTTTTTATAATTGGGAGCACTCATTAGGTATGACATGCTAAAAGAGTTGACGTTGGACAAGGAAGACAACATAATGGTTTATGTTTTTGCGCATCTCAGTTAAAGTATATTGTCATTGACCTTCCAAACATGTTGAGCTTGCCTTTCCCCCTCATGCTAGCCAAATTCCTTGCACCAAGTAGAGATACTACTTGTGCTTCCAAATACCCTTAAACCCAGTTTTGCCATGAGAGTCCACTATACCTACCTATGGATTGAGTAAGATCCTTCAAGTAAGTTGTCATGTTGCAAGCAATAAAAATTGCTATCTAAATATGTATGACTTATCAGTGCAGAGAAAATAAGCTTTGTACGAACTTGTTGTGGAAGTAATAAAAGCGACCGACCGCATAATAAAGGTCCACATACAAGGGGCAATATAAAGTGACGTTCTTTTGTATTAAGATTTTGTGCATCAACCCTAAACGCACATGACAACCTCTGCTTCCCTCTACGAAGGGCCTATCTTTTACTTTATGTTTTTTTTTACTTTATGCTTGAGTCAAGGTGATCCTCACCTTTCCCTTTTTCATTTTATCATTTGGCAAGCTCCTCATGTTTGAAA
>NC_041385.1:446886017-447011777 GCF_002162155.2 Triticum dicoccoides
CAAATTGGATGTTAGTTAGCATGGGATATTATTGTTGACATCACCTAAAGGTGAATACGTTGGGAGGCAACACAATAAGCCCCTATCTTTCTCATTGTCCGGCTGAAACCCCATAACCACAAGTTTTGCGTGAGTGTTAGCAATTATAGAAGACTACGAGATAGTTGAGTATGTGAGCTTGTTGAAAAGCTCTATTGTTGACTCTTTCTGATGTTACGATAAATTTCAATTGCTTCAGTGACTGAGATTATAGTTTATTAGTTCCCAATGATGTTCTTGAACCATACTTGACATTGTGAATTGATTGTTACTTGAGCATAGGAAATCATATGATAGAATCTATATATGTTGTTGTTATTAGAATGATCATGATGCCCTCATGTCCGTATTTTATTTTTTATCGACACCTCTATCTCTAAACATGTGGACATATTTTTCGATTTTGGCTTCCGCTTGAGGACAAGCAAGGTCTAAGCTTGGGGGAGTTGATACGTCCATTTTGCATCATGCTTTTATATCAATATTTATTGCACTAAGGACTGTTATTACACTTTATATCTCAATACTTATGGCTATTCTCTCTTATTTTACAAGGTTTACCATGAAGAGGGGGAATGCCGGCAGCTGGAATTCTGGCTGGAAAAGGAGCAAACGTTGGAAACCTATTCTGCACAGCTCCAAAAGTTCTGAAACTCCATGAAACAACCTTTTGGATTTAATAAGAATTTTTGAGCGAAAGAAATACACCAGGGGGCCCACACCCTATCCAGGAGACAGGAGGGCGCCCCCCTATAGGCCGCGCCCCTATCTCCTGGCCCCCTGGTGGGCCTCCGGTGTCCATCTTATATCATCACTTTTACCCTGGAAAAAATCATGGGCAAGCTTACGGGATGAAACTCCACCGCCACGAGGCGGAACCTTGGCGGAATCAATCTAGGGCTCCGGCAGGGCTGTTCTGCCGGGGACACTTCCCTCCGGGAGGGGGAAATCATCACCAACATCATCACCAATGATCCTCTCATTGGGAGGGGGTCAATCTCCATCAACATCTTCACCAGCACCATCTCCTCTCAAAACCCTAGTTCATCTCTTGTATCCAATCTTGTATCAAAACCACAAATTGGTACCTGTGGGTTGCTAGTAGTGTTGATTACTCCTTGTAGTTGATGCTAATTGGTTTACTTGGTGGAAGATCATATGTTTAGATCCTTTATGCATATTATTACTCCTCTGATTATGAACATGAATATGCTTTGTGAGTAGTTACATTTGTTCCTGAGGACATGGGTGAAGTCTTGCTATTAGTAGTCATGTGAATTTGATATTCGTTCGATATTTTGATGAGATGTATGTTGTCTTTTCCTTCAGTGGTGTTATGTGAACGTCGACTACATGATACTTCACCATTATTCGGGCCTAGAGGAAGGCATGGGGAAGTAATAAGTAGATGATTGGTTGCTAGAGTGACACAAGCTTAAACCCTAGTTTATGCGTTGCTTCGTTAGGGGCTGATATGGATCCATATGTTTAATGGTGTGGTTAGGTTTACCTTAATACTTTTTTTGTAGTTGCAGATGCTTGCAATAGGGGTTAATCATAAGTGGGATGCTTGTCCAAGTAAGGTCAGTACCCAAGTATCGGTCCACCCACATATCAAATTATCAAAGTACCGAACGTGAATCATATGAACGCGATGAAAACTAGCTTGACAATAAATCCCATGTGTCCTCGGGAGCTCCTTTCTCATTATTAGAAATTGTCCAGGCTTATCCTTTGCTACATAAAGGATTGGGCCACCTTGCTGCACTTTATTTACTTTAATTACTTGTTACTCCTTACCATTTATCTTATCACAAAACTATCTATCACCTACAATTTCAGTGCTTCCAGAGAAAACCTTACTGAAAACCGCTTATCATTTCCTTCTGCTCCTCGTTGGGTTCGACACTCTTACTTATCAAAAGGACTACACTTATGGGTCATCAGTCGCCGACTATCCCGGACTGCTACCTGCATCGCGTGTAAGCAAAGCCAAAACCCTATCCTCTGAAGAGGACTCCTTTATGATGCCATGCCTTATGCCTGAAATATCGTATTTTTGTAGAGACGACCGTCGGAACGCGGCGCCGAGCCCCTGGGGGCTCGTCGGCAAAGGCCGTCCGGATCGGGCAGGCTTAAGAGGAAGGCGGTTAGGGCCGAAACGCCGCTATAGAGGTATGGTAAAAACCTGCTCTGTGATTATTGTGTTTGAAATGTAAAAGTGTCTTTTGTGTCCTAGCAGAAAGAGGAGCAGTCGGACTATATCTGGAGATCCTACCAATCACACCTCCACCAGCCGGATTCCAGAACCGGCTTCGAGAGAGGAAGCGGACGCGGGACCGATGCCGAATTTTCCTCCGACAGAGGATGCAGATATGCTCTCCGCCATGAATTCCAAAGTAGAGAGTGCCATGAATCACCGGCGCCGACGGGCCGTACTTCGTGATAATGTCTTTTCCGAAGAGGCATTTAATGCTTTCAATTCGGGAGACGCATACATCCGAGCTGCTCAAGGCGGGCTCGCCCGAGCGACGGACCAGTATGCCAAAGATATATGGGTAAGAAAATTTGATAAGCATGTATAGCAGTAGCCCCTGAGACTTGAAACGGTTGGAACAACTGTTTTAAGGATCAATTTATGCACCGATCCTTGTAGATAAGAATGCCCAATTGTCTCAAGAGCTGGAGGAGTGCAAGACCCAGCTAAGGGCCACGGTTGCCAAATTAGAGGAATTCCAGAAGGCCTCATCTGGTAACATTTGTCTCAATTGTATAGAAATGTACCAGTTAGTAAGTGGCTTGTATGATAAGTCTAACAGAAAATTCTGCAGACAATCCCGGGGTGAATCCAGAGGTTGTAAGAGATAACGAGTCACATCTCCAAAGGCAGCTAAAAGCTGGCGAGCGTGTTCTTACGCAAGTTAGGCAGGAGAAGAACAATCTTCAAGATGCCAATGTCCGGCAGGGCGTCGAATTAGGAGATGTTCGCGCTCAGCTGGCAGACTCCATAAAGGAGAACAGAAGGCTTCGTCACGGCATTTATGGTGAGTGCCTAGACGAACTATAGTACAGCTCGGCGAGGAAGTGCCGAAAAAGTTTATATCCGTCCTGGAGAGGAGATGCCCGCGTCCGTAGGTGATATGCTGCAAGACCTCTCACAGCTGCACGAGCGAGCTCGGCAGGTGATGTAGGGGATTGCCCAGGCCTTGTGGCCATCCACTTCCCTGCCAAGAGGCATGGGGGAGCTCGTGGATATGCTCCAAGGAGCACGGTGGCGCTTCCGATTGTGGAAGATGTCAGCTTGCCGACAAGATGCAAGACAAGCCTGGGCCATGGTGAAGACGCGCTACACCAAGCTTGACCCGAACCATATGGCCGAAGTCGGACCGGCAGGGCCAGATGGGCAAGAAATTCCCGTTAGTCTGGTGTATGACCAGGTAGCGTTAGCCGCAAAGTATTCCCAACAGGATTGCAAGCTAGATAGACTGTTGGACGGTATAGAGGAAGAATATAGTCAGTCCAAGTGACTATGTAATTCAATGGACATATGTAGTCCCTAGCCGGATTAAAAATCATTTGTCATGGTGGACCTTTTCGCTTCAGCCCCCGGATCCGATAGTCCGGGGTGTATCCGAATACCCGCTCAGTTATTTAGAACCGGGGTATGCGTGGAAACCAGGCGTAGGGGTCATAAGTGCTTGAACAGACAAGTACCCAACTAGCTATGTTAAATTACAGGATAGTAAGAAACATCTTCCAGGGAGAATAGTTCCATTAGGGGTTCCTTTCCCTGGGTACGCATGCATCGATGTACATGCCCAGACTGCGAACAGAGACGCAGGATACAAAACTTCTGGGGATTCATGTTATAATAAATGAAAGGAACATATTTTGTTCACCGACCGAATATTCCCTTCAGAACGCTAGCTTTCGGCTTCACCCAGTCTGAGGTACACATCTGGCTGAACCGGCAGTAACAATCACAGAGGTGCTCCCCTTATGCCCTAGCCGAATTAACGGGAACATAGGGCATAAACACAAGAGCCAGGCAACCCAGCATGGCCACATCTTAAGTCATATCAATGCATATAATGGTGAAGAAAATGCACATATGGAAAAAGAACGCATATGTGATAGGCAAAAAGCCATTAAAGTAATTATATTTAGCTTCCGTATAGGAAGCCCCCAGGTATGGCTTTCACACGTAGTGCGGCCGGAGTGATCCGAGCATCCGTACTGTATTGAGTACTTTGTGTGAAGAAGGAAAAAGGGAGAGAAAGGAAAAAAGGGAGGAACATAAATAAAAAGGTGGGGGTAAGGAGACGAACACTGAGTTCGGCGCTAGGCGTAGAATCTCCAGAGTCTGGCCGCGTTCCATGGGTTCGGATCAAGTCTGTTATCGGATGCATTACGTAGGCGGTACGCTCCTCCGGTGAGAACTTTATCAATAACGAAGGGACCCTCCCACTTAGGTTTGAGCTTGTCCTTCTTCTTCTCTGGTAGGCGTAGAACGAGTTCGCCAATATTATATGTTTTGGCCCGCACTTCTCTGCTTTGGTACCGTTCTGCCTGCTGCTGATAGAATGCGGAACGGGCTTTTCTGACGTCGCGCTCCTCCTCTAGGGTTTCTAAGTTGTCCTGCCAATCTAACTCGGCTTCCTTCTCTTCGTACATGCGCACGCGGGGAGAATCATGTATTATGTCGCAGGGTAGTACTGCTTCTGCATCGTACACCATAAAAATGGTGTATACCCGGTGGTGCGATTCGGCGTGGTCCGCAGCCCCCAGAGTACGGAGTCGAGCTCCTCGACCCAGTGCGTGTCCGATTCTGTCAAGGATCGCACTAGTCTGGGTTTGATGCCGCTCATGATGAGACCGTTTGCATGTTCGACCTGGCCGTTTGTTTGGGGATGATAGACGGAGGCGTACTCGAGTTTAATGCCCATGTTGCCGCACCAAGTTTTCACTTCATAGGCTGTGAAGTTTGAGCCATTGTCAGTGATGATGCTGTGGGGGACGCCGTATCGGTGTACAACCCCGGATATGAAGTCTATCACTGGTCCAGATTCAGCCATTTTGACTGGTTTGGCTTCTATCCATTTGGTCAACTTGTCCACCATGACCAATAAGTATTTTTTCTTATGGCTTCCCTCCTTAAGGGGTCCGACCATATCCAGCCCCCAGACCGCGAAGGGCCAAGTGACGGGGATTGTTTGGAGAGCGGGTAGGGGGCATGTGGCTCTGATTGGCAATGAACTGGCAACCGATGCAGTGTTGGACAAGGTCTTGTGCGTCTGCTCGGGCTGTTGGCCAATAAAAGCATGTGCGGAAGGCCTTGCTGACAAGTTCCCGAGCCACAGCGTGGTGTTCGCCGAGTCCGGCATGGATTTTAGCCAAGAACTGCCACCCTTCCTCTTCGGAGATGCATCTTTGGAGCACTCCGGTCGCACTTTTCTTACAGAGTTCCCCCTCATGGACTCTGTAGGCTTTGGAACGCCGCACGATGCAACGTGCTTCATTTTGGTCCTCGGGGAGCTCCTGCCTATTTAGGTAGGCCAAGAAAGGCTCAGTCCACGAGGCGATTACAACCATGATTTCGTGGGCCGAAGGTGTTATCTCGGTGGTGGAGCCTTCAATTACGTCTGATGGTTCGGAATCTGGGGATGTATTCGGATCCGTGCTAGTGTTGCCGGACTCCCGTTCCCATACCACGAATGGCTTGAATAGCCTTTCCAGGAATATGTTAGGTGGGACAGGGTCGCGTTTAGCGCCGATGCGGGCGAGGATATCCGCCGCTTGATTGTTTTCTTGAGCCACATGGTGGAATTCGAACCCCTTGAACCGAGCTGACATTTTGAGGACGACATTACGGTAGGGCGCCATTTCGGATCCTTGGCATCAAAGTCTCCATTTATTTGTGATATTGCGAGGTTTGAATCCCCGCGCACCTCCAGGCGTTGAATGCCCATAGAGACTGCCATCCAAAGACCATGCAACAGAGCCTCGTATTCGGCTGCGTTGTTGGAGTCTGTGTATAATATTTGGAGTACGTATTGGACCATGTCTCCGGTGGGAGACGTCAGGACTACACCTACTCCCAATCCGGCCAGCATTTTAGGGCCGTCGAAGTGCATGATCCAGTTAGAGTATGCGCCGTACTCTTTAGGGAGTTCGGCTTCTATCCATTCGGCAACAAAGTCAGCCAGTACTTGCGACTTAATGGCCCACCGTGGTTTGTATGTTATGTTGAACGGAAGGAACTCGATGGCCCATTTAGCAATCCGGCCCGTAGCGTCGTGGTTGTTTATTATGTCGTTGAGCGGTACTTCAGAGGCCACCGTAATCGAACACTCCTGGAAGTAGTGTCGTAGCTTCCGGGATGCCATGAAGACCGCGTATGCTATCTTTTGATAGTGTGGGTATTGGGATTTGCATGGGGTGAATACCGTGGATACGTAATATACCGGCTTCTGGAGCAGGAATTTGTATCCGTCAGCCTCTCGTTCGACGACGAGCACTACGCTTACAACTTGATGTGTTGCGGCTATGTATAATAGCATAGGTTCGCCAGTATTTAGCGCTGTTAGGACTGGATTACTGGTCAATAAGGTTTTTATTTCGTCCAGTCTGGCCGCGGCTGCATCCGTCCACACGAAGTGTTCGATGCACCGAAGAAGGCGGTAAAGAGGTAATGCCTTTTCTCCTAATCGGGATATAAAGCGGCTTAAGGCAGCCACGCATCCAGCTAGTTTCTGGATATGCTTGAGGTCTGTTGGGATAGCCAACTGCGATAGAGCTCAGATTTTTGCCGGATTTGCTTCAATTCCTCTATTGGAAACAATGAAGCCGAGCAACTTCCCAGAGGGTATGCCGAAAACACATTTTTTTCGGGTTTAGCTTGATGTCGTATGTTCGAAGGTTATCGAACGTAAGCCTCAAGTCGTCTATTAGGGTTTCGACGTGTCTTGTTTTTATGAACACGTCATCCACATATGCCTCCACTGTTTTGCCGATTTGCTTTTCCAGGCATGTTTGAATCATGCGTTGATAGGCTGCGCCGTCATTTTTAAGCCCGAAAGGCATAGTGTTGAAGCAGAAAGGACCATATGGCGTTATGAAGGCCGTTGTAGCTTGGTCGGACTTTGCCATCTTTATTTGATGGTATCCAGAGTATGCATCGAGGAAACACAGTGAGTCATGTCCTGCGGTGGCGTCAATGATTTGGTTGATGCGAGGGAGGGGGAAGGGATCCTTGGGGCAAGCTTTGTTGAGGTCTTTGAAGTCGACGCATAGGCGCCAGGATTTGTCCTTCTTTGGTACCATTACCGGATTTGCCAGCCAATCTGGAAGCTTGATATCTCTGATGAATCCGGCCTAAAGTAGCTTGGCTAGCTCTTCTCCCATGGCTTGCCATTTGGGCTCTGAGAAGCGCCTAAGAGTCTATTTGACAGGTTTGTATCCTTTCAGTATATTGAGGCTGTGTTCAGCCAGTCTGCGTGGGATGCCCGGCATGTCCGAAGGGTGCCAGGGTGAAAATGTCCTAATTCTCACGTAGGAAGTCTCGTAGTGCGGCATCAATTGTGGGGCTCAACTATGTCCCGATGGAAGCTGTCTTCGTGGGGTCCATTGGATGGACCTGGAATTTGACTATCTCATCCGTGGGTTTAAATGAGGTGGACTTGGGTCGCTTGTCAAGTATCATGTCGTCCCTGTCCACGGTGGCGCGCAGCGTTGTTAGTTCTTCGGCTGCTAGAGCTTCGGATAATGCTTCCAAGGCTAGTGCTGCGGTTTTATTTTCGGGGCGAAGTGCGACGTCTGGATCACTGGCTAGAGTGATGATTCCATTGGGTCCGGGCATTTTAAGCTTCATATACCCGTAATGGGGTATAGCTTGAAAGCTTGTGAACGCGTCCCGCCCTAAAAGGGCGTGGTATCCGCTGCTAAAAGGAGCCACTTGGAATGTGATTTCTTCGGACCTGTAATTCTTTAGAGTGCCGAATACCACATTGAGTGTGATTTTCCCCCCCACACCGTGCTTCCCGACTAGGGATGATTCCCCTGAAGGTTGTGCCGCTTTGCTCAATGCGGCCTTTATCAATTTTCCATCTTGCTGAGTGTTTCTTCATAGATCAAGTTTAATCTGCTTCCGCCGTCCATGAGTACTTTAGTGAGCCGAAAGCCGTCCATGATTGGGCTATGGACCAAAGTGGCTGGTGCCCGGACTGTCTGGAATTGAGGTTCATCACTGGCACTGAAAGTTATAGCAGTGTCGTTCCACGGATTTATTTTTGCCACGTGGCAGATTTCAGCGAAATTTTGATGAGCTCGCTTGCGCCTATTGTTTGAGGCGATAGTCTCGAAGACTGTCAGTACCGTATTGTTTTCTTTGGCGGGATGTTGTTCTGCTTTATGGCTTATAAGAAGATCCTCGCCACTTTTTGCTACCTGCCGGAGTATCCAACATGCTCTAAGGCTATGTGTTGGTGTAGTATCCGGCGTGCTGTGGAGTTTACATGGCCCATTGAGCCATTCTTCCAATACGGTTCCACGCCCTGGGGTGGGCTTTGGTTTCTTGGGGATTGGATCGGCTGACTTACGAGAGTTTGCCCGTTTAGCTCGGACAAAGGTTTTAGTGAGAGCCGAACTATCCCAAAATTCTGTTTGGGTTTTCTAGGCGCTTTCCATCGCGAAATACTTCTGTACTATGGCTGCTAAGTCAGCAAAGTGTACTATGTCACGACGACTTATAGCATTAAGGATCTCTTTGTTTGTGCAGTTGTTGCAAAAAAGTGAGTTTGCGTCTTCCTCATGACAGTCCTTGACCTTGTTTAGCACAAGGAGGAATCTGGCCCAGTAGCGATGTACTGTCTCTTGGGGCTTTTGTCTGATATGGGAGAGACAGTTTAAGTCCGGGTGGGTGGGTGTAGCTGAATCTGGATTCTGATCCAATCTAACGCCCAGGGGCAGAGGAGCTTCCGGGCTTGATAGCTCGGGATCCGGGGTGCTGCCCGATTTTTCCGGCGCGATACCCGATTCAAAGTCCGGGGTCTGGGTCATGTCCTCCTGTGAGCGGGTGTCCGGATTAGAGAGCTCGGTAATCCGGACATAATTCGTCCTCAAAATAGAGGGATAATCCGTATGTGGCTCCTCCACTACCGCTATCTCGTGGGTGACCGGCGGGGATCTCCCTTTGGTCGGGTTTAAGCCCAATCCGATCATAGTCCATGGCGACTCACAAAGCAGCGATGCAATCCGAGAGCTCATTAAGGGAGGATCACTCCCTTGGATCCATCTATTCGGCGAGTTCCGAATTGACGTGGAGGCTATTCGTGATGACCCGAGAGGTCATCGTCGGCGCAGGAGCTGAATGGGCGACCATGACGAAGCCGCCTAGTTGGAGAGTTTGGCCTACAGCCAGCGCTCCCCCAGAGGTGATGTTGTCCTGGACAACGAGATGGGCCATCGAGCCTTGCAGCAATGACAAAGAGGAACTCTCAATGAAAGCACCAATGTCGGTGTCAAAACCGGCGGGTCACGGGTAGGGGGTCCCGATCTGTGCGTCTAAGGCTAATGGTAATAGGAGGCAAAGGACACGATGTTTTACCCAGGTTCGGGCCCTCTTGATGGAGGTAAAACCCTACTTCCTGCTTGATTGATATTGATGATATGAGTGTTACAAGAGTTGATCTACCACGAGATCGTAGAGGCTAAACCCTAGAAGCTAGCCTATGATTATGATTTTATCTCTAAGGACTAAACCCTCCGGTTTATATAGACACCGGAGAGGGCTAGGGTTTACATGGAGTCGGTTACAAAGAAGGAAATATAATATCCGGATCGCCAAGCTTGTCTTGCACACAAAGGTGAGTCCCATCCGGACACGGGACGAAGTCTTGAGTCTTGTATCTTCACGGTCCAACAGTCCGGCTAAAGTATATAGTCCGGCTATTCGGATACCCCCTAATCCAGGACTCCCTCAAGGGCCTAGACCAGGGAGGGCACACCTTTGGGGCCGGATACACGGGAGCAACGGTTCCCATAAACGTCGACGGCGGGGGCAATCTTAGATCTGGCCCGCAGCTGGACACGGTCCTGGAAACCTTTAAAGTTCTAGGATCTGGCGAGCATCCCCCCTTGATGGAGGGAGGAAAGCCTGCTCCGCTAGCAACCTCTATCCAAGCAGAGCTGCAGGGCAGCCTATCGACGGCGCTAAAGAATTCGTCCATCATCGATGAACATCGCGCCCTCATGGGTGCGGTGATTGAAAAGATCCAGTCTACTGAGAGCGAACTGAATGAATCCTGCCTTAGCCTTATAAAAGGCTTTGAGGTATGTTTTTAGAAACCTTTGAAGGTTGTCATAGTGTGACCGGTAGCCCCTGATGCACTGTCCGGTGAAAGATAGAGGGAACCGGACAGGGGATCAAAATTCCACTTCACAGGAGACTCGGTTGATGACATATATCTCATTGTTTGAAAACAGGCGTCTGCAGCGACGACCGCCTCTCATACTGCGGAGGTGTCCGGACTAAAGCAGAGTCTGGAACAGGCCGAAGAAGAACTTGGCCGAGTGAAGAAGCAGTTGGAGGACAAGCAAGGTATATCGAAACCTTTTGGCAAGTTAGTCACAAATGAGTAGTTGTGCCTGATGAAAATACTTGTATTGAGTGCTCCTGGAGCAAATGCCAAAATTGAGGCATTGAAGAAGGCTGTGGCCGAAGCCGACAAGAAGGCCGGCGTGGAGCAGCTTCTTCGCGAGAAGCACGAGGCCAGGGTCATTGAAGCTGAACGAGAGCTTCAGGAGGCCGTGAAGAAAAGTGAGAATTTGGAGCAGAGTCTAGCAAGTAAAGAATCCGAACTCGCCCAAGCTCTCCAAGCCGCAAATGATGCTCGGGAGGAAGCCCGAGGTGCTTTGAAGGACATTCAGGAAGCGCGGAGGGTTGCGTCTAGTAAGGCTTTTTTACTCAAAGCAATTTTTATGTAGTAATAGGAGAAAATCTAAGAGACGAACTGAGTTCTTGTTTCTCCAGGAGCGTTTGTGGACCTGCCACGCATCATATCTGATGTTGCCCAATTCTATCGGACTAAAGAGAAGAAGTCTGCGAAGAAGCATTTCTGGTCACAGTATTTGGCGCCGAATTATTCGGTGCCCTTTATCGATCAGCTGAAGCAGCTGGTCGAACTGCACCAGGCGGCCGAACTAGCCATGAAGGACTTAGTTGTCCGGTTGTGGCCCGCTGAGCCGATTCCAAGCAGTTACTTCAGACTCGTGAAGCGGATTTTTGGTGCTTGCCCTCGGCTCGAAGTCATTAAGCGGTCAGTGTGTATAGAAGGTGCACGCATGGCATTTGCCCGTGCGAAGGTGCACTGGGGGAAGCTTGATGCTGAAAAGTTGATGACTGAGGGACCACCGGAGGGTAAGGAGCATCACAAGCCCGAATTATATTATGAGGGTGTCCTGAAAGGAGCCCGCCTTGTGGCGGAACAGTGTACCAAAGACACTATATTTTCCTAAAGGCTGTCATGCCATCCTTTGTAATGCGGGATACTGGCACTGTTATTATTTATTGCCTGTTGTATTAAAGTTTTTTCTTCCTGTGCGGTCGTTTAGTATATATAAATCCTGAGAGTTGGCCAGTCGTTGGCTTCTACCCCCACGTAGAAAGTACGGGGGTGTTCGGGACATACCTGAACACTCTTTGTCCCATTTTTGGGTTCTTGAAGGAGGTGTTTCATCACTGTGAACCAGGCAATCAGACTATAGGGATTTATCACTCTCACTTAGCCATAGGAATTCGAGTATGGTAGGCGATGCCCTTGGTGTTCGGAAGACCGTACGAGGGGCTCTAACAGCGCCTGATCGGAAGACCGATCCGTCGCACTCTGCATTTGTTATGGCATTATGCGGAATAAATCTTTAAAGATTTTACAACCTCTCGAACAGCTGACCAGCTCTCGCCGTATCATGACAGACAGTTTTCGGCTTTCTCTACTGAGGTGCTCATCCGGAAGAACTGGGACACAATCACAGTAGTTCTCCCAGCGCTACCTTAGCCGATGGAGCGGAACGTAAGGTGCCAAAACATGGGAGCCGGGCAAACCCAACTAATGACCCAAGACATGATTTGGAGCTGATGCATATAGTGCTATAAGTTCGGGGTGCCGGGCGACCGAGAAGGTGGCCGGACTTTGTTGCCATATTGCGAGTGCAATGAAGCCCCTGGAATAATGGGGTATGACACTATGTGCGGGTGCCGTTATGAAAAAAAAAGCGTCAATGAGGAATGACGGCCGGCAAGTGTTTTTTAATTCTACGTGTTGTAGTGGAGTGATACGTTTATCAGTATGAGTACGGTTTACGCTATGAAAAGAGGTATGCTGGCGGAACCTATGGTGGTCGGACGGGAGGAGGCTGTGTGCGGACCCGAAGTGTATTCGGACTTTCTCCTTCGGGGATACTTGTGTGTTCCCGCCTTGTCCGAACTGATTCCATGTCGCTAGTCCTGTTCGGTGCAAAAGTGAGCGTGTAAAGAAAAATGCTTAGAGGCAGTTGCATGTCATAGGGTGCTTGAACCATGGGTGCCCGATCGGAGCATGGTCGAGCCGGGATATCATGCCGTAAAGTAGCTCGGACTCCTCTGTGGGTGTCCGGGGGGTTGGCTGTCGAATCGAAGTTTGATAGAAGGGCACAACTCGCTATCTCAGCGGCGGTATGATTTCCACTCTCGGGGTGGAGTTCGGCCTTGCCCATAATTGTGACCATGTCACGTGGGTTTGGCATGATATAGTACCGCATTGAGTCGAGCCAACGCGGTTCATCCCGGTAGTATATAGTAGTTACTGTATAAGGGGACAATGCCGTAGACTTACTCTTCGGTGTTTGTTTGGTGATCTGAAGACGACCTCCAGGGTGATGGGCCTGTAAGACTTGGCCTTTGCACCTGGAACGACATCTTTGAGAAGATGTTTTTAGTGGGTTTGATGCTCGAGCGATCAATACCTATCTGGTGAACTGTATCTTGGCGCAGCAAGTTTGAGCTGCCGTTTATGCCCATAGGGGCTCCTGTGAGGTGGATCCCACCAACTGTTGGGTCTATGGTAAGTGCAATTAAATTGCCATGGTTGATATTGTCCGGACGGTCTATGTGATCGGAGATGATCGGCCGTATTTTTGTACCGTGGGGTGACTTGTATTGTTGAGTCGGCATCCCAAGGAGTACACATTCTTTCTCTTGTTGGTTTGCGGAGGATTTTCCTTTGACCTCGCAATGTTTTGTGGTCTGGGCTCCTCATTGTTTGAGACCTCTTTTCATTGTTTCCGGCGCACGACCGGCCATTTTGTTTTGAGGATCCGACATTCTTGATTGGTATGCTTGGCCGCCATTCTAGGGGTACCATGGATTTGACATGGTTGGTCGAGTATGCTGCTTGGGCCGGATAGGCCCGAGCTATTCTCTTTCCGCTGGCCAGACTGTGGGCCGCGGAATCCGGCACCACCTCCCTTGTCTTGGTCATCATCATTATTTTTGTGACGCTTATGTCTGTTGCATCGAGGTTTATGGATGCTACCTCGCGTTTCCTGCGTATTGCCCCGGACCGTGATGTATTGGCGTCAGGGTGTGGGTTTTAGGACCTCCTTCTCAGGTTGAGGTAGCAAATTGTACTTTGTGTAACCTTTGGGGCGGTCGAGTCTGTATTCCTCGGCTGCCAGAACCTTAGTCCATCTGTCTGTGAGCATATCTTGGTCAGCTTGGAGCTGCTGCTGCTTCTTCTTCAGGCTTCTTGCAGTGGCCATAAGCCATTGTTGGAAGCGAACCTGCTCTACGGGATTCTCAGGCACGCTGAATTCATCGTTGCCTAGGCTCATCTCGTCTTTGGAGGGGGGCATGTAGTTGTCCTCCTCCGGGTATCCATCCGTCGCCTGTTCGTCTGGGCTGACCTTCCCGTCTTCCTGTCCGGCCTGCTCGAAGGCATGCTGATCGAGATTGTATTCATCTTCGGCACCATCCGGATTGTTTTCGTCTCCTGTGCCGGTATTGCTGTGGTGGGGCTTGGAGCGGCGCCGATGACGCCCATGATTTGCTTTCTTCCTTGAGGGGTTATCCTCCATTGCCTCATCGCCATTGGTTTCTTTTAAAGTGTCCACCATATATATATATATCATACGAGGAGGTGGCTGTCCAACGCCCCGTGGGCGGTGGTTCCTGTTCTTATCCTGCATCATTGTCCACACCGTCGATGTCTTCAGAGTCGAAGTCAAGTGCGTCGGTCAAATCATCGACAGTGGCAATGAAGTGTGTGGTGGGTGGGCAACGAATTTCCTCGTCGCCTGCTTCCCACTCGAGCTGGACATAGTTCGGCCAAGAGTCTCCTAACAAAGTGACAGACTTTAATGAGTTCAGTATGTCGCCAAAGGGCGAGTGCTGGAAGATATCCGCAGCGGTGAACTCCATTACCAGAGCCCAACCAGATTCGGCGAGCTCGGGGGCACGCGGTCTGGAACCTACAGCCGGACACAGGTCCGAGGGTCCGGTGATATAGACTTCCTTGGGGGCGGTGTCTGTGTTCGGCTCTACCGCCGATGAATGTGCGGCCTCCGGGGCGGGCTCCATCCACTCGTCCTCGGACAACGCGATCTGCCCCGGATTTAAGTCCGGAGCTCTGGCAGGTGCGATATCCTGAGTATTGTCCGACAGCAGGTCTAAGCCGTGCTCATCATGACTGTTCGGCGCTCCCGGCGTAGGCCCGAATCCGTCGAAAATCAAGTCTCCGCGGATATGGCTGTGTAGTTCAAGTTTCCGAACCTGACCTGATGGCCAGGGGCGTACCTGTTGATCTGCTCCAGATGGCCGAGCGAATTGGCCCGCAGTGCGAAGCCGCCGAACACGATGACCTCTACGGGGAGAAAAGTGTCACCCTGGACCACGTTGTTGTTGATGATTGCAGGAGCCATCGAGCCTTGCAGCGATGACGCGGAGGAACTCTCAAAGAAAGCACCAATGTCGGTGTCAAAACCGGCGGATCTCGGGTAGCGGGTCCCGATCTGTGCGTCTAAGGCTAATGGTAACAGGAGGCTAGGGACACGATGTTTTACCCAGGTTCGGGCCCTCTCGATGGAGGTAAAACCCTACTTCCTGCTTGATTGATCTTGATGATATGAGTATTACAAGAGTTGATCTACCACGAGATCGTAGAGGCCAAACCCTAGAAGCTAGCCTATGATGATTATGATTGTCCCTCTACGGATTAAACCCTCCGGTTTATATAGACACCTGAGGGGGCTAGGGTTTACATAGAGTCGGTTACAAAGAAGGAGATCTAGTATCCGGATCGCCAAGCTTGCCTTCCACGCAAAGGAGAGTCCCATTCGGACACGGGACAAAGTCTTGAGTCTTGTATCTTCATGGTCCAACAGTCCGTCCAAAGTATATAGTCCGGATGTCCGGGTACCCCCTCATCCAGGACTCCCTCAGGCGTCGCCTGGGGGAACCCGAAGGAGGTAGAGGCCCTAGTCAAAAGGGTCATATGGTGGTCCACCATGGGGAAGATCGAGCTTGCCAACGTCATCAATGTCATGCTCAACTGTCGCATGCTCCCTCTCCAACTTCGGGCTACCCCGATGTGGGCGCAAAAGCCCGAGGACATGGGTCCCTTCACTGCCTTCTTCTGCTCCACCTTGGCTGCCATGTGGTCTAAGCTCATGAAGCTGGCCAAGGACAAGATCCCCAAGGAAGGGGAGGACTGCAGCCTCAAGGACGGGTATGAAGCCCCCCGGTAAGTGATCTTACACTCACTAGTCAATATTTCTGTCCTTCGTATCGAGGAGTAGAATTTAATGAATCATTAAGCTTGACACTTTGCAGAAGTGGCTCACCTAGGTACAAGGGGTGTGATGCTCGGCCCCACTACCAGAGGAGCCCATGACTCCCCTGCTCGTGGCATTCCCGACCAAGGACCGCACGTGGTGTCCCCCAAAGGGATGAAGTCCTAGAAGGGTAAGCCTAGCGGTCGGACCCGAGAGACCTTGGTCACCCAGACCAAAGAGACCCACACCTCTGCCGCCCATGACGGCGATGCGGAGGAGGGTGATGTTGAGGAGATCCCTCCCTCGAAAGGGAAGAGGGCAGCGTGAGAGGACGCCGAGGCCGGTATGCATCCCAAGGGTTCAAAGAGGCCGAGGAGAACCTCGTCTAGGGCCGCCAGCAAGTTGCAGAAGAGAGTCGAGCTTTCCGGCAACTCAGAAAAATACCTCCGCACGATGGGAGGAAGAAACCAGCGCCTCGAGGGTAAGCCGTCGTCTTTATACCCTGCCTTTTGTTTGACAAGTTCTTTTAGCAAGGGAAGACTCATAAAGTGCCTTTTCTTGCGTAGTCCGCCAAGGGTGATCCCCAGCGGTTCTTCGAGCGGATCATCGTCAGCCAGCTGGACTCCAGAGCCCGTCGTTCCTCCCCTAGTGCATGGCGAGCTAGGGGAGGCGACATCCACCCTGGCCCTCGACGCCAACACGACGAGGGTTGAGGAGGTGGCCGTCATGGCCGAGGTCAACACCTAGGCCCAACAAGACCTGGGGGAGAAGCGCGCTGAGGTCGTCAAAGAGGGGTTGGGCCAGTCATCGGTCTAGCCAATATCTGCTTCAGCTCCACCCCTGCAGGTGGAGGCTACCCGGGCCAGCGCATCAACACCTGGGTCCGAGGTCGTCCACCCACCCCCGCCAACTACCCAAGGATGGGATGGTGAGGGGTGGACCGAGGAGATGGAGGAGACCCTAAAGGGTGCCTCCATCAAGGAAGAGCATTGCGCCTTGATAGGCGCGGCGCTGCAGGGCTTCCGATCTGTCGGGGCTGGCCTGCATGAGGTTTTCAAGAACCTCTTAACGAGCTTCGACGTATACTTCTATCCTCATACCAAGTTTAACTTATGGCCTGCATGAGGACATAATGTCACGACCTTCTAAACGACTTAGTGTGTGAGTAGCCCCCGAGCCCAAAGTTGGTTTCAAGAAACGAACATTGGGGTCGTGAAGATTAATAGGGGGCTGGCATGTACCCCCAGGGCGCTGCTTAAGGAAGTCACCCTAAGACTTTCAACAATTTTACTGTTGCGTTTGTGATAAGGATTTTTGCTACCAGGTTTCAACCTCGGTTCTGGACTCCATCTCCAAGGAGATTGCAAAGATGAATCGGAAGCTTGAGAGGTCCCAGGAGGACCTCAACCTGGTGAACTAGAAGTTCGAGCAGGCTCAAGGTGAGCAAGTTAAACTTGCATTATACTTTGCACGAAAAAGTTATGAGAAATCTTGCTAGATTAAAAACTAAGGCCGAACTGTTGTAATGCAGCAGCGTTAGCTAAGCTTGAGATGCTCAAGGACGTGCCCAAGAAGGCTCAGCAGGAGGTGAAGTAGCATGAGGCTGCGACCACGGAGGCGGAGAAGGCTGGAGCCGCCAATAAGGTGGCCGGAGAGAAGGACCGGGTGCAGGTTCTTGATGTCGAAGAGACCCTGAAGGGCGTTTTTCAAACACGCGACAAGCAGGCGGACGGGTGGAAAACAAAGGAGGAGCTCGAAAAGCTCCATCTTTCCCATGTTGGCCTCAAGACCATGGCCCGGGCGGACCGCGAGGTGCTCCAGTAGTTGGAGCAAATCACGTCGGGTAAGCAACACTTATTGTAATGTGTGTTTCGCAGCAAAGGGTGCGTCGAGCTCACGCAGTTGTGGCATTGTGCAGAACTCTTCACGGATCTCCCATAGAGCATGGTGGATGCCGTTATGCACTTCGACTAGTCGGCGGGTCACGAGGTGGATAAGGCCTTCTGGGGGCAATTCTCGGGGTCTTCGGTGTCGCAGCTACTGAACAATCGAATGAAGCAGCTGGCAGAGCTACGCTGCATGGCAAGGTCGGCGCTACAAGACCTCTGCGTCATGCTGTGATCTATCGAAGCCCTTCCAACCAGCCTCTCCGGCCTCATGATGAGCCTGTGGGGGGTTGTCTCACATGTCGATGGCTGGAGGAGGTCCGCGTGCTTTGAAGGAGCATGGAGGGCATATGCATACATCAAGAAGCACTTCAGCAAGGTTGACGTGGTGACGGTCGCTGCAGGCCCTCCTGCGGACAAGCCTCGCACCACGAAGCAATTCTTTCCTGAGGTGGAGGAGGGAGCTCGGGTTACCGAGCCCATGTGTCCAAACGACACTTTGTATCATTAGGTAGTACATCGAAATGCCAAAGTGATGGAATGTGTAAAAGATTATCTTTTGCTTGAATGGTTATGGCTTTAAATTCCATATGTGTTTTTCAATTATTTTTACCTCCTAGGTAACTGTTTTAAACTGAAAGTGGCCAGTCATTGGCTTTGGCACCCATGTAGATTATACAAAGGGTGTTCCGAGATGCAGGTTTGACCCTTAGCTGACGTCTTGGTGCCCGGAGGTGGTTTTCTACATATAGGAACGAGACAATCAGACTATAGTGGCCTGAGAGCTTTCAAGCAGTCCTAGGAGTTTGGCCGTGGGGGCTAATGACCAGCCCCCTGTAGGGGAAGTGGTCGGCCTGGTAGGCCGAGGTCTAGTCCATGACTCACTTCAACTCGAAATAAAACCCTTTGTTTAACATGGATGATCTCTATCGTCACATCGCTTAACGCTGTCTACAGATGGCCGACTAGTTTGCGTCGACCTAGATAGTCAGTTTTCGGCTTTCTCCATTGAGGCGCTCTGCCAATGAACCTGGTGGCACTATCACAATGGTTCTCCTATTACACCCTTAGCCGAATTCATCGGGAACGTAAGGGGTACATATAGGAGCTGGGCAACCCAACTATTGACCAAAATCTAGGTTCTAAACTGATGCATATAAAGCCAAAATCCGAGACGCCGAATACTTCAGACATGGAATATAATTGTATCTTTTTTAAAGAACTTCTTCGTAGCGCAGGGGCCATGCTTATAAAGAAATATGATAAGGACCTTTAAAGGGCATGGTTTCTTTATTTCATAATTTTAAGCCTTTACATGCCCACCTGTAACAAGAGGAACTAAAAATAACACAACGTAAAAAGAAAAGAAGGAACGAAAATATAGGGCGGGTATTGACACCAGGCTTTAGGAACTCGGACAACATCCTGCCGCACGTCTGTGCTTCCGGGCTGTTAACTAGCTTGGAGTCACTGATGGTGGTGATTTAAGTAAGACAAGTGCAATCTCAGTCCTTTATGCGCTTCAGGCGTCTATTGCCCGAGCCCTTGAATGAGGTCTTGCAGGGGTCCGCTTGTGTGGTTTAAGCCACATTGATGAATTCGTGATTGCCGGCTCTTTGACAAAGGACGGCTGATATGAAGGATCGAAGCCACGTTGGTCCTCGATCGAGACGTTTCGGCATGTTGGTGAGTTTTGTCTCCTCAGCGGCCCAGGGAATCTTGAGTGCGAAATTATGCACCATGGGGACATAGCACCCCATCTAGAAAGGGCACGTAAGGAGCCCGTATCCCTATTTAGGGTGTGGGGGTATGTGGCTGAGGTCGATTTGTGCGGCCCGGGTGCACTTAGAAGAGCTAGCAGTGCATTTATCGCTGTGGGCTGCCTCCTTGGATGCTTGTGCCTCGGCTGCAAAAGCCGCGGTCCACTCCTCAGTCCAGAGCGAGCAGTCGGTGTTTCCATTGACTGTTATAATACCGTTGGGTCCTTGCTTTTTGAGCTTGAGATAAGCATAATGCAGGACTGTGTTGAAGTGTGCGAAGGATCTGCGCCCTAAAAGCGCATGGTATCTGCTTCAGAACGGGATGATGTCGAAGATTAACTCCTCGCTTCTGAAGTTCTTGAGCTAGCTAAAGACTACCTCCAGGGTGATCATTTCGGTGCAGCGGGCTTCATGCCTGGATGACACCTTTAAAGGTGGTGGTGCTCGGCTTGATTGGGGATGAGTCGATGCCATCTTCCTAACCATATCCTCATAAATGAGGTTGAGGCTACTGCCTCCATCCATGAGGACGCGTGTCAGATGGTAACCATTGACAATTGCGTCCAGGATGAGCATCGCCGATCCGCCATGCCTAATGCTGGTCAGGTGGTCATGCTTATCAAACTTTGGGGCGACTGGCTTCAGCGTGTAGACATCCCGAAGTACTCACTTCCTCTCCTATTTAGGGATGTGGGTAATGTATATAATGTTGACCTCGGTTACCTCATTAGGAAACTTATTTTGGCCTCCATTATTAGGCCGCCAAGGTTCATCCTCTTCTTTGTTGTGGTTTTGGGTTTTACTTGGTCCATGTGCCGCGACCTTGCCGGCTTGTTTAAAGACCCAACAATTCCTGTTGGTGTGGGTCGCTGGTTTGTCCTGGTTGCCATTGATTTGGCATAGCCGGTCTAGGATCCTATCGAGCTGGCTAGGTACGTCTTTGTTCCCATTAAAGGGCTTCTTTTTATATCCAGATTTAGTCCAGCGAACCCCGCGTTGACCGCTGTGTCTTCGGTATTGCTTCCGCAATTTTTATATGTGCGCTTGGGTTTTCCATTGGCAGCGTGCGTTTCCGAGGTGCCTACCTCGCCATTGTGAGAACTGCGGGTGAGTCAACTATCCTCTCCCATGCAGAAGCGAGTCATCAGCGACATGAGGGCAGCCATAGTCCTCGGCTTATCCCGACCGAGTTGACGAGCCAACCATTCATCTCAGATATTGTTCTTGAATGTGGCGATGGCCTCGGCTTCGGAGCAGTCTATGATATGGTTCTTCTTGGTGAGGGATCTATTCCAGAATTTCTAGGCTGATGCACCTGGCTATTGGGTGAAATAGCTGAGGTCATCATCGTCCGGAGGTCAGACATACATGCCCTAGAAGTTTGCGCAAAAAGAATCCTCAAGGGCCTCCCAGCTGCCAATAGAGTGAGGAGGCAGGATGTTAAGCCAATGCCTCATCGGCCGCTTTAGCTTGAGTGATAAATATTTAATGGCATGGAGATCGTCTGCATTGGCCATGTGTATATGGAGAAGGAAGTCCTCAATGCATACTGTTGGATCGGCAGTGCCATCGTATGATTCTGTATTGATGGGCTTGAATCCTTTAGGGAATTGATGTTCCATCACCCTGTCTATGAAGCAGATTGGGTGGGCCGGACATCGGAACCGAGGAGCATCTCGTCGGAGGTTGGGAGAGAGCCGTGAATAGGCCTGGTCTTGGGCACGACCATTCTGTCCATCCAGGCATCATAGTTGTCAAGCCCGGCGGGCGGGCATCCTCTTGATCCGTACATGGACTGAGGGGGTGCCCTGTTTGCCTTGATGCAACGTCGAACGTCGTGAGTGTCTAGGTAATCCACTAGATCCTTGCCACAATGACGTGGAGGTGTACGGTCGTTGAGGTTTTCTCGCATTGGCCTATCCCGCCCTCTAGGGGGTCGGCCATGGTCGTCGACGATCTCCTTATCAAACTCTGGCAGGAGACGCCTTCATGGGTATAATTTTGGCGCGCTACGATGCTGGTATTCAATGTCTTGTTCGGCGGAAAGCACTTCGACCCACTTTTCATTTAGTGCGTCAGTGTTGGCCTGCAGCTGCCGCCGCTAAAATTTCATGCTGCTAGCCATCACAATGAGGTGCCGCCAGAAGCGCTCTTGTTCGAAGGGGTTTTCGGGGACGACAAAGTCCTCGGTACCGAGTCTTTTGTCCTTCTCAGATTCCGGCATGTAGTTGTCATCGGCCCCTTCAAGCAGGTCGTTGGGATCTGAATCTTAAGATGTCCTTCTGGTGTGCTGTTCCGCTCTGGGGATGCTTGCTGGTCTCCCTCGGGGTTATCGGCATCACTGGCTTCTGCGTCGCCGTTATCGGCGGTTGCATTTTTGCCGCTAGGCTCCCCATTGTTGCCTCTTCTGTGT
Source organism: Triticum dicoccoides (assembly GCF_002162155.2). Lineage (NCBI taxonomy): Eukaryota > Viridiplantae > Streptophyta > Magnoliopsida > Poales > Poaceae > Triticum > Triticum dicoccoides. The sequence goes on from NC_041385.1 coordinate 446,907,920, forward strand.
CTTGTATGACGTCTTGGAGGGTATTGGGGGTGTCCACCTTGTAGACATCGTAAGTAGATGTAGCAGTCCACCTGCTGGAGTTTAACAGGGGCGAGGTGTCTTCTACGGGGCCATCAACATCTTCATCCATGTCCGTGGCTTCACCGTAGTCTAGTATGTCGGTTAAATCGTCAATCGTGGCGACTAAGTGGTTGGTGAGTGGGATGTGAATTTCCCGATCGTCGGCCTTAAGTCCGACCCGATCATATACCGAAGTCTTTCCGTCTGAGATGGGCATGCCCTGGATACGGTCACGCATCTCATTAAGGTGAAACAGCTCTTCCTGATTCATTACTGGATAGTAAGTGGGGCTGACTCGAAGTATGCCCGGCGTGTAACTTGACGTGTCTTCGGCGCGAAGGGGATCTATGAGTGATTTCGGATTCTGCACCAAAGTCAGTTCTAACCCTGAGGTAGTTCCCGAAGTGGGAGTCGGATCTACATCCGAACTGGAGATTGGAAGGGCATCAGCCGAAGTAGTTACGTCGGGGGTCTATGGTGACACCGCGACGGGGACCGGTTCTGGAGTTGAGCCTACGGAGCCAGATGAGTTCTCGATTCGACCGGGGCGCATCACGAGAGGGCGAGCTCGCCACGAGAATCTGCAATGTACTTGAGGCCGCCAAAGGTCACGATCCGACCTAGGGCATAGTTCTCGACAGAGCCCAGATGCCATGTCGCGTCGGTGCAGAAGACCATGCTGCCGAACACAAAAAGTTGGCTGGGGGCAAAAATGCTATTGAGGTCGTTGGAGCAGTTAATCTGCAGATGAGTGATACGTCTCCAACATATCTATAATCTTTTATTGTTCCATGCTATTATATTATCATTCTTGAATGTTTTACAATCATTTTATATCATTTTTCGGGACTAACATATTGACATAGTGCAAAGTGCCAGTTGTTGTTTTATGCTTGTTTTTTACATTGCAGGAAACCAATATAAAACGGGGTCCAAATGCAGTGAAACTTTTTGTGGATTTTTTTGGGCTAGAAAACACCAGATGGGCCAGAGAAGCACCTGGGGGTGCCCCGAGGGGGGCACAACCCACCAGGGCGCGCCTGGGCCCCCAGGCGGAACTTAAATTAGTCAATTCAATTTAGCATTGTCAATTTATCCAGAACTTCTCTCTTTTCCTCGGTGAAACAAGAATCTTTTTTGTTCAAACAAAAGCGCTTAGGTAAGCCTATGTTTCCTCTGTGCTGCATCTTCTTTAAAGATTCATCCAATGGAATCCCAACTCCCTTTCTTTTGGATTTCCATCGAGTACTCTACCATTGAGTTAGCAACCCAGATAAAAAAAGGATCTTAGATACGATCGAAATCCAAAAATCAATGGAATTACACCGCGTGCTTCTGTCAAAACATTGAACTAGTAAGACATCAAAATATTTTTTTATCGACCATGAAAAACACTCAAATGCCAAAAGGAACAGGTCCGGTTAAATTCCACTAAAGTAAAGTTAAAAAAAGAGTGACCCTAATTACGATGGCCAAATTCTCCTTATTTTTAGCGATTTTTATTAAAAAAATGTTATATTGTATGAGAATACACCCAGGTGGGTTGTGCCCACCTCGGTGGCCTCCCGCACCGCCTCTTTGCTCTATAAATACCCCAATATTCCATAAACCCTAGGGGAGTCAACGAAAATCAATTCCAACCGCCGCAAGTTCCAGAACCACTAGATCCAATCTAGATACCATCACGGAGGGGTTCATCATCCTCATTGGTGCATCTCCGATGTTGGGTGAGTAGTTCATTATAGACCTACGGGTCCATAGTTAGTAGCTAGATGGCTCCTCTCTCTCTTTTGATTCTCAATACAATGGTCTCTTGGAGATCTATTTGATGTAACTCTTTTGGCGGTGTGTTTGTTGGGATCCGATGAGATTTGAGTTTATGATCAGATCTATGTTTTTATCCATGAAAGTTATTTGAGTTATTTGATCTCTTTTATGCATGATAACTTATAGCCTCATATTTCTGCTTCGAATATTTGATTTAGTTAGGCCAACTAGACCGATTTTTCTTGCCATGGGAAGAGGTGCTTTGTGATGGGTTCAATATTATGGTGCTTGATCCCAGTGATAGAAGGGGAAATGACACGTATGTATCGTTGCTGTTAAGGATAACAAGATGGGTCTATTTCTACATAAACAGATCTTACATCATGTCATCATTCTTATTGCATTACTCCATTTCTCCATGAACTTAATACACTAGATGCATGCTGGATAACGGTCGATGTGTGGACTAATAGTAGAAGATGCAGGCATGTGTCGGTCTACTAATCCTGGACGTGATGCCTATATAATGATCATTACCTGGATATCGTCATGATTATTTGAAGTTCTATCAATTTCCCAATAGTATTTGTTTACCCACCATTGTTATTTTCTCTAAAAAAGCCACTAGTGAAATCTACGGCCCTGGGTCTCTTCTTTATTATATTTGCCTTCACGATCTATTTCTATTTTCTTTTATTTTCAGATCTATATTATCAAAAATACAAAAATACCTCGCTGAATTTTATTTGCTTTTATTTGCATCTATCAATCTACTACAATTTTATCCCGTCAACTTGACAATTTCTGACACCGTTACCCGAAAGGGATTGACAACCCCTTTAACACGTCGGGTTGCAAGTAATTGTTCTTTGTGTGCAGGAGCTATTTATGTGGTGTTGCGTGGTTCTCGTACTGGTTCGATAACCTTGGTCTCATCACTAAGGGAAATACCTACGTACCATTGTTGTGATGCATCATCCCTTCCTCTTTGGGGAAATACCGATGTAGTTCAAGCCGCATCAAAAGGAATTTCTGGCGCCGCTGCCGGGGAGACATCATCAACATCTACCAGGTTCCTAATCACAAATCTCATCTCCTTGCAATTTACATGATTTGCCATTTGCCTCTCGTTTTCCTTTCCCTCACTTCACAAAATTTTGCCATTTTATTCGCCCCCTTTCTTGTTCGCGCTTCTCATTGGATTTTTGTTTGCCAGATTCGTCACCATGAGTGACTTTGGTATGGCAGAAACAGATGATGGCCTAACTCCTAAAATTGGACGATCTGGCAATCTGGATGCTAAAACTTTTGTTTCGGGGCAAGGGTATGTTATAGGAAAAGAACGTATCCAAGAATTTTTCAATTGTGTTGGAAATTTAAGTCTAGATAATGTTCCTATACTTAAGAGGACTAAGTCTTATGCGGAAGCTATTTCAGAACTAGTTCTGAAATTTGAAAATAAATTTATCCGTACTCATCCTACCTTGCAAAGATTGTTTTTCAAGTTACCCGTTATAAAGAATTCCAAAGCTAAAAAGTTGGCCACCCTTGTTCTTATGAATGAGTTTGATTACATAGTACGGGAAGCAAGGGAAATTTTTGATTTCTATGGTACAAATGGTGAAAAACCGGTGATAGATGAAAATATTTATAATAGTGATTATGTGCTAAGACATTTGCTTGGGATAATCAAATCTTTGATGACAATCTTAAAAAGGAAGTCCATGTTTATATATAATCCAACAAGTTTTCAATGATGTTAATCAACACTATTCTTGGATTGTTGCCGGAAACCAAAAGGGATATGTTGATAAGCAACTTGATAGTGCTAAAGTCTGTATGGATAAGGTGTTCTATGTTGTCTTTACAAAACCTCCTGACAAGGACACCTCTAAGGAAAATAAAAATAAAGATTACGATACTTAGATCCTTCGCATTATGCCTAGCTAGGGGTGTAAAATGATAGCGCTCGTTGGGAGGCAACCCAACTTGTATCTTTTTGCTTTTTGGTTTTCTTGTAGTTTTCAATAAAATACCCAATTATGCCTCTAATTAGATGTGTTTTTGTGGTTTAAATTAGTGTTTGTGCCAAGCAAAGCCTTTGGTATGATTTCGGTGATAGTTGATTCAATCTTGTTGAAAAACAGAAACTTTAGCGCTCAAAAAACCATTTTAATAAATCACAGAAATGTGATTTTGCTCTGATTTTTTTATTCAAGATTAATATACAAATTTCTTACGTTCTTCCAATTTTCAGAATTTTTGGAGTTACAAAAGTATTCGAAATATCCATATTGCTACACACTGTTTTGTTTTTGACAGATTCTGTTTTCGTTGTGTTATGTGTTTGTTTTGATGATTCTATGGTTTCCTTTGAAGGGTTTTTGCCATAGATATAATGCAAAAATAAAATACAAATGGGTTTTCAACACTACTTATAGTAGTGATTTGCTTTCTTATACTAACGGATCTCACGAAGGTTTTGTTGAGTTTTGTGTGATTGAAGTTTTCAAGTTTTGGGTGAGATCGCGATGGATGAAGGAATAAGGATTAGCAAAAGGCTAAGCTTGGGGATGCCTGAGGCACCCCAAGATAATATTCAATAAGTATCAAGCAACTAAGCTTGGGGATGCCCCCGAGTGGCATCCCCTCTTTCTTCTAACAACCATCGGTATTTTACTTGAAACTATATTTTTATTCGTCACATATTATGAGTTTTGCCTGGATCATCTTGTATGATATGATTCTTTGCTTGTCTTGCTTTTTATTTTAAGTCATGAATCCATGTTGGACACACCTATTTGAGAGAGAGCCAAAATTATGCCATGACTTGTTAGAATTCCTCTCTATGCTTCACTTAAATCTTTATGAGCTATGGAATTGCTCCAGTGCTTCACTTATAACTTTTTGAGCTTGGTGTGCTTTAGTATTTTTGAAGAAATGCTCTCATGCTTCACTTAGATTTAATTGAGAGTTAGTATTTTTTTTAATAAATTCTCTCTTGCTTCACTTATATTATTTTGAGAGAAAGGAATATGATGCTCATGTACTTCACTTATATTTGTTTGAGCTTATTAAAAGCAACATATGAAATTAGTCCCAAAGTGATAGATATCCAAGGAGGATATAATAAAACTTTCATGAAGGTCATTGGACAAAATAAACTTGATTCCTTGTAATAGTTTTGAGATATGATGATAGTGATATGTGAGGCATGTTGATGAATAATTAAGCTTTAGTAAGAATATTGGTGTTAAGGTTTGTGATTCCCTATGCAAGCACGAAAGTCAATAGTTATGCAATGAAATTACATCCTACTTGTGGTGCATTATATAGTGTTAGTTATGCTTAATGCTCGCTTATGAGATTTTTTGTTTCTTGGTTGGATGCTTCTCAATCTTTTGCTAGTCTTCATTTGCAATAAGTATGATCACTACTTGTGCATCCAAAATACTTTAAACCAGTTTTTGCCACATGAGTCCACTATACCTACCTATATGCGGTATTCTTTTGCCATTCTAAGGAAATGTGTATGTGCCATCTCTACTTTTCAAAGTAAATTTCCCTTTTGTGTGCTCATACCGCTCATGAAACGGTAGGGGGTGGCTGATATATTTCGATGCTAGATATGTTATTCTCGAGATGAGTGTTTATTCACTTGTCATTGCACGAGAGTACGACAAAGGTATTAGGGATGCCCAGTCCCGAAATAAAAAATGAATTTACTTTATGTTGTCAAATAATAAATTCCATGGAAAGTGTTGGTATGGAAGGCACCCGTGGATACAGTTAGCCATGGAAAGTGAAAGTATGGTGGAAAAAGAAGTAAACTTTATTTTCTGTTTGGGAACCGCCTATGATATATCTAGCATGGAAAGTATTGGGAACTACTCGATCGTTTCCGTTGACAGGAAAATCATGCAACCAAAAATGTTTTATCTCTATCTTTTTCGCTTTGAGCTCTGGCAACTCTACAAATCCATACTCCCCTTTGCGAAGGGCCTTTCATTTACTTTATGCAATTTTTATTTTTACTTGAGTCTCCATCTTATCTTATAGAGCACCAACTAAGGGGCACTATGATCGTACTTGAGCATTGGGTGTAGCTAATATGCGAGTGTGTTTCATGAATGAATCAATGATTGAGCATAATGGGCTAGGGATAACTTGCTTTAGTGTTGATATTTTGAAAGACATGGTTGTTTGTTGATATGCTTGAGTATTAAAGTCCTCATGTCAAAACTAGACTATTTCTTTGAACCATATAAAAGTCCAACTATCCATGCTATAAAGAAAATAATATGTGATGAACATGTTAGGCAACATTACACATCAAAAATTATGTTTTTATCATTTACCTACTCGAGGACAAGAAGGAATTAAGCTTGGGGATGCTGATACGTCTCCAACATATCTATAAATTTTTATTGTTCCATGTTGTTATATTATCATTCCTGGATGCTTTACAATCACTTTACAATCATTTTATATCATTTTTTGGGACTAACATATTGACATAGTGCCAAGTGCCAGTTGCTCTTTTCTGCTTGTTTTTTACATCGCAAGAAATCAATATCAAACGGAGTCCAAATGCAGCGAAACTTTTTGTGGATTTTTTTAGACCAGAAGACACCAGACGGGCCAGAGAAGCACCTGGGGGGTGCCCCGAGGGGGGCACAACCCACCAGGGCGCGCCCAAGTGGATTGTTCCCATGTCCGTGGCCTCCCGCTCCGGATCTTTGCTCTATAAATATCCCAATGTTCCAGAAACCCTAGGGGAGTCGACGAAAATCAATTCCAGCCGCCGCAAGTTCCAGAAACACCAGATCCAATCTAGACACCATCACAGAGGGGTTCATCATCCTCATTGGTGCCTCTTCGATGATGCATGAGTAGTTCATTGTAGACCTATGGGTCTGTAGTTAGTAGCTAGACGGCTTCCTCTCTCACTTTTGATTCTCAATACAATGGTGTCTTGGAGATCTATTTGATATAACTCTTTTTGCGGTGTTTTTGTTGGGATCCGATGAACTTTGAGTTTATGATCATATCTATGTTTTTATCCATGAAAGTTATTTTAGTTCTTTGAACTCTTTTATGCATGATTACTTCTAGCCTCGTATTTCTTCTTCGAATATTTGGTTAGTTAGGCCAACTAGATCGATTTTTCTTGCCATGGGAAGAAGTGCTTTGTGATGGGTTCGATCTTACGGTGCTTGATCCCAGTGACAAAAGGGGAAACAATATGTATGTATCTTTGCCATTAAGGATAACAAGATGGGGTCTATTTCTACATAAATAGATCTTATCTACATCATGTCATCATTCTTATTGCATTACTCCGTTTCTCGTTGAAGTTAATACACTAGATGCATGCTGGATAGCGGTCGACGTGTGGAGTAATAATAGTAGATGCAGGCAGGAGTCAATCTACTAATCTTGGATGTGGTGCCTATATAATGATCATTGCCTGGATATCGTCATGATTATTTGAAGTTCTATCAATTGCCCAATAGTAATTTGTTTACCCAGCATTGCTATTTTCTGTAGAGAAGCTACTAGTGAAATCTACGACCCCCAGGTCTCTTCTTTATTATATTTGCCTTCGCGTTCTACTTCTATTTGCTTTTATTTTCATATCTATATTTTCAAAAATATAAAAATACCTCGCTGAAGTTTATTTTCTTTTATTTGCATCTATCAATCTACTGCAATTTTATCCCGTCAACTTGACAATTTCTGGCACCTTTACTCGGAACGGATTGACAACCCCTTTAACAAGTCGGGTTGCATGTATTTATTCTTTGTGTGCATGAGCTGTTTACGTGGTGTTGCGTGGTTCTCCTACTGGTTCGATAACCTTGATCTCATCACTAAGGGAAATACCTACCGTTGCTATGCTGCATCATCCTTTCTTCTTTGGGGAAATACTGATGTAGTTCAAGCTGCATCAATGAGCCATCGAACCTTCCGGTGATTGCACAACGAAACTCTCAATGAAAGCACCTGTGTCGGTGTCAAAATCGGTAGACCTCTAGGTAGTGGGTCCCAAGTTGTGGATCTCAGATCGAGGGTAACATGAATGAAGGAGACGATGTTTACCCAGGTTCGGGCCTCTTGATGGGGGCAAAACCCTATGTCCTACTCTTTTTTATATTGATGAAGATGTATCAAGTACAGAGTTGATCTACCTCGAGATCGTAATGTGTGGTCTAACTCTAGGGCTAGATGAATGATTTTGCGTTGATGTCCCCTCTACGGGCTAAACCCTATGGCTTATATATATGACAGGGAGGGTGTCTAGGGTTACAAGGTAGGTAGCTAGGAGCTAGGCGGCGGCAGAGATCTTGGAGTATACATCAAGTCTTCGGGGAAGGTAGTCTTGATCACGTCTTCAGCTTATGGCGTCCAGAGTCCACCTTGACCATGAGTGAGGGCCCATCAGCGTAAATCGAGGAGAATGGGCCGGCTGGGTCAGGGCACCCCTAATCTAGGACACCGTCATTCACCCATTTCTTGACTTCTAGCAACATATTGATAACCCACAAGTATAGGGGATTACAACAGTTTTTGAGGGTAGAGTATTCTACCAAAATTTATTAATTAGACACAAGGGGAGCCAAAGAATATTTGCAAGTATTAGCAGTTGAGTCGTCAATTCAACCACACCTAGAGAACTAAATATCTACAGCAGAGTGATCAGTAGGACAATAATATGATAGTTTGATAGCAGTGGTAGCAGTAGCAATATCGATGGTAGCAGTAACAATAGCAATTTTATAGTGATTGGTAACAACAACAGAAGTGAAAGTAACTTAGCGAAGTTAAATATGCGAAAGTCGTAGGCATTGGATCAATGATGGATAATTTTTTTGGAGGACATTCTGCCAGTGTCCAAGGGCAGATGATGGTGCTGCCGGCGCCCAGCTGGTGATGAAGGTGCTGCCGACATTCAGCTGGAGTCCGAGTTGCCGTCTGCACCACTTGTGTCCTCCTCATTGTTGTCGCTCGAGCAGAAGCCTTTGCAGTCGCTCAAGCTCTAAACGCAGGACCCTTGACGGTTGCCTGAAGGCCCGAAGCTCTTCACGGAGAGCGCGTCGGCCTCCACCAACTTGAAGTGGCGGAAGTGTCCCTCTGCCAAGTAGCGGGCGCGGGCGCAGGATTTCCACCCTCGGGTGAGATACATGACGCCATTGGAGGGGAACTCCATGTCCACCCAAATGACGCCATTGATGCAACTATTCACGCGCAACCATAGCTTGAGCGGTTGGTCCATCTCCATCACCCTGACGAAGGGACGAGGGAGCCGCAGCCTGCTCCTCGGCGGGTCACATAGCTCGACGATGAATTCAAGACCGGTGTCCCCCGTGTGGCCTTCCGCTATGGGCGGGGCCGCAGGTGGTGAGACCGCCAGTGCCCCGGTCCGACCTCGACTGCGACCACCATGTCGACCGTGACCTCTCCCTGCGCTGCCGCCCCGCGTGCTGGAACCGGCCTCTATGGCTGCGGTTGAAGGAGAAGCATCATGATGAGGAGAATCTCTCACTACCGCAGCAGAAGTGCGAGCACAACCTCTTCCTCTTGCCATTATAAGAGAGGCTGAAAGAAGAACGAGGAAGAGGGAGATGGATGAGCATCACCTCCCATGCCCCTTCCTTTTATAGGGGAAGGCGCAGGGGCTGGCTCTCCACTACCTTAGGGTGACTGCCCCGCTCCACCAATCTCGTGCCCTGCGCTTCTGGCAGGCACTTTTCTCCACTGGCCGTCCAGCCTTGCCAATCCGGCATTCTGGCTCCTTTAATCAAGGCATTGCCACCATGCTCGCCCTTCTGTGCCAATCCCACATCCCGCTCTTAATCCACGCCATGGGGGGAGGAAAAGGCTCCAGAAAGGAGGGAGTGATGGCAGAGACAATAGTTACTTCAAGCTGCATGTGGTCATGGGCTTGCCCACGTCAAGCCTGATTGCAACCCACGTATGCATGCGCCTCCGGTTTCTGGAGCGAATGGCAGGAGGTGTAAACAAAATGACAACCCTGCCAAAGATGTCGGCGTGGAGCCGGCGGTGGCAGTGCTGCCCATTCTAGTTTGGCGATGGGGAGCTTTGAACGCAAAGAGCAAGCACAACAAGGGACACATCAGGATTTACCCAGGTTCGAGCCGCTGAGAAGCGTAAAACCCTACACCTGCTTGGATGTATTGGGTGTGCGAATGCGTAGGTGCACGGAGCGCTCTCCCCCGGCAAGCTGCGAGGAGAAAGTGGCTGCACGGGCACATATGCCGAGGTTACAATGGGTTCAAACCCTTGTAATCGTTGCCCTAGCCCTCCTTTTATAGCTTCAGGGGGTACCATAGTGGCAAAATGATCATTACAGGGTGAGTAGACAGAAACAGAACTATCATATCTAACTCTGCTAGTTAGGACAAAAACGCATTAAATGCATCGCTAGGTGTCATGAGGAGGAGGAGACCCGGCAAGGTTGCCGCACCGCTTGCTCATCTACCTCCTATTAGCTTGACGTGCCATTAGGACGAGTGTCAATAAAGGTCATTTTCCTTCCGGCGAGCTGACACGTGCACACGAGCTCCATCGTGTCGCCTGCAGGCTCGACACCTCACCAAATAGGTAACAGCTAGCTGGTGAAGTGAAGCACTGGCAGTTGACGGGGTTCTGCTTGCCGTAGGGCTTGCCGGGCTTGCGTCTTGCCAGCCCTGACTTACCAGTAAGGTCCTACTACTAGGACTTTGTTTCTGTAGTTTTGTCTTGGTCTTCTTGATGCGCTCCTTGATCTCACGAAGAGCCGCATCTTTTGACTTGGAGGCCTTCACTATGGCTTTGACTTGGTGGGGGAGCTACTACTTGTCTGTGCATAAGTTGGGTATTACAAGCCTACGTTTAATACACCGACACATTTATCATGTAACAGTCACAACCTAGAGCGACACCGAACTAGCTCCAATTCATCAATGTAGTGTAGGCATGTATTCTGTATATAGTCATACATGCTTATGATAAGAACTTGTATGACATCTTATGTCCTACCCTCCCGTGGCAGCAGGGTCCATAAGGAACTAAGGGATATTAAGGCCTCCTTTTAATAGACAACCAGAACAAAGCATTAACACATAATGAATACATGAACTCCTCAAAGTACGGTAATCATTGGACATAATCCCAATTATTTTCACCTTGGGGTATGCAAATCATAACATGTAATAGGTGCATATAACTTGCAAGATAGGATCAAGAACTCAAATATATTCATGAAAACATAAAGGGTTCAGATCTGAAACCATGGCACTCGAGCCCTAGTGATAAGCATTAAGCATAGTAAAGTCATAGCAACATCAATCTCAGAACATAGTGGATACTTGGGATCATGCCCTAACAAATTGACTCGATGACAAGATAAATCTCATCCAACCCCATACCGTCCAGCAAGCCTACGAAAGAATTACTCACTCCCGGTGGCGAGCATCATAAAATTGGTGATGAAGAAGGATTGGTGATGATGCTGGCGATGAATCCCCCTCTCTAAAGCCTCGAATAGACTCTAGATCTGGCCTCCTGATGAAGAACACGAGGTGGCAATGGCTCAATATCGTGAAACGCGATGAAACTTCTTCTCTTATTTTTTTCCTCCGAAAATAGGAAATTATAGGCTTGAGATTAGGGTCAGTGGAGCCACATGGGTGCACCCAGTGGGTGGCCGCGCCCATGTGCCCGTGAGCCACTGGTGGGTCCCTCCTATGGATCTTCACTCCAGTATTTCTTATATATTCCATAAAAAATCTCCAAACAATTTCGTCCAATTCCGAGAAATTTTATTTCTGCACAAACACAACACCATGGTAGTTCTGCTGAAAACAACGTTAGTTCGGTTAGTTTCATTCTGATCGTGCAAATTAGAGTCCAAAACAAGAGAAAAAGTGTTTGGAAAAGTAGATACGATGGAGATGTATCAACTCCCCCAAGCTTAACTCACTGCTTGTCCTCTAGCAATTCAGTTCACAAACTGAAAGTGATAAAGAAAAACGTTTACAAACTCTTTTGTTCTTGTATCCATATATAAGCTTAAGTAATACCCAAGTTTTCAGCAAAGATCATAACTAACCATGCAAATGATAACTCTTAGAAAATATATTCACTCATATCAATATCATAATCAACTAGCAAGCAATAATAACATGGTATCTCGCTAGCCCTTTTTGAGACTGCAAAACATTAATGCAGAGCATCTCCAAAGTTCAGGCAGCGACTAAACATTGTAATTCATGGCAGAAGAGATCTAGTCATGATGAACACAATATTAACAATACACGATGCATAAGAATGACAACAATGCTTTAAGGACTGGTGCTTTAATTGAGAAGGTGACGACTCAACAATAAAAGTAAAATAACATAAAATTAAATGGGTGGGCCCTTCGCAGAGGGATGCAGGGATTTGCAGCGGTGCCAGAGCTCGAAGCTTAAATCAAAGATAAATATAGTTTTGAGAGGCATGCCTTTACTATCAACGTCATGACCGAGAATTTTCAATATCTTCCATGATAAACACATTATTGGTGGTTCCCAAGCAAACAGGTAAAGTTTACTCCCCCTCCACTGAAAAACACAAGCCATTGCTAGCCAAATCCATGGGTTCCCTCCATACCAACAACTTTCCGGGGGAGTTTGTTTCATTATATATATATATATATATATATATATATATATATATATATATATATTCTTATTTTGATTATCGTACTGGGAATTCCAATTACCAGCCTCTCTTGTGCAATGATCGATGAATAAACCCCCATCATGAGAATAACCCGCTTAGCATGGAAGATACTGACCACCCCCTGTCGCTCCATGAGAGGTACGGGCACACAAAACAGATGTTCATTTGAATGTTTGGAGGTAGCACATGCAAATTTACTTCAAACGGCAGAGTAATACTGCATATAGGTAGATATAGTGGACTCATCTGAAATAACTTTGGTTTAAGGATTTGGATGCACAAGCAGTATTCCTGTTTAGTATGGGTGAAAGCTAGCTAATAGATTGAGAAGTGGCCAACTAGAGAGCGACGATGGTCATAACCACACATTGTGAATAATTAACATTGAATACTAGCATGAGTAAGATATAAACACCATGAACATAAATATCGTGGAGGCTATGTTGGTTTTGAATCAACTACATTTATGAAATGTGCCAAATCAAGCCACTTGAAACATTCAGAGGAGGATACCATACTATCATACTACATAAAACCATTTTGATGCATGTTGACACCCAATATAAATCATTATCCACTCCTAGCTACTTAAGCAAGACATGAGCAACTATAATCTCTAATTGTCATCATAAACATGTTTACTCATAATATGTTGAATCATGGATACTGAGTTAAACATATTTACAAAAACAAAAGAAAGTTTAGTTCATACCTGCTTTTCCTTGACATAGTCAATTCATCAAATCATCGTCATTATTGCCTTTCACTTGCACGACCGAATGATATGAATATAATAACAGTGCAAGAGTGCCTTGGACTAAGCTCGAATCTGCAGGCACTTTATTCGAAGGAGAAAACTAGGCAATATGGGCTCTTTGTTAGATCAACAATAATGTATATGAGAGCCACTCAACATTTTCATCATGGTCTTCTCCTTATGATGACTCGGCAAAAGAAAAGAATTTCAGAGAAATGCAATGAAATATTTTTGAAGTTTTTAGTTTTTTCTTGAAGGAAGCAAATTAACGAAGGAAAAACAAAAATGAGAAAAACTATTTACAGGGGAAAGCTCCCGATAGGCAAAAGAAGACACGAGAAATCCTTTTGGGTTTTCTTTTAATAATGAAACTAATTAAACTACGAAGGACAACCGAAAAGAAGCGAGAAATGTTTTTGGATTTTCTCTAAGTTTTTGAAACACACAAGAAGAAATAAAAACTAAAGCTAACATGGATCATACAATGAAATAGGATGAACACTGACAAATCGAATGAAATGTGTGAACCTGAATGTATTGCCGGTGAGAAAATGTACCCTCCCCAATCTTAGGCTTTTTCCTAGCTTGGTAATCACCATCTATAGTAGCCATATTGTCCAATATGGAACTATTGAGGCGGTGACACTTGAGCGTCCCAAGCTTGGGCCTCGTTCTCGGCCGCTGCCAACGCATTCCGGTAAGCAGTAATGTTCGATGGCATGACAGAGTATCCATTCCTAGCATGAGAGCCAAACAAAGCAGGTGCAGGCAATGGAATAACATCATGAGTATCCTCACTAAAAACCAAGTTATAAAGAATGTGGTGAGGAGGCTCAGGGGCATCAATAAAATGGTGATCTAGCATAGCCTGGTGATCTAGATAAATCCTAAGCAACAAATAATCATGGGGGTGTATGTCAACATGGAAACGTCTCGCTAGGCGAGTAGAGTAAATACCACCATGAATTTTATCCTTAGTCCTATTAGCGTGAAGGCGGCGTGCAATTATAGCTCCAATGCTATAAGTGTTGCCACTGAAAAGTGCTCGGCGTAAGATGGTGAGGTCAGGGGTGCATAGCACGCTACCTTGTTCCCTAGCGGTCAAACATTTCCCTATGAATAAAGCAAAGTAATGCACATCAAGAAATTGCAACCTAGTAGCTCGGGCTTTCAACACACCCCTTTCCTCTCCCATAGTTAAAGTGCGTAGGAAACCCTCAAACTCCTCTGGCCTAGGCTCTCTTAATTCTCCATCAGAAGGAATCAAACATATCTCACAAAATTCAGCAAGTGGTATCTCATGATGTTCAACATATAAACCAAAACACACCATGGGCGGTTTGAGCCTATACAATAAATGGAAATTTCCCACAAAAAAATTTGTAAGGATGTGGAGCTGGTCACACTCATCCATGAGGAAGTCGGTGAATCCGACATTTGCAACAAATTGCGTGAACTCTTGGTAGAATCCGGCTTCATTCATGAAGGCATTGTGTGGCCATTCGCACGGCCAGACATCCGTCCTACGCGGAATGTTGAGGTCACTGTCCGAGGAATCCCCAATGAATCCCTTGGAACTCCATCTTGAGGAGCTTCTTCGAAAGAATTTCATTTTTCCTAAGAACAAATTTCTGAAATTTTTGGACCACAAAATCACGTCAATAAAACTTCACAAGATTGATAGCAACTACTCATATGAATGTGTAAAGTCTATATCAAGCATTCAAACTACTTGGAACTCAAGGAATACAACATGCAAGCTCATTTTCAGTAGCACCAAGAGCAACTAATTATGCAAAATATAATCCACTAAAGCAAAAACTAATTGGAGCAATTGAGGAGTCACATACCAAGGAGCAATCCCCCAAAACAGTTTTGGAAATGGAGCTCCGAGCAAAGAGATAAAAAATCTAAGGTTTGGGAGCAAGAACATGCGGGGAAGAGCTACCAGGATTTTTTCTAGAGGTACAAGATGAAGTGGGCTGGAGGGATAAGTGAGGGGGTCCCTGTGGGGCCCACAAGCCACATGGGCGCGCCCAAGGGGGGTGGCCGCACCCATTTGCATCATGGGCATCAAGGGCATCCCCCAGGGTTGTTCTCAGTGCCAAAAATTCTTAAATATTCTAAAAAAATCATGTTAAAATTATACATCATTCTGAGCACTTTTATTTTTGGACAATTTTTTATTGCACGGATAATTGAGAAAATAGGGTAGTCATGGCATTTTATTGTATTTAACTGAGAATAATAGAGAACAAATAGTAGGTACATAAAGTTGTACTTACTGTATTCATCAACATCATGCCCCTAAAAAGAATCCATTAATAAGGTTGACCAAGTCGTATTAACAAACTATTTTGAGTAACATGAAATCGAAGAATCCTCATATAACACTAATTTACCTCAACGAGGATTAGCATCTCCCCTATAATAAGAGTTTCATATTTCTTTTTGACAATATGAAGAGGGATCTGAAAACTTCCAATAGTAATTGTTGAAGCTTTCTCAATAACATTGATACCATTCACTTGAAATTGTTTCTTCGGAAAGTGCACCGTATGCTCATTACCATTAATATGAAAAGTAACTTTGCTTTTGTTGCAATCAATAATAGCCCCTACAGTGTTCAAAAAGGTTGTACCAAGGATAATCGACATGTTGCCATCCTCGGCCATATCAAGTATAATAAAGTCTGTTAAGATAATAACATTCACAACTACAACAGGCACATCCTCACAAATACCGATAGGTATGGTAGTTGATTTTTCAGCCATTTGAATGATATTTTAGTAGGCGTAAGTTTATTCAAATCAAGTCTTCTATATAAAGAGAAAGGCATAAACACTAACACCAGCTCCCAAATCACATAAAGTAGTTTTTACATAACCTCTTTTAGGGGTTTCTATTTCTGTGCCCCTGGTTCCGTAGTTGTGCTCAGTTTTGTCCAAGCCAACTAACTTTGCTCGCTTTTCCCCTCCTCACTCCGCCACCTGCTCACAAAAGGCCAAACGGAGGACTGCCGTCCAGGCAACGCCATTGATCGTTACGTCCTGACTAGTGGGCCCGTGCGATATCCTAATAGGTGGGGCAACCTACTTCTTGTGTGATGTTTTTAATGAGTAACAGAAGGAGAGAGACACAGTTGGTAATAGAAAAGTTGTTGTGTGATGTTTTAAGGCAAAAATAAATAATTAACGACCAGGCGATAAACGGGCGTCAACGTAATGAGCTTATGTGAAGGTAGGTGGGTCCCTCGTGCAAGATTGAACCCTCCGTGCTCTCCTCTTATTTCTCGGTGACGGGCGGCTGGCGGCGGAGCTATCGTTCTCGGCTATGGAAGATGAGGTGAGTGAGCTCAGAACCCTACTCCATGTCGAGTTAGATCTGACCGCGGTGCCTCTGTTTTCGGATGATTTGGAATCTAGATTGTGGGGGCGCAGGTTGGCTGAACGAGATGGAACCGACCTTGACAAATAGGGGGTGGTGCTTCAATGGTTGCTACCGTTGATTGGAATTCAATAGAATTAGATGACCCTACAGATTTGTTCGCTGCACCAATGGTCGGCACCGAGATGGCAATTTTTTGGCATACCAATAGACGATAGAGATAATGAGGAGAGGGGGGGATCTAGTTTGCTTGCTGATTCTAACAGAGATCAATCCAAAGATGTGGATGGACGGTTGATGGAAGACGTTGTTGTTGGGGAATGCAGTAATTTCAAAAATTTCCTATGATCACGCAAGATCTATCTAGGTGATGCATAGGAACGAGACGAGAGAGTGTGTCCACGTACCCTCGTAGACCGAAAGCGAAAGCGTTTCAATAACGCGGTTGATGTAGTCGAACTTCTTTGTGATCTAATCGATCCAAGTACCGAACGTACGACACCTCCGTGTTTAGCACACGTTCAGCTCGATGACGTCCCTCGTGCTCTTGGTCTAGTTGAGGATGAGAGTGAGTTCTGTCAGCACGACGGCGTGGCGATGGTGATGATGATGTTACCAGCGCAGGGCTTCGCCTAAGCACTATGATGGTATGATCGAGATGTGTAACTGTGGAGGGGCACACCGTGTTGGAAATATGCACTAGAGGCAATAATAAAAGGATTATTATTATATTTCTTTGTTCATGATAATTGTCTTTATTCATGCTATAATTGTATTATCCGGAAATCGTAATACACGTGTGAATACATAGACCATAATATGTCCCTAGTAAGCCTCTAGTTGACTAGCTCGTTGATCAACAGATAGTCATGGTTTCCTGACTATGGACATTAGATGTCGTTGATAACGGGATCACATCATTAGGAGAATGATGTGATGGACAAGACCCAATCCTAAGCATAGCACAAGATCGTGTAGTTCGTTTTGCTAGAGCTTTTTCAATGTCAAGTATCTTTTCCTTAGACCATGAGATCGTGTAACTCCCGGATACCGTAAGAGTGCTTTGGGTGTACCAAATGTCACAACGTAACTGGGTGACTATAAAGGTGCACTACAGGTATCTCCGAAAGTATCTGTTGAGTTGACACAGATCGAGACTGGGATTTGTCACTCCGTATTACGGAGAGGTATCACTGGGCCCACTCGGTAGTGCATCATCATAATGAGCTCAAAGTGACCAAGTGTCTGGTCACGGGATCATGCATTACGGTACAAGTAAAGTGACTTGCCGGTAACGAGACTGAACGAGGTATTGGGATACCGACGATCGAGTCTCGGGCAAGTAACATACCGTCTGACAAAGCGAATAGTATACGGGGTTGCTTGAATGCTCGACATCGTGGTTCATCCGATGAGATCATCGAGGAGTATGTGGGAGACAACATGGGTATGCAGATCCCGCTGTTGGTTATTGACCGGAGAGCCGCCTCGGTCATGTCTACATGTCTCCCGAACCCGTAGGATCTACACACTTAAGGTTCGGTGACGCTAGGGTTGTATGAATATGAGTATGCAGAAAACCGAATGTTGTTCGGAGTCCCGGATGAGATCCCGGACGCCATGAGGAGTTTCGGAATGGTCCGAAGGTAAAGAATTATATATAGGAAGTGCTGTTTCGGCCATCGGGAAAGTTTCGGGGTCACCCGGTATTGTACCGGGACCACCGGAAGGGTCCCGGGGGTCCACCGGGTGGGCCCCCTACCCCGGAGGGCCCCGTGGGCTGAAGTGGGAGGGGAACCAGCCCCTAGTGGGCTGGTGCGCCCCCCCCCCTTGGGCCTCCCCTGCGCCTAGGGTTGAAAACCCTTGGGGGGAGGCGCACCACTTGCCTTGGGGGGTACTCCAACCCCCCTGGCCGCCGCCCCCCTTGGGAGATTGCATCTCCCAGGGCCGGCGCCGCCCCCTGTGGGCCTATATAAAGGAGGGCAGGGGAAGGGCAGCCGTACCCTATGTCTTGGCGCCTCCCTCCCCCTGCTACACCTCGTCCTCCTCCCGCAACAGCTTGGCGAAGCCCTGCTGGAGTTCTGCTGCATCCACCACCACGCTGTCGTGCTGCTGGATCATCATCAACCTCTCCTTCCCCCTTGCTGGATCAAGACGGAGGAGACGTCACGCTGACCGTACGTGTGTTGAACGCGGAGGTGCCGCCCGTTCGGCGCTAGGATCTCTGGTGATAGGATCACGACGAGAACGACTACCTTAACCCCGTTCTTTTGAACGCTTCCGCTCGCGATCTACAAAGTGGTATGTAGATGCATCTCTCCTTCCACTCATTGCTTAGATGAACTCATAGATGGATGTTGGTGAAACCGTAGGAAAATTTTTATTTTTTGCAACGTTCCCCAACAGTGGTATCAGAGCCAGGTTTATGCGTAGTTCTCTATTGCACGAGTAGAACACAAATCTGTTGTGGGCGTGGATCTTGTCAACTTTCTTGCCACTACTAGTCTTTTCTTGCTTCAGCGGTATTGTGGGATGAAGCGGCCCGGACCGACCTTACACGTACGCTTACGTGAGACAGGTTCCACCGACTGACATGCACTAGTTGCATAAGGTGGCTAGCGGGTGTCTGTCTCTCCTACTTTAGTTGGAGCGGATTCGATGAAAAGGGTCCTTATGAAGGGTAAATAGTAGTTGACAAAATCACGTTGTGGTTATTCGTAGGTAAGAAAACGTTCTTGCTATAACCCAATTGCAGCCACGTAAAAGATGCAACAACAATTAGAGGACATCTAACTTGTTTTTGCAGCAATTGTCATGTGATGTGATATGGCCAGAAATTGTGATGAATGATGAATGATATATTGTGATGTATGATATCATGTTCTTGTAATAGGAATCACGACTTGCATGTCGATGAGTATGACAACCGGCAGGAGCCATAGGAGTTGTCTTTATTTTTTGTATGACCTGCGTGTCATTGAAGAACGCCATGTAAATTACTTTACTTTATTGCTAAACGCGTTAGCCATAGAAGTAGAAGTAGTCGTTGGCGTGACAACTTCATGAAGACACAGTGATGGAGATCATGGTGTCATGTCGGTGACGAAGATGATCATGGAGCCCCAAAGATGGAGATCGAAGGAGCTATATGATATTGGCCATATCATGTCACTACTATATAATTGCATGTGATGTTTATTATGTTTTATGCATCTTGTTTACTTAGAACGACGGTAGTAAATAAGATGATCTCTTATAATAATTTCAAGAAAGTGTCCCCCCTAACTGTGCACCGTTGCTAAAGTTTGTCGTTTCGAAGCACCACGTGATGATCGGGTGTGATAGATCTTTACGTTCACATACAATGGGTGTAAGACAGATTTACACATGCAAAACACTTAGGGTTAACTTGACGAGCCTAGCATGTACAGACATGGCCTCGGAACACAAGAGACCGATACGATCAACATGGAGATGTTCACCGATGATGACTAGTCCGTCTCATGTGATGATCGGACAGGGCCTAGTCGACTCGGATCGTGTAACACTTAGATGACTAGAGGGATGTCAATCTGAGTGGGAGTTCATTAAATAATTTGATTATATGAACTTAATTATCATGAACTTAGTCTAAAACTTTTGCAAAATATGTCTTGTAGATCAAATGGCCAACGCTCATGTCAACATGAAC
Source organism: Triticum dicoccoides (assembly GCF_002162155.2). Classification (NCBI taxonomy): domain Eukaryota; kingdom Viridiplantae; phylum Streptophyta; class Magnoliopsida; order Poales; family Poaceae; genus Triticum; species Triticum dicoccoides. Next base: position 446,928,310 of record NC_041385.1, read on the forward strand.
TTCAACGCGTTCCTAGAGAAAACCAAGTTGAAAGATGATGGCAGCAACTATTCGGCCTGGGTCCGGAACCTGAGGATCATCCTCATAGCAGCCAAGAAAGCATATGTCCTAGATGAACCGCTAGGTGAAGCACCCATCCCAGAGAACCAAGACGTTATGAACGCTTGGCAGTCACGTGCTGATGATTACTCCCTCGTTCAGTGCGACATGCTTTACAGCTTAGAACCGGGGCTCCAAAAGCGTTTTGAGAAACACGGAGCATATGAGATGTTCGAGGAGCTGAAAATGGTTTTTCAAGATCATGCCTGGGTCGAGAGATATGAAGTCTCCGACAAGTTGTATAGTTGTAAGATGGAGGAAAACAGTTCTGTCAGTGAGCACATACTCAAAATGTCTGGGTTGCACAACCGCCTATCCCAGCTGGAGATCAACCTCCCGGACGAGGCGGTCATTGACAGAATCCTTCAATCGCTCCCACCGAGCTACAAGAACTTTGTGTTGAACTACAATATGCAGGGGATGGTGAAGACCATTCCTGAAGTATTTTCCATGCTGAAGTCAGCAGAGGTTGAAATCAAGAAAGAACATCAAGTGTTGATGGTCAATAAGACCACTAAGTTCAAGAAGGGCAAGGGTAAGAAGAACTTCAAGAAGGACGGCAAAGATGTTGCCGCGCCCGGTAAGCCAGTTGCCGGGAAGAAGTCAAAGAATGGACCCAAGCCTGAGACTGAGTGCTTTTATTGCAAGGGGAAGGGTCACTGGAAGCGGAACTGCCCCAAATACTTAGCGGACAAGAAGGCCGGCAACACTAAAGGTATATTTGATATACATGTAATTGATGTGTACCTTACCAGTACTCGTAGTAACTCCTGGGTATTTGATACCAGTGCCGTTGCTCATATTTGTAACTCACAGCAGGAGCTGCGGAATAAGCGGAGACTGGCAAAGGACGAGGTGACGATGCGCGTCGGGAATGGTTCCAAGGTCGATGTGATCGCCGTTGGCACGCTACCTCTACATTTACCCACGGGATTAGTTTTAAACCTCAATAATTGTTATTTAGTGCCAAGTTTGAGCATGAACATTGTATCTGGATCTTGTTTAATACGAGATGGCTACTCATTGAAATCCGAGAATAATGGTTGTTCTATTTATATGAGAGATATGTTTTATGGTCATGCCCCGATGGTCAATGGTTTATTATTAATGAATCTCGAACGTAGTGTTACACACATTCATAGCGTGAATACCAAAAGATGTAAAGTTGATAACGATAGTCCCACATACTTGTGGCACTGCCGCCTTGGTCACATTGGTGTCAAACGCATGAAGAAGCTCCATGCTGATGGACTTTTAGAGTCTCTCAATTATGAATCATTTGACACATGCGAACCATGCCTCATGGGCAAAATGACCAAGACTCCGTTCTCCGGAACAATGGAGCGAGCAACCAACTTGTTGGAAATCATACATACCGATGTGTGCGGTCCAATGAGCGTTAAGGCTCACGGAGGATATCGTTATGTTCTCACTCTTACTGATGACTTGAGTAGATATGGGTATGTCTACTTGATGAAACACAAGTCTGAGACCTTTGAGAAGTTCAAGGAATTTCAGAATGACGTAGAGAATCAATGTGACCGAAAGATAAAGTTCCTACGATCAGATCGTGGAGGAGAATACTTAAGTCACGAATTTGGTACACACTTAAGGAAATGTGGAATCGTTTCACAACTCACGCCGCCTGGAACACCTCAGCGTAACGGTGTGTCCGAACATCGTAATCGCACTCTATTGGATATGGTGCGATCTATGATGTCTCTTACCGATTTACCGCTATCATTTTGGGGATACGCTCTAGAGACAGCTACATTCACTTAGGGAACAGTCTAAATCCGTTGAGACAACACCGTATGAATTATGGTTTGGGAAGAAACCTAAGCTGTCATTTCTAAAATTTTGGGGATGCGATGCCTATGTCAAGAAACTACAACCTGAAAAGCTCGAACCCAAGTCGGAAAAATGCGTCTTCATAGGATACCCTAAGGAAACCATTGGGTATACCTTCTACTTAAGATCCGAGGGCAAGACCTTTGTTGCCAAGAACGGATCCTTTCTGGAAAAAGAGTTTCTCTCGAAAGAAGTAAGTGGGAGGAAAGTAGAACTCGATGAAGTACTACCTCTTGAACCGGAAAGTAGTGCAGCTCAGGAAAATGTTCCTGTGGTGCCTACACCAACTGGAGAGGAAATTAATGATGATGATCAAGGTACTTCGGATCAAGTTGCTATTGAACCTCGTAGGTCCACAAGGACACGTTCCACACAAGAGTGGTATGGCAACCTGTCCTGGAAATCATGTTGTTAGACAACGGTGAACCTTAGAACTATGAAGAAGCAATGGCGGGCCTAGATTCCAACAAATGGCTTGAAGCCATGCAATCCAAGATAGAATCCATGTATGAAAACAAAGTATGGACTTTGACAGACTTGCCCGATGATCGGCGAGCGATAGAAAACAAATGGATTTTTAATAAGAAGACGGACGCGGATGGTAATATTACCATCTATAAAGCTCGTCTTGTCGCTAAGGGTTATCGACAAGTTCAAGGGGTTGACTATGATGAGACATTCTCTCCCGTAGCGAAGCTGAAGTCAGTCCGAATCATGTTAGCAATTGCCGCATACTATGATTATGAGATATGGCAGATGGACGTCAAAACAGCATTCCTTAACGGGCATCTTAAGGAAGAACTGTATATGATGCAGCCGGAAGGTTTTGTCGATCCTAAGAATGCTAACAAAGTATGCAAGCTCCAGCGATCCATTTCTAGGCTGGTGCAAGCATCTCGGAGTTGGAACATTCGCTTTGATGAGATGATCAAAGCGTTTGGGTTTATGCAGACTTATGGAGAAGCCTGCGTTTACAAGAAAGTGAGTGGGAGCTCTGTAGCATTTCTCATATTATATGTAGATGACATACTTTTGATGGGAAATGATATAGAACTTTTGGACAGCATTAAGTCCTACTTGAATAAGTGTTTTTCAATGAAGGACCTTGGAGAAGTTGCTTACGTATTAGGCATCAAGATCTATAGGGATAGATTGAGACGCCGCATAGGTCTTTCACAAAGCACATACCTTGATAAGATTTTGAAGAAGTTCAAAATGGATCAGTCCAAGAAAGGGTTCTTGCCTGTATTGCAAGGTGTGAGATTGAGCTCAGCTCAATGCCCGACCACGGCAAAAGATAAAGAAGAGATGAGTGTCATCCCCTATGCTTCAGCCATAGGATCTATTATGTATGCCATGATGTGTACCAGACCTGATGTAAACCTTGCCGTAAGTTTGGTAGGAAGGTACCAAAGTAATCCCGGCAAGGAACACTAGACAGCGGTCAAGAATAGCCTGAAGTACCTGAAAAGGACAAAGGACATGTTTCTCATTTATGGAGGTGACGAAGAGCTTGTCGTAAAGGGTTACGTCGATGCTAGCTTCGACACAGATCAGGATGACTCTAAGTCACAAACCGGATACGTGTATATGTTGAATGGTGGAGCAGTAAGCTGGTGCAGCTGCAAGCAGAGCGTCGTGGCGGGATCTACATGTGAAGCGGAGTACATCGCAGCCTCGGAGGCAGCGCATGAAGCAATATGGGTGAAGGAGTTCATCACTGACCTAGGAGTCATACCCAATGCGTCGGGGCCGATCAAACTCTTCTGTGACAACACTGGAGCTATTGCCCTTGCCAAGGAGCCCAGGTTTCACAAGAAGACCAGGCACATCAAGCGTCGCTTCAACTCCATCCGTGAAAATGTTCAAGATGGAGACATAGATATTTGCAAAGTACATACGGATCTGAATGTCGCAGATCCGTTGACTAAACCTCTCTCGCGATCAAAACATGATCAACACCACAACTCTATGGGTGTTTGATTCATCACAATGTAACTAGATTATTGACTCTAGTGCAAGTGGGAGACTGCTGGAAATATGCCCTAGAGGCAATAATAAAAGGATTATTATTATATTTCTTTGTTCATGATAATTGTCTTTATTCATGCTATAATTGTATTATCCGGAAATCGTAATACACGTGTGAATACATAGACCATAATATGTCCCTAGTAAGCCTCTAGTTGACTAGCTCGTTGATCAACAGATAGTCATGGTTTCCTGACTATGGACATTAGATGTCGTTGATAACGGGATCACATCATTAGGAGAATGATGTGATGGACAAGACCCAATCCTAAGCATAGCACAAGATCGTGTAGTTTGTTTTGCTAGAGCTTTTCCAATGTCAAGTATCTTTTCCTTAGACCGTGAGATCGTGTAACTCCCGGATACCGTAAGAGTGCTTTGGGTGTACCAAACTTCACAACGTAACTGGGTGACTATAAAGGTGCCCTACAGGTATCTCCGAAAGTGTCTGTTGAGTTGACACGGATCGAGACTGGGATTTGTCACTCCGTATTATGGAGAGGTATCACTAGGCCCACTCGGTAGTGCATCATCATAATGAGCTCAAAGTGACCAAGTGTCTGGTCACGGGATCATGCATTACGGTATGAGTAAAGTGACTTGCCGGTAACGAGACTGAACAAGGTATTGGGATACCGACGATCGAGTCTCGGGCAAGTAACATACCGTCTGACAAAGGGAATAGTATACGGGGTTGCTTGAATCCTCGACATCGTGGTTCATCCGAAGAGATCATCGAGGAGTATGTGGGAGCCAACATGGGTATCCAGATCCCGCTGTTGGTTATTGACTGGAGATCCGTCTCGGTCATGTCTACATGTCTCCCGAACCCGTAGGGTCTACACACTTAAGGTTCGGTGACGCTAGGGTTGTATGAATATGAGTATGCAGAAAACCGAATGTTGTTCGGAGTCCCGGATGAGATCCCGGACGCCATGAGGAGTTTCGGAATGGTCCGAAGGTAAAGAATTATATATAGGAAGTGCTGTTTCGGCCATCGGGAAAGTTTCGGGGTCACCCGGTATTGTACCGGGACCACCAGAAGGGTCTCGGGGGTCCACCGGGTGGGCCCCCTACCCCGGAGGGCCCCGTGGGCTGAAGTGGGAGGGGAACCAGCCCCTAGTGGGCTGGTGCGCCCCCCCCTTGGGCCTCCCCTGCGCCTAGGGTTGAAAACCCTAGGGGGGAGGCGCACCACTTGCCTTGGGGGGTACTCCAACCCCCCTGGCCGCCGCCCCCCTTGGGAGATTGCATCTCCCAGGGCCGGCGCCGCCCCCTGTGGGCCTATATAAAGGAGGGCAGGGGGAAGGGCAGCCGTACCCTGTGTCTTGGCGCCTCCCTCCCCCTGCTACACCTCGTCCTCCTCCCGCAGCAGCTTGGCGAAGCCCTGCCGGAGTTCTGCTGCATCCACCACCACGCCGTCGTGCTGCTGGATCATCATCAAACTCTCCTTCCCCCTTGCTGGATCAAGACGGAGGAGACGTCACGCTGACCATACGTGTGTTGAACGCGGAGGTGCCCTCTGTTCGGCTCTAGGATCTCCGGTGATAGGATCACGATGAGAATGACTACCTCAACCCCGTTCTTTTGAACGCTTCCGCTCGCAATCTACAAAGTGGTATGTAGATGCATCTCTCCTTTCACTCGTTGCTTAGATGAACTCATAGATGGATCTTGGTGAAACCGTAGGAAATTTTTTATTTTCTGCAACGTTCCCCAACACACCGCACACGGTTAAGAGAAACTTGTGTGTTCTAGGGTGCCCCCCTACCCCCGTATATAAAGGAGCAAGGGGGGAAGCCGGCCGGCCCCAAGGGCGTGCCCCAAGAGAGGAGTCCTACTAGGACTGCTAGTCCTAGTAGGATTCCACCACAAGGGAAAGAGGGGGAAGGAAGGAGAGGGAGAGGGAGTAGGAAAGGGGGGCGCAACCTGCCCTGGCCGCCCTCTTCTCTCTCCACTAAGGCCCATGGTGGCCTATTAGTTCCCCCGGGGGGTTCCGATAACACCTCCGGCACTCCGGTTTTACCCGAAATTTCCCGAAACTCTTCCGATGTCTGAATAACATCGTCCAATATATCAATATCTATGCCTCGACCATTTCGAGACTCCTCATCATGTCCGTGATCTCATTCAGGACTCCCAACAAACTTCGGTCATCAAAAACACATAACTCATAATACATATCGTCATCGAACGTTAAGCGTGCGGACCCTACGGGTTCGAGAACTATGTAGACATGACCGAGACACATCTCCGGTCAATAACAAATAGCGGAACCTGGATTCTCATATTGGATCCTACGTATTCTACGAAGATCTTTATCGGTAAAACCGCGTAACAACATACGTTGTTCCCTTTGTCATCGGTATGTTACTTGCCCGAGATTCGATCGTCGGTATCATCATAACTAGTTCAATCTCGTTACCAGCAAGTCTCTTTACTCGTTCTGTGATACTTCATCCCGCAACTAACTCATTACTCACATTGCTTGGAAGGCTTATAGTGATGAGCATTACCGAGAGGGCCCAGAGATACCTCTCCGAAACATGGAGTGACAAATCCTAATCTCGATGTATGCGAACCCAACAAACACCTTTGGAGACACCTGTAGAGCACCTTTATAATCACCCTTTTACGTTGTGACATTTGGTAGTACACAAAGTGTTCCTCCGGTATTCGAGAGTTGCATAATCTCATAGTCTGAGGAACATGTATAAGTCATGAAGAAAGCGGTAGCAATGAAACTGTAACGATCATAATGCTAAGCTAATAGATGGGTCATGTCCATCACATCATTCTCCTAATGATGAGATCCCGTTTATCAAATGACAACACATTTCTATGGTTAGGAAACATAACCATCTTTGATTATTGAGCTAGTCAGGTAGATGCATACTAGGGACACTAAGTGCTGTCTATGTATTCACACATGTATTAAGTTTCCGGTTAATACAATTCTAGCATGAATAATAAACATTTATCATGAAATAAGGAAATTAATAATAACTTTATTATTGCCTCTAGGGCATATTTCCTTCAGTCTCCCACTTGCACTAGAGTCAATAATCTAGATTACAAAGTAATGATTTTAACACCCATGGAGTTTTGGTGTTGAACATGTTTTTCTCGTGGAAGAGGCTTAGTCAACATGTGTGCAACATTCAGACCTGTATGTATCTTGCAAATCTCTATGCCCCCTTCCGACACTTGATGATAGATGGAATTGAAGCGTCCCTTGATGTGCTTGGTTATTGAGGGAGTCCTGGATTAAGGGGTCCTCGCGCAGCCAGACTATATATATGGGCCGGACTGTTGGGCTATGAAGATACAAGACAGAAGACTTCTTCCCGTGTTCGGATGGGACTCTCCTTGGCGATTCAGATATGTAGATTCCTTTCTCTGTAACCGACCTTGTATAACCCTAGCACCCTCCGGTGTCTATATAAACCGGAGGGTTTAGCCCATAGCGCACAATCATAATCTCATAGGCTCGACTTCTAGGGTTTTAGCTATTACCATCTCGTGGTAGATCAACTCTTGTAATACTCATATTCATCCAGATCAATCAAGCAGGAAGTAGGTTATTACCTCCATAGAGAGCGCCGAACCTGGGTTAACATCGTGTCCCCCGTCTCCTGTTACCATCGCCTTAGACGCACAGTTCGGAACCCCCTGCCCGAGATCCGCCGATTTTGACACTGACATTGGTGCTTTCATTGAGAGTTTCGCTGCGTTGTCACCAAAAGGTTTGATGGCCCCTTCAATCGTCTACAACACTGCGGTCTAGGGGGATGTTTTTTTCCCTGGACAGATCTTCGTATTCGGTGGCTTCGCACTGCGGCCCAACTCGCTTGGCCATCTGGAGTAGATCGACAACTATGCCCCTGGCCATCAGGTCAGGTTTGGAAGCTTGAATTACATTGCCGATATCCACCAAGACTTGATGTTCGACGGGTTCGATCCGTTGTCGGCCGCTCCCCGCCGCCTCGATGAACATGACCTAAATCTGTCATCAGGCCGCACTCAGGTGATAATGCATGTACCCACTCTGGCCCTAGACCCAGAGTAGATTGCATCGTTCGAGGATGGGAAGCTTAACCCCGTCGCAGAAGTCTCCTGAGATACAGCCAAAGCTGACACTGGCGCTGCTCTAAACCACGCTGTGGTAAAAACAGCAATACCGTCACAGGAGAAAACAATACTCCAGACAATGCCGAAGACAATGAAGACCCCGTTGAGCCAACCTCTGAATAGGATGAACAGGAAGATGGGCAAGCCAGCCCTAATGAACATGCCATAAATGAAGACTCGGAGGACAGTAACTATCTTCCGCTCTCCGAGGACGAGGTGAGCCTCGGCAACAAAGAATTTATCGTGCCTAAGGAGCCCGTCGAACAGGAGCGCTTTAAGCGCCGGCTAATTGCCACTACAAGGAGCCTGAAAAAGAAGCGACAACAGCTTCAAGCTGATCAGGATCTGCTCAACAATAGATGGACTGACGTCCTAGCAGCCGAAGAATACAGCCTCAAGCGCCCAACCAAAAGCTACCCAAAGCGCAAGTTGTTACCCCAATTCAATGATGAGGCGCTGGAGCCCGTCCTACCAACACACAATGCGGCTGACCGACCACCACATGGCCAGGACAAAGAGGCAACTCAAGCCGAACACCAGCCTGCACTACCTCGCCGTAAAAACAGAGACACAACAGCTCGGGGAAACAGACATGACCTGCGGCATGACTTGGTAAACAGAGCAGGTCAGACAAGATCGATCTACGGATTGCGGGGGTGTGCCCCTACGCACTAGGATGGCCACCCGGCCGGACATGACAAACAAAATCACGACCAAGCCGATGACCATAGATGAACTCCACTTGAGCTACGTCACGACCTGGCCCGATACAGAGGTGCCGCACCCCCTCTACTTCATTGATGAGGTAATAGAACATGATTTCCCGGAAGGGTTCAAACCTGTGAACATTGAATCATATGATGGGACAACAGACCCCGCGGTATAGATTGAGGATTTTCTTCTCCATATTCATATGGCCCACGGTGATGATTGATGACCCGCAAGTATACGACATAGTTGTAGCCTCTTTCGATAAGTAAGAGTGTCGAACCCAACGAGGGGCTAAAGGTAGAACAAATACTCTCTCAAGTCCTATCGGCCACTGTTATGACTCTACGCACGCTTGACGTTCGCTTTACCTAAAACAAGTATGAAACTAGAGGTACTTTGTAAGTGTGATAGGATAGGTTTGCAAGATAATAAAGAATACCTAAATAAAAACTAGGGGCTGTTTAGATAAAGATGCAATAAAGTAAATATAGCGAGTGTGGAAAAGTGGTGGTAGGAGTTGTGGAATTGTCCCTAAGCAATTGACTATGTTACTAGACCGATAATCACTATTGCAATTCTATTTGAGGGAGAGGCATAAGCTAACATGCCATCCCTGACTTGGAATTCTATGCACTTATGATTGGAACTATTAGCAAGCATCCGCAACTACTAACGTTCATTAAGGTAAAACCCAACCATAGCATTAAAGTATGAAGTCCCTTTTATCCCATACGCAAACAACCTACTTACTCGGGTCTGTGCTTCTGTCACTCACGCCACCCACCATAAGCAAATCATAAACATATTGCAAACCCTAAAGCGGGAATCCCTCACGCTTGCGCGACACAGAGGGCACCATAGGACAACACCAATAATAAAACATGCAACTCAAGCCAATCATAGCAATTCATCAATCACCGATAGGACAATAGAAATCTACTCAGACATCATAGGATGGCAACACATCATTGGAAAATAATATGAAGCATAAAGAACCATGTTCAAGTAGAGGGTACAGCGGGTTGCGGGAGAGTGGACCGCTGAATATAGATGGTGGAAGGTGCTGGAGATGTTGGTGAAGATGGCGGAGGTGTTGGTGAAGATCGCGGTGATGATGATGGCCCCCGGCGGCATTTCGGCGCCACCGGAAGCAAGGGGGAGAGAGCCCCCCCTTCTTCTTCTTCTTCCTTGATATTCTCCCTAGATGGGAGTAGGGTTTCCCCTCTGGTCCTTGGCTCCCATGGCTTGGGAGGGGCGAGAGCCCCTCCGAGATTGGATCTATTTCTCTGTTTCTGCATTCTGGGATTCTACCCCTTCACCGTTTCTTAAATATCCGGAGATCCGTAACTCCGATTGGGGTGAATCTTTCACCCAGATCTTTCTCATAAAATTAGCTTTCTTGCTACAAAAGAAGAGTGTCAACCGCCTTACGAGTGGACCACGAGAGCCCAGGCCGCGCCCAAGGGGGAGGGCGCGCCCCCCTGTCTCGTGGCCACCCCGGACACCGTTTCGTGTTGATTTTACTTCCCAAAAATCATAAATATTCCAAAAAAATCTCCGTCCGTTTTTATCCCGTTTGGACTCTGTTTGATATTGGGTTTCTGCGGAAAAAAAAACATGCAACAGACAGGAACTGGCACTGGGCACTGGATCAATATGTTAGTCCCAAAAATAGTATAAAAAGTTGCCAAAAGTATATAAAAGTTGTAGAATATTGGCATGGAAGAATCAAAAATTATAGATACGATGGAGACGTATCAATGATCTTCACGCCATCAAATACCTCTCGCTAAAACTCAAAGGACCAGCTAGGTACTCATTGAACAGTCTGCCCGAAAACTCCATTGGCAGCTGGGAGGACTTGGAGGACGCTTTTCTCGACAACTTCCAAGGTACATATGTCCGATCTCCGGATGCCGATGACTTAAGTCACATCGTTCAATAGCCCGGAGAGTCAGCCAAAAAATTCTGGACTAGGTTCTTCACTAAAAAGAACCAGATTGTCGACTGTCCAGATGCCGAAGCCCTAGCGGCCTTTAAGCATAGCATCCACGACGAATGGATCGCCCGACACCTCATCCAAGAAAAACCGAAGTCCATGGCAGCCCTCACGGCACTCATGACCCGCTTCTATGCGGGCGAAGATAGATGGCTAGCCCGTAGCAATAACAGTATAAGCGAACCTGGCACCTCTGAAGCTAGAAACGGCAACAACAAGCTCCGACGCAATAGATACAAGCGTCAAAACAGCGGTGACAACGCCGAAGACACGGTGGTCAACGCCAGATTCAGTGGCTCTAAGTCCGGTCAGCAGAAGAAGCCATACAAAATAAATAATCCGGGCCCGTCCAATTTGGACCGCATACTCGATCGTCCATGTCAAATCCACGGCACCCTTGATAAACCAGCCAATCATACCAACAAAGAGTGTTGGCTCTTCAAACAGGCCGGCAAGTTAAATGCCGAGAACAAGGAGAAGGGGTCCCAAAGCAAGGACGATGACGAGGAGCCCCAGCCACCGAACAAAGGGGGACAGAAGAAGTCCCCCCCCCCCAAGTTAAAACGGTGAACATGATATATGCTACCCATATCCCCAAGAGGGAGCGCAAGCGCGCGCTCAGGGACGTCTATGCGATAGAGCCGGTTGCCCCAAAGTTCAACCCATGGTCATCCTTCCCGATCACTTTTGATTTCAGGGATCATCCTACCAGTATCTATCATGGCAGTTCAGCCGCACTGGTCCTTGACCCAATTATTGATGGGTTCCATCTGACGCGAGTCCTCATGGACGGTGGCACCAGCCTGAACCTGCTTTATCAGGATACAGTGCGCAAAATGGGTATCGATCCCTCAAGGACCAAGCCCACCAAAAAACCACCTTTAAAGGTGTCATACCGGGTGTAGAGGCCTGCTATATGGGCTCAATCACACTGGAAGTGGTGTTCGGATCCCCGGACAATTTCTGAAGCGAAGAGTTGATCTTCGATATCGTCCCCTTCTGCAGCGGCTATCACGCACTGCTTGGACGAACCGCATTCGCTCGATTCAATGTGGTGCCACACTAGGCTTATCTCAAGCTCAAGATGCCTGGACCACGCGGTGTCAAAACAGTCAATGGAAACACGAAACACTCCCTCCGCACTGAGGAGCACACCGCTGCCCTTGCAGCAGAAGTACAGAGCAGCCTTTTTAGGCAGAACCTCAATTCGGCAGCCAAGCTCCCGGACACCGTCAAGCGAGTCTGAACTACTCTGCAGAAGGAAAGTCCAGCTCGTCCAGAGCTTGACTAGCAATTCGGCCTCTGTCCCAGTCCCGACCAAGCGGCGACACTCGTGCCGCGCGTACATAACTACGCACTTAAAATACCATGGGCATAGACGGAGGCACAACTAGATCGCGGTCCATAGTATGGCTCAACCGCTCTTGGATCCGCATACTTTTACTTTTCCTTTTTATTTTCAGGTCTCTTTTCTTTCCTAGGTAGTTCCTGGTGACTTGATCGACGGACCTATAGAGGGACGGATACACCAAGACGGCAACAAGCATGGGCGTATGGGCGAAATTCCAGGTGGTTTCTTTAAATAAATCGTTATTTCTGCCTTAAGGACCCGCACACAGCTCTCCCTTGGTCGTGGCATGTTAAATAGCCCTTTTGCTTATCACACTATTTGTACAAAATAAGCTTTGACGTATTAATCAAACAACAATGGAAAATGGTTTGTGGCCCAATTTCTATGGCATTAGCCTATTACTTTATTTTCCCTTTTTCTTGATATTTTTATAAATTGCACCCGTACACTATGGTACGTCTTAATTCGCCAGGGGCTCCATTATGCTCCATAATACGGCAACAAAGTACGAACACTTTTTCACAGTACATTTCGGCACCCCGAACTTATAGCATTATATGCATCAGCTCCGAATCATGTCTTTGGTCAATAGTTGGGTTGCCTGGCTCCTGTGCTTACTACCTTAAAGGGAGAACTACTGCGATTGTGTCCTGGTTCGTCCGGATGAGCACCTTAGTAGAGAAAGCCGAAAACTGACTGTCATGATGAGGCGAGAGCCAGTCAGCTGTTTGAGAGGTTGCAAATCGCTAGCGATTTTTTCCGCATTATGCGATGAATCAGTTTTCATCCGATCAGGTGTTGACAGCATCCCAAGTTCAGACTTCCGAACACTAGGGGCTGCACCTAAATTTTTATTGTCAAACTCCTATGGCTAAGTGAGGGTGATAAAGCCGTATAGTCCGATTGCCTTGTTCATTGCACTAAACACCTCCTTTAAGGACCAAACTTTGGAGTAAAGAGTGTTTAGATTTATCCCGAACACCCCCATACTACCTACGTGGGGGCGAAAGCCGACGACTGGCCAACTCTCAGATTTAACAATACGGCCGCACAGGAGGTAAAATCGTAAATAACAAGCATTATATTACGTAAGGAACTTGTTTCATATTACAGGACATGATAACATGAATGTATTCATTCAAAGATAACATCCTTAGCACATTACTCTGCCACACGGCGGGATCCGTCCAGGACACTGTCAAAATACAGCTCGGGCGTGCGGTGCTCCTTGCCCGCTGGCGGTACCTCGGTCGCAACCTTGACGGTGTCCATCTTCACCCAATGCATCTGGACTCGTGCGAAGACCATGCGCGCGCCTTCGATGCAGACCGAACGCTTGATAGCATCAAGCCGAGGGCAGGCATTGACCAGACGCTTCACGAGCTCGAAGTAGCTGCTGGGGATGGCTTCAGCAGGCCATAGCCGGATTATTAAGTCCTTCATGGCTAGTTCGGCCGCCTTGTGCAGTTCGACCAGCTGTTTTAGCTGATCGCTCAAGGGCACTGGATGTTCTGGCGCAAGGAATTGCGACCAAAATAGCTTCTCCGTGGAGCTCCCCTCTTCGGCTCAGAAGAATTTTGCGACATCTGAAGTGCTATGCGGTAGATCCGCAAAGGCCCCTCGAGAACTCCAAATCTGGGTCAGTAAGAGGAACCTTTTCTTCACATATTCGCTCTGCATAATAAAGGCCTTACCCGCCGCGATCTTTCTGTCCTCCTGGATTTCCTGGAGGGCGCCCTAGGCTTCAACTCGGGCATCGTGTGCGCTTTGGCGGGCCTTGGTGAGCTCGGACTCTTGATACTTAAGGTCACGCTCCAAGGACTCGTACTTCTTGATGGCATCCTGGAGCTCCAGTTGGACCTCACTGACCCTGGCCTCGTGCTTCTCACGGGTGGCCTTTTCATTGGCCGCTTTCTCCTTATCCTAGGCCAGCGCCTTCTTGAGGATCTCCACCTCGATCGCCGCCCCTAACAAATCAAATGGCACTTTAGTCAGCACAAATCATTCATCCTTCCTGCATATATACAAGGTTATTGCATACCTTGACTATCTTCCAGTTGCTTCTTCATGCGGCCGAGCTCCTCCTCGGTCCGCTCCAGACTCTTCTTTAGTCTAGAGACTTCAGCAGTATGAGAGGTTGTAGCAAGCAACGACGCCTGTTTGTTCACATAGACATGTTAGGTTAGTCTCCAAATCCTTTGTTCGGCTTTTCTTTCCAAACACCGGGCATAGTATCAGGGGCTACTGTCTACACTGTGACATTCTTTTTATAGTTGTGTTGCTAACCTCAAAGCCTGTTAGAAGGCTTGTGCACGCTTCGGTCAGTCCGCTCTTCACGGACTGGATCCTCTCAGTGAACATACCCATAAGTGTACGGTGTACTTCAACAATGGAAGCGCCTCGCAGCGCTTCCAGCAAACTATCCGGTGCCTCTGGATGGACAGAGGTCACTAGTGGAGTAGGTGCACCTCCCTCTTTCGAAAGAGGCAGTCTACCTGATTCCGGAGCCGCATGGGTCTCTGGAACTGTATTCGTCTGGGGGCCGAATTGGATATGGCCCCATCGTCGGTGCCCATGGGGGTTTGCTCCCCCATGTGTTCGGCAACCGAGGTTTCACCCTCCGGCGCTGCCTGGACGGCCTCCTGAGCCTCTCCCTGGCCTGGGATCCCTCGATAAAACACCTCGGTGTTGTCCATGGTCTTGGGGGAGGAGGCCGCCGAAAGGGTCCCGTTGTCCATCGCCTCTGGGTCCAGCGAACCCTCCAAAGAAGAGGATAGCTCGAGGTTGGACCGAGCCGGACTACCAATGCATAATTCAGCACATTAAAAAAAATGAAGTAAAGAGGTCGGATATATAAACGTGTCCGGATACTTACGATTTGGCCAGGGGCTTGTCCCTGGGCTCCCACTCCCAGCTGCTGTTGGTGGCCGCTGCGGAGCTGTCCGGAAGGGAGGTTTCCCCCTTCTTGGATGCCTCGGCCTCCATACACGTGGATGTTTTCCTCTTCTTTCTCCCCTATGCAGGGGGAATGGCTTTCTTCTTCCTCGTCGTCCTCAGCGGCGAGGAGTGAGCCTCGGCTTCTTCGAACATCACGTCCGAATTGCCCTTGCGACGGAGACCACCTCTGGTCCCCTTGGCCTTCTTCTCCAGCACCTGATAAGGCGCCGGAACCAGCATCTTCGTTAGAAGCGGGATTTCTGGGTCTTTGGGAAGCAGAGCCGGACAGTTAGTTCGCTCCGCCATCTTTGTCCAGGCCTGAAAAAAATCAATAGGGAGGCTTACATGCCTTCCTCGAGTATGCAAGTAAAGGGTACACCTTGAAAACATGAAAAAACTTACCGGACTAGCAGGGTGAGTTAAGTCGTGCCCGCGATCCCCGGTCGTGGGTGGCGGCGCCTCGTTGGCCTTGAAGAGCACCTTCCAGATGTCTTCGTGCATAGTGCCGAAGAGCTCCAGCAGGGTCTGGTGCCTGGCCGGATCGAACTCCCATAAATGGCAAGTCCAGCATTGGCACGGAAGGATCCGGCGAACAAGCATCACCTGGATCACATTGATGAGCTTGATTTTCTTGTTTATCATGTTCTGAACGCGCGTCTGGAGCGCTATTAGCTCGTTCGGAGAGGACCAGGTCAGGCCTTTCTCTTGCCAGGAGGTGAGCCGCATCGGGACTCCGGACCGGAATGCGGGAGCCACGGCCTAGGTGGTGCCGCATGGCTCTGTGATGTAGAACCACTTTGACAGCCACCCTTTGATTGTCTCCACGAAGGATCCTGAGGGAGTCCTGGATTAGGGGGTCCTCGGACAGCCGGACTATGTACTTTTGCCGGACTGTTGGACTATGAAGATACAAGATTGAAGACTTCGTCCCGTGTCCGGGTGGGACTCTCCTTTGCGTGGAAGGAAAGCTTGGCAATTCAGATATGTAGATTTCCTTCTCTGTAACCGACTCTGTGTAACCCTATCCCCCTCCTGTGTCTATATAAACCGGAGGGTTGGGTCCGTAGGAAAACAACAATCATAATCATAGGCTAGCTTCTAGGGTTTAGCCTCTACAATCTCGTGGTAGATCAACTCTTGTAATACTCATATCATCAAGATTAATCAAGCAGGAAGTAGGGTATTACCTCCATCGAGAGGGCCCGAACCTGGGTAAACATTGTGTCCCCCGCCTCCTGTTACCATTAGCCTTAGACACACAGTTCGGGACCCCCTACCCGAGATCCGTCGGTTTTGACACCAACATTGGTGCTTTCATTGAGAGTTCCACTGTGTCGTCATGATAAGGCTTGATGGGTCCTTCAATCATCCATAATGATGTGATCCAGGGTGAGGTCTTCCTCCCCGGACAGATCTTCATATTCGGCGGCTTCGCACTGCGGGCCAACTCGCTTGGCCATCTGGAGCAGTTCGATAGCTACGCCCCTGGCCATCAGGTCAGGTTTGGAAGCCTGAACTACACCGCCAACGTCCGCGGAGACTTGATCTTTGATGGATTCGAACCCATGACAGGCGTACCGAACAGTCACGATGAGCATGACTTAGATGTGCCATCAAACGGTGTTCGGGAGATCACACCTGCAGCTGCCCTGGCTCTAAATCCGGAGCTGATCGTGCCGTCCGAGGATGGGTGGATAGACCCCACCACGGAGGCCTCACACACATTGGTGATAGAGCCGAACACAGACTTCGCCTCCACTGAGGTCTGTGTCATCGGACCCTCGGACTCGTCTCCGGCCATAGGCTCCGAACCGTTTGTATCCATGCCTATCGAATCTGATTGGGCACCGATCATGGAGTTTACCTCCGCGGATATGTTTCAGCACTCGCCTTTGGGCGACATGCTAAATTCACTGAAATCTCTCTCCCTGTCAGGAGACTCTTGGCTGAACTATGTCCGGCTTGAGTGGGAAGTGGACGACGAAGAAATTCGTTCCCCACCCACCACCCACTTAATAGCCATTGTCGATGATTTAACCGACATGCTTGATTTCGACTCCAAAGACATGGACGATATGGACGACGATGTGGGAGAAGAACAGGAACCACCGCCCACAGGGCGCTGGACAGCCACCTCATCATATGACATATATATGATGGACACACCCAAAGAAAGCAATGGCGATGAGGCAACAGAGGATAACCCCCTTGAGAAGCAATCTAACCACCGGCATCATCGGCGCCGCTCTAAGCCCCGTCGTAGCAAAAATAGCGATACCGGCACAAGAGGCAATAACACTCCGGATAATGCCAAGGACAAAAACAATCCCGCCCAGCCAAGCTTCGAGCAGGCCGAACGGGAGGATGGGCAAGTGAAAGTGCAACTATCCCTAGGTGGTTTTGGTAATTCATAACAACATATAGCTCATTGAGCTAATGCTATTCCAAGACAAATATTTCAGGAAAGCTCAATGAATGGCATGGCATGGATGATGAAAGTGGATCCCTCAAGATATTAAAGACAAAGGATTGGCTCAAGCTCAAAAGCTCAAGACTCTACATTTTACATTTTAGTGATCCAAGATCACATTGAGTCTATAGGAAAAGCCAATACTATCAAGGAGGGATGAGGTGTTGCTTAATGAGCCACTTGCTTGAGGTGCTTAGTGATATGCTCCAAAAACCCTCAACTACTTTCTCACATCCACATATGACCTAAACCCAAAGTCCAAATCAGTCCCACCGATTCTTTCTATTCGGTGCCACCGAGTTCAAATGTCATAGCCACTGCCACAAACCCTAGGCAAATCGGTCTCACCGATAGGGATCTCGGTCTCACCGAAATGGGATTGTATTATCTGTGTTTCCCTTCGTAACGTTTCAGTCTAACCGAAGTGAGCGATCGGTCCCACCGAGATTGCAATGTAAACTCTCTGTTTCCCTTTCGTAACATTTCGGTCTCACCGAAAAGAGCGAATCGGTCCCACCGAGTTTACCTGACCAACTCTCTGGTTAGCTAATTACCAAAATCGGTCTCACCGAGTTTGTGTAATCGGTCTCACCGAGATTATGTTATGCCCTAACCCTAACCATATCGGTCTTACCGAGTTGCATGTCGGTCCCACCAAAAACCCTAATGGTCACTACGTTTACTAAATCGGTCCGACCGAGTTTGTTGATTCGGTCCCACCGAGTTTGGTAAATTGTGTGTAACGGTTAGATTTTGTGGAGGCTATATATACCCCTCCACCTCCTCTTCATTCGTGGAGAGAGCAATCAGAACAAACCTACACTTCCAACTTACCAGTTCTGAGAGAGAACTACCTACTCATGTGTTGAGGCCAAGATATTCCATTCCTACCATATGAGTCTTGATCTCTAGCCTTCCCCAAGTTGCTTTACACTCAAATCTTCTTTCCACCAGATCCAAATCCTATGAGAGAGAGTTGAGTGTTGGGGAGACGATCATTTGAAGCACAAGAGCAAGGAGTTCATCATCAACGCACCATTTGTTACTTCTTGGAGAGTGGTGTCTCCTAGATTGCCTAGGTGTCAATTGGGAGCCTCCGACAAGATTGTGGAGTTGAACCAAGGAGTTTGTAAGGGCAAGGAGATCGCCTACTTCGTGAAGATCTACTGCTAGTGAGGCAAGTCCTTCGTGGGCGACGACCATGGTGGGATAGACAAGGTTGCTTCTTCGTGGACCCTTCGTGGGTGGAGCCCTCCGTGGACTCGCGCAACCGTTACCCTTCGTGGGTTGAAGTCTCCATCAACGTGGATGTACGATAGCACCACCTATCGGAACCACGACAAAAACATCCGTGTCTCCAATTGCGTTTGAATCCTCCAAACCCTTCCCTTTACATTCTTGCAAGTTGCATGCTTTAATTTCCGCTGCTCATATACTCTTTGCATGCTTGCTTGAATTGTGTGAAGATTGCTTAACTTGTGCAAAGATAGGTAAAATCTGCCAAAGTCTAAAATTGGGAAAAGGTTAAGTTTTTAATTGGTCAAGTAGTCTAATCACCCCCCTCTAGACAACTTCAAGGTCCTACAAGTGGTATCAGAGCTTTGGTCTCCATTTGCTTTGATTTCCATAACTTTTGGTGGTCATAGCCTTGGTTTCACAACCTAGGAGAGTATGGCGTCTAGCAAGAGAAATATCACCATAGAGGTCCTTACTTTGATGGCACTACTTTTTCTAATTGGAAGCATTAGATGAAAATGCATATTCTCAGACATAACCCCGCCGTTTGGGCTATTGTGTGTATTGGCTTGCAAGGTGAATTGTTTGATGGGAGAGAGCCGAACCGTTAAGCTAGTGTGGATGAATTGAAGATGCTGCAATACAACGTTCAAGCTTGTGATATCCTCTTCAATGGCTTGTGCCCCGAAGAATTCAACAAAATCGGCCGTCTTGAGAATGCAAAGGAAATTTGGGATACTTTGATTGATATGCATGAAGGTACCGACTCCGTCAAGGAATCCAAGTTGGATGTGCTCCAAAGTCAGCTTGACAAGTTCAAAATGAAGGATGGTGAAGGTGTCGCTGAAATATACTCTAGGCTTGCTCTTATCACAAATGAGATTGCCGGCTTAGGAAGTGAAGAGATGGCCGACAGATTCATCATCAAGAAGATCCTAAGAGCATTGGATGGAAAGTTTGATACCGTGTGCACATTGATCCAAATGATGCCAAATTACAAAGATCTCAAGCCAACGGAAGTCGTTGGAAGAATTGTTGCTCATGAGATGTCACTCAAGGATAAGGAGGAACTTCACAACAAGTCAAGTGGTGCTTACAAAGCCTCATGTGAAGCCCCCACATCATCAAGTGAGAAACAAACCTTCAATGAAGAATTGAGATTAATGGTGAAGAACTTCAACAAATTCCACAAGAGTAGAAGCAAAGAAAGAAGCTCTAAGTCAAGGTCCTACAATCACAAAAGATCTTCTAGTCGAGAGCGCAATTGCTACAATTGTGGGTGTCGGGGAAACTGATCCACGAACACCTATGGGACCGGCGGACCGAGCCCCTTTTGGTTCGGCGGGGGGCGGAGGTCGCACGAAGAGCAGATCGAGGCGAAGCACACGAGCAGTTTACCCAGCTTCGGAGCTCTCCGGAGAGATAATACTCCTACTGCTGCTTGTCTGATTCTATTACGTTCTTGCTCGAGAGTGAGCTAAGTGTTTCTCTGGCTTCCGAATGATCCGAACCCCCTCTACGTTGCACATGGGCCTCCTTTTATATGCTAAAGGGGTCACCGACAGGTGGCAACGCAGAGAAGGGTAGAAGTGTAAAAAGAGAGGTGGTTGGTACAGTTACTTGTACAGTGTTTCCTACCTAACCCTGACGGCAGGGGACAAGGGCATTAAATGCCCGTCTGTGTAGCCCAAACAGTGCAGAAAAGGACCGTCAGGGGCGCCACCGCTCGCCACGATGGCGATCTTGTCAGCTTCGCATGCCACCACGCACCGCTGGCTGCACAGCCTCCTGCCACGCGCGCCTGGAAAGGCCCCCAGAGCGACACGTTGGTGGATGCGCTGGAGCGTGGGCATAGAGTGGCCGCTTGTCGCGGCAAGTGCCTTGCCGCGGTCGTTATCTTGTTGGGTCCGGAAGCTTGTCGCCCACCGGGCCTTGCCGGGACGCGCGGCGCGTCGCGGCAAGTTCCTTGAAATGCCTTGGCTGGCCTTCCCGGCAAGCTCCTCTTGCCGGGGCCTTGTCTCCTGAGCTTAAATACTTTGTTCTTGAATGGCTCCAAGGGAACCACGGAGGACCTTGGCGGTCACCCGGCAAGCCTTGCCGCGGGGCGCTGCAACTGCCCATGCACAAGTTCGGGATACTAGGGTACCCCTACTCTAGTACACCGACAGGAGCCCCCGGGCCTGGGCCACACACGGTGCCGAGCGCTGTTGGGCCAGGCCCAAAACAGGGCACAGGCACACGCGGCCTGGGTTACGCCATATCTGACTCCGTATCCACCGCGCCCTCCCTAACGGCACGCGTCGAATGCAGCATCGTGGGAGAGATCGTGGGTGGTTTCTTTATTCGGAAGGGCGAAACATCCGCCCCCTCCCTCTTTATTGCTCCAACTCCAGAAATCTCCGCCGCTCCCCTCCTCTTCTCGAAGCAGAAAGAGAGCAGCGCCCCGCCCCCCATTGCCACCAGCGCCACCAACGCCGCCGATCTTCCCCACCACCTCCGCCATGGCTCCAAAAGCCGACAAGGGGAAGGGCGTGAAGTCGGCTGAGGCGCAGCGGCTTGCGGCGCTGCGGAAGGAGCGGGCCCTCTTCCCCCCTCAGCTCGGTGCACAGGAGCTGAGGGAGTACTACTACCTCTTCTGGTCGACGGAGACGCGTGCGCATCCGCGCACGAGGGTACTCCCGGCTGCAGCTTCGGAATTGGCTCCAAGCGCGTACCCGTTCTTCGCATTGTTCTTCTACTGCGGGCTCTGCCCGCCCTTTTCTGATTTCTTCTACGACATCATGAACACCTATGGGTTCCGCCTCCTTGACTTCACCCCCAACACCGTTCTGACCATGGCAGTTTTCGCACATTTGTGCGAAAACTTTGCCGGAGTCCACCCAAATGTAGCCCTTTTCCGCCATTTCTTCATCCCTCGGGTCGAGAGAGGAGAGCCGCTTGCCGGGGGATTGCCTGGATCTCGAGAGTCGGCAAGAAGGAGGCGTATCTGGAGGAGGAGCTCCGCAGCAAGTGGGAGGAGTGGAGAGCGGAGTGGTGCTGGATCGTCGAGGAGAATCCGCAGCCGTTCACTGCCCTGCGCCAAGCCCCCATAGTACACGGCAATGATTGGAGCAACGTGGCCCCGGAAGATGACAGGTTGAAGATTGCCGTCACCCGCATCCTTCGTCTCAGGCTTGCCGGGCTCACTGTAGGCGCTGTAGGCGCAGACTTCCTTCGCCGCCGCATCGCCCCCCTGCAGGAGAGGGGGAGACCCGCCTGGGAGTTCAAGAACTCGGCGGATATTATGAGGCTGCGCCCGGGCCTCAATTTCAACTTCACGGTCTTGGAATTGGATGCGATGCTCCTGGAGCTGTTCAAGCGTGACCCTTAGCACACATTTGTGTTGCCGCGGAATGTCGTTCCGCTTTGCAACAATTCTTCACTTGACCGCATCTGTGCGATGATGCCGGTGTGCAATTCGCACGGAATCGCCCCAACTTCGCAAGAGCCTGCGGATGATGTCATGCGGGCGTTCTTCGATGACTTGGTAGAAGTGTCGGTCCGCACTGACGAGCAGAAGAGCCTTATCCGTGACACCACTGATGATGAGATGCAGCGCATCGCCACCAGGTTGGAAGAGGTGGCAGCAGTAGTCGCCGCGGGTGAGTTAGGGTTCACCGTGGAGGAGGCAGAGGCAGCAGAGGTGGCAAGCCTTGCCAAGCGCGCGGAGTTTGCCGGCGAGGAAGATCTTGCCGGCCCTGAAGCTGAGCTGAGCGAGCCCGGCGAGGAAGAGCCCGAGCCTTCAGACAGCTTGCCGCAGGCGGAGCCCCCGGCCCCGCCAAGAAGGCGTCTCCACAGGGTCGGGGACGTAGCGGGGCGGCAAACGAGCCAACAGCCGCCAAGTCGTGGGACACGCTCTACCGCGGCAAGCAATGTTGCCGCGGGAGCGCCTCATGCTGCTGCGGCAACTGGAGCGGGATCCTCCCGGTCCACCGCCACCGCCCCTGCCAAGCGGGCAAGGGATCCTACTCCGCCTCACCGCACCGGAGGGGAGCCGGACTTCGATCTCTCCGCGCTCAGCTCCGACGAGGAGGAAGAAGAGTAAGTTTCTCTTGCTGTCCTTGTTGTTCTTCAGTTATTGCTATCTTGTTGCTTTCGTCTTGTATCTGACTTGCTTCGATCTGAATCCATTCCTTTTCAGGACGCTGGCCCAGAGAGCGGCAAAGAGAGCCAAGGCCTCGGTGATTGTCATCGAAGATGATCCCACCGTGTCAGCAGGGGGTGTGTCTGAGACCACCTTGACGGACCCTGCAGCCACTCCCCAAAGCAGCCCCCAGCGCAGCCCCCAGCGTCAGTTTGTAGTTTACTTCCTGCTGTCGAGTGCGCATGGGTGCTCTTTTCTCTACTGATATCTTGCTTGTTGATTTGTGTAGGAGCAGAACAGCCTCACCAGGAGGGCCCGGAAGCCGCCCTCGAAGTGCCATCTGCTTCGACTACGCCGCCAAGGGAGGAGTCCCCGGCAAGGGAGCGCTCTCTGGCAAGGGAGAACTCCCCAGCAAGGGACAGTTCTCCGGCAAGGGACGGCACCAGTGATCCTCCAGCGGTTGAGACCGCGACCGCAGATCCTAGTACAGGTAATCTTCTTGCCCGAAATCTTCCCTTGGGCTCTTCTTCTTCTGAATTCCCTTTCTTGGATTTTTGCTTGACTTTTCTCCCTTCTTCGTTCTTCAGATCCATCTGCTACGGAGCCAATGGAGACTGAGGACGCCGGCGAGGAAGGCGCGCGTGGCAGCAACGACGATGCCGCCGCCACCGAAGAAGGGGCCGGTGCTGATGAGCCCGTAGGCGAAGAGGCCGCCAAGGCTGCCGCCGCAGAAGCTGGCGAGGGGTCGGGCGATCGCACTGACGGCCCTGAGGCCGCAGGAGCGCCAGGCGCTGTGCCGACCGCTGATCCCTCTGCCGCTGCCGCGGAGCCAGGCTCCGAAGAGCCCCCGCCCGGCGCCTACTTGAAGGCCGGCGATGGCATCTTCATCAAGCTCCCCTGGGCGTCGAGCTCCAGGGCGCCGGTCGAAGGAGAAACCTTCGACGAAGAGGTGCTTGCCTCCGCTGGGCTGGCGCTTGTCGATGCGCCAAGCGGCAGCAGCGACGAGTCTGAGGAGGAGCGGCTGCTGCGGAAGCTGCTGTCTCTTTACCGCGGCCGCCAAGCCAAACTAGCATCCCGAGAGGCGCTCGTTGCGAAGGCGGGGGTTGACATTGAGAAGCGCGCGGAGGAGCTCCGGGGCCTCAGGCGGGAAACTCTCCGGTCCTTGGCGGAGAAGAGGGAGCAACTTCTCGAGGAGCGGAAAGCCTTCCTCCTCGAGAAAGCTGAAGCTGAAGAGAAGCAACGGTTTGTCGCCGAAAGGCTATCTGTGCAGGAGGGTGATTTGGCGTAGCGCAAGGTGAATCTTGACAGCCACGAGGAGGAGCTTGCCGCGCGCGAGCAAGCAATAGGTGGGGCGCTCAAGGAAGCAAAGGACGCTGCCGCAGCTGCTGAGGCCGCCAAGAAGGAGCTGGAGGTGAAGGTAGCGCAGCTGGAGGCTGATCTCCGGGCGAGCGGCGAGGAGCTCGCTGTGCTCAAGCATGAGCGCGAGAAGGACGCTGCCGCTCATGGTGAGCTGCAAGGCCTTCTCACAGAGAGGAGCAAGGAGCTCAGCGCCGCCAAGGATTCCAATGCGGATCTCGAGCTGAAGCTGGCCACGTTGACTCAGACGCTGGATGCCGCCAGGGAGCGAGAGGTGACCTTGTCGGAGAAGATCAAGGCCGACGAGGCGCTGCTGGCGAATGCTACTGCCGCCCACGACGCCTTCAGGGAGACAGTGGAGCACTAGACTGAAGGTCTTGTGGATGTTGCCGCCGCCATCGACGGGGAGTTGGCGCAGCTGGGGATAGAGGATTTTGGGTATCCCTCCGACGAGCATCTCCAACCCAGCGCCCAACTCAGCCTGTTCTTCAAAGGCGTGGCGACGGCTCTCCAACGACTCCGGGAGAGGATCCCAAAGCAGCTGGCCGACGAGTCACACAGGATTTGCGCGGGGGCTCTCTAGAAGGTGCTGATGAAGGTGGCCTTCCGCAATCCAGGCCTCAACTTCACCAACGTCCTCAAATCCTTGCCGCCGGATGCTGATCGGGATGCGCTCAAGGCCCTTGTCGCACCCATTGTGGACAAGGTGAGCGAGATCAAGAGGGTTGAGGGAGATCGCGTAGATTAGGCCGCCCGTTTTCTCTTTCTCCTTGTCGCTGCTAGCCATATTATAAGATCAATCTGTTAGAGCTGCGACAAGTTATTTTGTAATATAACTCTATTTCTGTTATCAATTGCTATGTTATTTCCTTTACTAGATTCCTTCCTTTGTATGTTTTTACCCTACGCTTTTAGGGAACTTGTCGGCGCAGGCACCCGAGCCGCGAGCGCTGAGTGCGGGACGTCTGCAGCCTGCTGGCGGTGCCGCTTCCGACAAAAAACCTTGTCGCGACTAGTTGCAGCACACTTAAATTGTTGAGCGGACTCGAAACAAAGTAAGGGCGCAACTAGCTACGAGTTGGTTCCTCCGCGCATAGGTTTTCCATACAAAGCAGGGTCGTTCGAGGAAGATAACTTAAAAATTAAAACTAATTGCTCAAACTTTGGCAACTTAGCTTTTCTGTCGTTCGCTTCCCGGCAAGGCGAAACTTCCTTAAACGACGCCTGGTCCACACCATTATCTTCCCCTCCCCCCCGGCAAACTTGTGTGCGAGGGAACCTTCCTTTCCTTTGTTGAGAAAAAGAAAGAAGAGAAAATGA
Source organism: Triticum dicoccoides (assembly GCF_002162155.2). NCBI lineage: Eukaryota > Viridiplantae > Streptophyta > Magnoliopsida > Poales > Poaceae > Triticum > Triticum dicoccoides. The sequence goes on from NC_041385.1 coordinate 446,953,922, forward strand.
AGATATGGAGCCTTTCAGCTCGTTATTGCTTACCGGAGGTAGGTGCTGCACAAAGTGTCAGATAACGCATGCAAGAAATTATATAATGCATGAAATTGACAAGATGTGCGGAGCACATGAGCTTTACTTATGCGCGGGATCTGCGCCCGGCTTTGTACAAAGGATTACATGCAACATCGGCAAGACTTGTACAAAAGGTGGTTGTCGGAACAGGTTCCGGCAACCGCGCCCTACGGGAAAAACTTACGAAGATGCTCAATGTTCCAGGAGTTGCTCACCAGAATGCCATCTTCAGTCTCAAGGCAGACAGCGCCGGGCCTAGTGACTCGTTTCACCCGATAAGGGCCTTCCCACTTCGGCGTCAACTTGCTGGAATTCTTGGCGGACTGAACGCGCCGAAGAACAAGGTCGCCTTCCTCGAAGCTTATGGCTTTAACTTTGCGGCTATGGTAGCGGCGCAAAGCTTGCTGGTATCGAGCAGCTCGTACAGCAGCCTGAAGACGATCCTCCTCAAGGAGCAGCGCGTCATCTTGTCGCAGCTGCTCTTGCTCAAGCTCATCATAAGCGAGCACTCGAGGTGATCCGTATACGAGTTCCATGGGGAGAACTGCCTCTGCTCCATAGACTAGAGCGAAAGGTGTCTGGCCAGTAGCTCGATTTGGCGTCGTCCTGATCGACCAAAGAACCACCGGCAGCTCCTCGATCCAGTTTGTTCTGCACTTGTGCAGCCTATCGAAAGTTCTGGTCTTGAGCCCGCGCAGCACTTTAGCATTTGCCCTCTCCGCTTGACCGTTGCTTCTCGGATGAGCAACAGAAGCGAAGCAGATCTTGGCGCCAAGATCTTGGACGTACTGCATGAAGGTGCGGCTCGTGAATTGCGTGCCGTTGTCGGTGATGATCCTGTTAGGGATCCCGAAACGGCAAACAATCGACCTGAAGAACTTGACTCCTGACTGTGCTGTCACCTTCCTCACTGGTTCCACTTCCGGCCACTTAGTGAACTTGTCGATCGCAACGTACAAGTACTCAAAGCCCCCGACAGCTCGAGGAAAGGGGCCGAGGATGTCGAGCCCCCATACCGAAAATGGCCAGGATAAAGGGATCGTCTGGAGAGCTTGAGTTGGCTGGTGTATCTGCTTGGAATGGAACTGGCACGCTTCACACTTGGTTACTTGTGTAGTTGCATCCTGGAGGGGTGTCGGCCAAAAGAAACCTTGCCGGAACGCTTTGCCGGCAAGTGCTCTTGCGCCAATGTGGTGACCACATATGCCTCCATGTATCTCTGCCAACAGCTTTTGTCCGTCTTCCCGGCAAATACACTTTAATTTCACACGTTGAGTCTTCTTCTATACAGTGTGCTGTCAACAAACTGGTACATACTTGACTGCCGGGCTACTCTTTCTGCTTCTTCTTGCTCTTCGGGAAGTTCTCCTATCTGAAGGAAATGGACAATCTGCTATGCCCATGCTGGAGCTTGTGGCTCGACAACAAGGACTAAGGGCACATCTGCTGCTGCGGGAGCATCCGCTTCTACAGCGAGAACCTGCGGTTCTGCCGGAGCTTGATGTTCCCCGACAAGCTTGCCGGAGCAAAACTTGTCGGGAGCGTTTGCTTCAACGGAACAAGCCCTAAGGCTTGCTGGAGCAGACTGCTCCTCAGCATCCTTGGTGTTGATCTTGGGGACTTTCTTGGCGGTGGCTTCAGGGAGCTCTGCCGGAAAATAGTCACCAGAAATCAACTTCCTCTTCTTGTTCTGTCCAGTTGATGGCGTTACGGACGGTTGAGTCAGCTTGAGCACAAAGATCCCTGGTTCCACAGGCAACTTTAGTGCGGCGCACTTCGACATGCCATCAGCAATGTCATTCTGAGCTCTCGGAACATGCTCCATCTGTAGGCCGTCAAAGTGCTCTTCCAGCTTTCTCACTTCATCAACATATGCTTCCATCAACGGACTCTGATAATTCTTGTTCACTTGGCGGACGACAAGCTGCGAGTCACCCCTGACAATGAGCTTCTTGATCCCAAGGTCTGCTGCGATTCTGAGACCGGCAAGCAATCCTTCATACTCTGCAGTATTGTTGGTTGCTTGCTCCTTGGGAAAGTGCATCTGGACTACGTACTTAAGGTGCTCTCTAGTGGGTGCGACAAGCAGCACGCCCGCTCCGGCGCCTTGGAGCGAGAAGGCACCATCAAAGTACATCAGCCACTCTTTGCTCGCCTCTTTGACGGGGATGCTCGTCTCTGGAATTTCTTCATCTTGTGTTGGCGTCCATTCTGCTATGAACTCCGCCAATGCTCTGCTTTGGATAGTTGAAGTACTCACAAACTTTAGGCCAAAGCTTGACAGTTCCAGTGCCCACTCGACAATCCTGCCTGTTGCTTCTGGATTTTGCAGTATCCTCTTCACCGGAAAGCGAGTGACGACTATGATCTCATGTGCTTGGAAGTAATGGCGCAGCTTTCTCGAGGCCATGAGAAGGCCGAAAAGCAATTTCTGCACGCCGTAGTACCTTGACCTAGCTCCCTGTAGAAGGGAACTGACAAAGTAAACTGGGCGCTGCACCATTCTCTTCTGCATCTTATCATGCTCCTGCGCAGATCCATCCTTGTCGGGACCAGAGCTTGTCGACGAAGCCCCCTGCTTGTCGCTAGGTGCATCTGCCGTGGTTGCTGGCTCATCATCTGCCTCCCTCTCCGCCACTAACGCAGCACTAACCACTTGATTGGTTGCCGCTATATATAGCAGCAACTTCTCTTGTGGCTTAGGTGCGACAAGTGTTGGACTGGAGGACAGATATTTCTTCAAGTCCTGCAGCGCAGCCTCCGCCTCCGGAGTCCATTTCATTGGACCTGCCTTTTTCAATATTTTGAAAAATGGCAGGGCGCGCTCAGCAGATCTAGAGATAAACCTGCTGAGAGCAGCCACGCAACCGACAAGCCTTCGTACATCCTTGACGCGCTTCGGTGCTTCAATCTGCTCTATGGCCTTGATCTTGTCGGGATTGGCTTCAATTCCCTGCTGAGACACGAAGAACCCGAGAAGCTTGCCGGAAGGGACTCCAAACACGCACTTCTCGGGGTTAAGCTTGAGGTTGATCTTGCGCAGATTTGCAAATGTTTCATCTAAATCTTGAATCAGGGTCGCCCTGTCCTTGCTCTTGACCACTATATCATCCATGTAGGCTTCCACATTTCTGTGCATTTGTGGCTCAAAAGCGTGGTGGACTACCCTTGCAAATGTTGAACCAGCATTCTTCAAACCGAAAGGCATCCGTAGGAAACAGTATGTGCCACACGGGGTGATGAATGTGGTCTTCTCCTCATCCTCTTCTGCCATGAAGATCTGGTGGTATCCTGAGTATGCATCAAGAAATGAAAGCAAATCACATCCGGCCGTGGAGTCGACAATCTGGTCGATGCGCGGCAAAGGAAATGGGTCTTTGGGACAAGCTTTATTGACATTAGTAAAGTCGATACAAAGCCTCCATTTCCCATTAGCCTTGCGCACGACAAGAGGGTTGGCCAACCACGTGGGATGGAGCACTCCTCTGACAAGGCCTGCTGCTTCCAACTTCTTGATTTCTTCTGCGATGAATTCTTGGCGCTCCTTTGCCTGTTTCCTGACTTTCTGCTTGACGGGCCGCGCATGAGGACAGAAGGCCAGGTGGTGCTCAATTACTTTCCTGGGAACACCGGGGATGTCAGACGGTTGCCACACAAACACGTCGACGTTCACCCGCAGGAAAGCAACGAGAGCGCTTTCCTATTTAGGTTCGAGAGTGGCACTGATGGTGAAGGTACCACCAGTGCCGTCCTCCTTGGCGGACACCTTCTTGGTTTCAGGTGGAGCTGCCATTGCCTTCTTACACTTGCCGGTGGAGCTCGATGGTGCGTCCTCGACGGTAGCGCAGCACTCCGAAGAGGTGCGCTTGCCGGAGTGGGCATCAGAACTCTTGCTGGACTTGGTCTTCTTCTTCCTCCCGGGAGCTTCAGCGGCAAGTGATTTGTGATCTGTTGCGGCTGCTGCTTCCCGGTAGATCTTGTCGGCGCAGATAAGAGCATCCTTCTTGTCGCCAGGGACAGACACTTATCGGGCCTGGCATCTTCAGCATGTTGTAGGCATAGTGAGAGGCTGCCATGAATTTGGCGAGTGCTGGACGGCCGAGTATCCCATTGTAAGGCAATGGAAAGTCAGCAACGTCAAAAGTATCTCTCTCAGTCCTGAAGTTCAACTCGCTGCCAAATGTTACCGGCAACGTGATCTTTCCCTTTGGCTTGCTCCTTCCCGGATTGATTCCTTGGAACGTACCGGTTTCTTCGAGCTTGCTGTCAGGGATCTGGAGTTTCTGGAGCACCACGGAGGAGATCAGGTTCAAGCCGGCCCCGCCGTCAACTAACTTCTTAGTGACCTTGAGGTTGCGTATAGTTGGTGAAACCAACATCGGCAAGCACCCGACCGCAGTTATGCGATCAGGGTGGTCCTCAATATCAAACATGATAGGCGTGCTGGACCATTTCAGAGGCTTGCGTGACTCGACGGGTGGTTCTGCTGCATTAACTTCCCGCACCCACTGCTTGAGCTGGCGGTGCGAAGTATGCAGAGAAGCACCGCCGTCAACGCACAGGACCTCTGTGGCTTTCTGGAACTCCTGCTCATCAGTCTCCTCATCATCCATGTCGCGGCCGCGAGGGGGTCTGTCTCCTTGCCGCTACTTGGCCTTGCCGCGGCGTCCTCCTCGGTCGGAACGTTTCTTGCCGGATCCTCCAGCACCTTCCTGGGCTTTCTCCTTGTCGCGCCGCTCGTATTCAGCTTTCTATTGCTCAACAAGCTGCTCGACTTTCTTGCAGCTCTGGAGATCGTGGCCCTTGGTGTGGTGGCTCTTGCAATACTGTTTGTTGGTGCCGTCCTGCTTGTCGGTGACCGCCATAGCCTCTGCGGTAATCTCCTTGCCGGAGTCACCAGCTTTGGCTTTCTTGGCGCCACCACCGTTGCCGGACTGCTCGACGACTAGCACCTCTTTTCCTTTCTTCCTCCTGTTGTTTCGCCGCTGGTTTTTCCTTGCCGGGGCTGCATCCTCACTGTCAGATCCTCCTGCTCCTATGTTCTCTCCGGGGAGTCTCCTCCCTTCCTCAGCACGTGCACACTTGTCGGCCAGGGCATATAGCTCACTGACGTCTCTAATCTTGCACATCGCCATTTCCTCGCGCATCCTGCGGTTTCGCATGTTCTGATGGAACGCGCTGATCACCGCGGCAGGGTGGACGTCTGGGATGTTGTGCTGTACACTGCTGAATCTCTGAATGTACTTGCACAGGGGTTCTCCTTCTTTCTGGGCGAGCAGATGAAGGTCACTCTCTTGGCCATGAGGCTTGTGGCCGCCTGTGAAGGCGCCGACAAACTGATGGCATAGATCGGCCCAAGAGGATATGGAGTTGTCCGGCAAGTGCATGAGCCAGGATCTGACGTTGGGCTTGAGCACCAGCGGGAAGTAGTTGGCAAGGATCTTGTCGTCCCGTCCCTCGGCAGCCTGCACCGCAATGGTGTAGATGCTGAGGAACTCCGACGGATGCGTCTTGCCGTCGTACTTCTCCGGTACGTCTGGCTTGAAGTTCTTCGTGCTGGGCCACTGGACTTGCCGCAGCTCATGAGTGAACGCAGGGCAACCTACCGCGTACGGCAAGCCGCCTGGTTCCCCTGGCGCATGCATGTCGACAGAGGGCCTAGCGCGCTTGTCGGATTGACGTCGCGCTTCTCTTCGGCGCTCGATGCGAGTACGAGCGTCTTCTTCCTGTCGATCGTGAAGAACTTGGCGCTGATCGCGACGAGCTCGTGGATCCGACGATGCGGTGGAGTCGCTGTCGAGGTGGATCCGACGAGTCGGCGATCTTGGCCTTCGGGGTGGTGATTGCATGGTGGTTGCACCTCCACCAGTTTCGTCGCCACCGGCTCGCGCCTGGCAACCCTGCCGCGGTAGCGACGCGCTCGACTGCCGCGGAGTGTCGCCGTTGTCATAGCCGATGAGACTCCGAATGGTGGCCCTCCATTCGTCGATCTTGTCCGACATCGGAGGGTAATCCAGGAGCAGTTGAGCTCGCGCCAAAGCTTCTGCCGGAGTGGTGGGTGGTAGTGGCGGACGGCGCGAGGAGCGGGATGTGCTTGGACTTCTAACTATGTTAGAAGGAGCATTATCCCGTCCGGGCGACTGTGTCTCGCTCGTGCTGGTACGCTGGCGTGCATGCTGGTCTTGAGCGCCCCGGGATCCACCAGCTTGATCTCGGCCCAACAAACGTATGGTACTGTGAGTACCATGACGCTGTCGGTCATGCGCCTCCTGAGGTGGGCGCGGAACAAGCACGGACGTCGAGGTCTGCGCCGCCTTGCCCTTGGACCTGGCAGCATCGTGAACTTCCTCGTCGATGTCCGTCCTTCCGCCGACGTCTACCCCACCACCCGTTTGCTCCGGTGGCGGTGGGATCGACGTGGACGGAACAGCTGCCTCCGAAGCCTTCTTCTTCGGTGGCATGTTGATGAAGAAAATGAAGATCTAGCTCGTGTGAACGCCGGATCAGGTTCACACAACCTCGACGCCCCCCTACCTGGCGCGCCAAAGATGTCGGGGAAACTGATCCACGAACACCTATGGGACCGGCGGACCGAGCCCCTTTCGGTTCGGCGGGGGGCGGAGGTCGCACGAAGAGCAGATCGAGGCGAAGCACACGAGCAGTTTACCCAGCTTCGGAGCTCTCCGGAGAGATAATACTCCTACTGCTGCTTGTCTGATTCTATTACGTTCTTGCTCAAGAGTGAGCTAAGTGTTTCTTTGTCTTCCGAATGATCCGAACCCCCTCTACATTGCGCATGGGCCTCCTTTTATATGCTAAAGGGGTCACCGACAGGTGGCAACGCAGAGAAGGGTAGAAGTGTAAAAAGAGAGGTGGTTGGTACAGTTACTTGTACAGTGTTTCCTACCTAACCCTGACGGCAGGGGACAAGGGCATTAAATGCCCGTCTGTGTAGCCCAAACAGTGCAGAAAAGGACCGTCAGGGGCGCCACCGCTTGCCACGATGGCGATCTTGTCAGCTTCGCATGCCACCGCGCACCGCTGGCTGCACAGCCTCCTGCCACGCGTGCCTGGAAAGGCCCCCAGAGCGACACGTTGGTGGATGCGCTGGAGCGTGGGCACAGAGTGGCCGCTTGTCGCGGCAAGTGCCTTGCCGCGGTCGTTATCTTGTCGGGTTCGGAAGCTTGTCGCCCATCGGGCCTTGCCGGGACGCGCGGCGCGTCGCTGCAAGTTCCTTGAAATGCCTTGGCTGGCCTTCCCGGCAAGCTCCTCTTGCTGGGGCCTTGTCTCCTGAGCTTAAATACTTTGTTCTTGAATGGCTCCAAGGGAACCACGGAGGACCTTGGCGGTCACCCGGCAAGCCTTGCCGCGGGGCGCTGCAACTGCCCGTGCACAAGTTCGGGATACTAGGGTACCCCTACTCTAGTACACCGACAGTGGGAGACCCGGACACTATTCCAATGAGTGTATGGCACCCTACAAAAGAAGAGAAGATTCTCCAAAAAGAAGAAATAGAAGAGCAAAATCACCACCAAGAGAGAGAAGGAGTAGAGATGATCGTTATGAACGAAGACCCTCACGGAGAAGCAAAGATTCGGAAAGGAAGGACAAGTCATCAAAGAGCTACACAAAATTAATACATCAAGCTCATGTTGGTGAATGGGTATCCGGCTTCGACTCCGACAATCACTCGGAGAGAAGCTATCACTCCGACTCCGAATATACTCAAGATGAAGGTGTTGCCGGTCTAGCACTTCTGTCAACCAACTCCTATGACATATTTGATTCACCAAATGAAGGAATAGGAAGATGCTTCATGGCCAAAGGTCCTAAGGTAACACACCCCGAGTATATTGATTTTAATAGTGATGAAGATGACTTGTTAGGTGATGATGATTTACTTATTGACAACTCTAGTAATGAATACTATGATGAAACGTCAATTAATCATGCTAATCAAGATAAAACGAATGACAATGATAAGGAGAAGATTGAGCTTCTAACTAAAGAACTAAACACTCTTAAGTTAGCTCATGAAACTATCTTCGAAGATCATCGAGAACTTTTAAGGGCTCATGAGAAGTTACGCTTTGAAAAGCTCAATCTTGAGCAAGAGCATGCGTTCTTAACGGCAATCAATGATGATCTCCATAAGAAAAGTTCTTACATTGCCAAGCGTTTACTCTTATCTACTTACATGCCTCAAGTCAAGTCTAATAACAAGAACAAGAAAGATTCTTCCTCTAGTAGTAACAATAATAATGCCAAATCCAATATTGTTGCTTCTAGTAGTTCTCTTGATTCCACTAATGATTCTCTTAGCCAAGTTACACTTGAGCAAGAAAATAGCTTATTGAAGGGAATTATAGAGAAAGGTGTATACAAGAGCCTTGCCGGAAGTAAGGAATTTGAGGAAATTGTACGCAAGCAAGGAAGGCACCGGAAGAATCAAAGTGTTGGTTTTGAACGAAAGTTCAATGCCAATGGAGTTGAGTGGGAAGAAGATCAATACCCCAAGACGAAGTTTGTTCCTCAACAACAGAAGTATGATCCTACTTCCTTCAAGGGAACACAAGCACAAGATGATCTTCCACCACAAGACCACAAGAACAAAGGCAAGGACAAGCTTCAAGAGGAGATTGATGCATTTGAAGAAGCACCTAAGGCCTTGGTCAAGTGGGTTCCCAAGACTACGTCAAGTTCTACTTCATCAAGTACAACTACAACTCCAAAGATTCCCATCAAGATGATGTGGATCCCGAAGAAGAAGAACTAGAGAGTTCTTGAGGGTGACTCCGCCAACATTCTTCACTCATATCATTATGGCAAGGACAAGTGCAATCAACTTTCATATATTGCACTAGTTCAAGGAGTCACAAACCCTCATGTTGGAAAGGCAAGGGACAAGGTAACCTAATGTTTTCATGGACATCATCTTGTGTGTGCATCACTCTATGTCTATGGATATTCTTGTTTGTTCCTTGTGGGACTAACCCATGTAGGTATTGAAAGTGCAACTCACTCCAAAGGATTGCTCCAAATGATCTACATCAACGTTGAGCATCCACATCTTCAACACCTACATGAAGTCATCATCGACAAAACCCAAGGTTAGTTCATCCCTCTAAGGGGGGATCTCACATCTAGGGGAGCTTAACTCTAAGAATTGAGTCAAAGAAACTCTAATGATGTGAACACATCAATGCATTATGTAAAAGTGGTAACCCCACTTGAGCTTAAATGATGAGTATGACCTATGATCAAATGTTCTCATTTGACTCCTAAGTCAATATACTCATATATAGATGACCTAGTCATCGCCAATTGTTTGATAGATGCTAGAATTGGTTATGCATTCTTTGCCACATATTTCATTTGCCATTTTATTATGTGAGCATATTGGTTGCATATTTTACTCATTCGAGGACATCCACTTGTTGTTTTGATTGATTGGTTTCTTTTTCTTTGGCCAAGTGGATGGACAAGAATTCCTAAGAACCTTCTCTAGCTATCTATGCTTTTCTCGTCTCAAACTCTATTCATGCTACATCACAAAATTTGATCAAGTCAGATTCGAACCACTCTATGTGAGGAGCACTCGGAGTCCCCGATTCGTCATAGACTTAAACTTCCAAAACTTCTTTGTGCTTTTCGGTCTGACCGATTCTTCCATTTCGGTCATACCGAGATCACTAAGTCGATCTAGGTTTTCAATCTCGGTGCAGCCGATTTGAACTTTTTGGTCACACCGAGTTGCTATAACTATCAACAGTTATGCATCTCGGTGCCACCGAGTCGTTCCACTCGGTCACACCAACAATGTCGAGCTATATATTCACACGGGCAAAAAATTGAAAAAATTTCTCCAAACCTCTTCGCCCGCGCATAGCTCGCTCTGCCTTCTAGGTCTCCAGATCGTCGACTTCGTCGCCAGCCGCCTCCTGTCGCTGGTCTCCGCCGCCGTCAACGGATTTCATCTCCGCCGTTGCCGCCGTAGCAAGTTCATCCCCGAACTAGGGTGTGAACTCGATCACAGTGTTATCCTCATCTGATTCTCAGCACATTGTGTTCATTATGATTCTTGCCACGATTGAAACACCCCTATCCAGTCAAAACAATCCTTAGAATAGATGCGATTTGAAAATTTAGGGTTAGGTTTCCGCCGAAACCATCTCGGACCCACCGAGTTGAAAAACTCGGTCCCACCGATTCGGCTAACGCCATTGCACTGGTAACTCTCGGTCTGACCGATAATTGCTAATAGGTGTGACCGGTTTTAGAACTTTGTGAAACCCTAGCAGTCTCGGTGCCACCGAACTGTGACTCGGTCTGACCGAGTTCACTAGTTTAGGTTCCAAAACTGCTTCGGTATCACCGAGTTTGAAAATCGGTTGATCCGAAATGCTTTCTGTGGAAAACTAAAACTAAGTTTTTGAATCATTCTTTTGCAAAAATCTCTGCACTTTGTGATGCTCATCCACTATATCTCATCTATAACTATTCACAGGGTCAGCAGTCAGTGTTTGCAGCATGTCAGACCAAAGTGACAGCCAGAACATGGAAGAAGAGCAGATTCACATGAGTGAGGGCACTAGTCCCTCTAGTTCCTCAGATGATGGCAGCAGAAGCACTCCCAGCAATTTGCCCAAAGCTGCCACCAGGACAAGGAAGAAAAGAACCTCAGAATCTAAGGATGAAGACTATGTGGTAGTAGAGGATGAGGCCACTTCCAAGAAGAAGGTGGTCAAGAAAGAATATGGTTCAGCTGCAGCCTCTAAGCCAGTAGTGCAGAAGAAGGCACCTGCAAGAAGGATTCCCACTTCCAAACCCAGGAAGGTTGCCACTGGAGAAACCATGAAGTTTACTATTGAGTCAGAAGATGAAGCTGCTGGTCAAGACAAAAAGAAAACGAGAGTCAGAACCAGTAGTGCCAAAGTTCTTGGCAATCCCTCTATGAGGAGAGACTCTGAAGAAGAGGAAGAAGAGGTTGCTGCACCAGCACCCAAGGCACAAAAGCTCATGGGTGATGCTATAAAGTCAGGGGTTGCAACATCAAAGCCCCAAGAAGCACCCAAAGCTGCCCCCAAGCCCAAGAATGCACCAAAGAGGAATACCAGGAGTATAGCAGCTGCTGAGAAGAACAAGGCCCCAGTGCCTGAAGTTGCTGCTGAGGAAGATGATGAAGGACAAGTCCTGAGGAAGCTCAAACCCAAGATTCCAGACCATAATGATGCTCATCCTGTGGCTGAGAACATAAAATTAGGAGAGATTCAGGGTTGAGGCTATGGAGAGAGTCAGATCCATATGCCACCAGGAGAAGGACTGTTGTTGATTACAGGTTCCACACAAAGGAACAACAGGATTTCTATGAGACAATTTTGTTGGACAAGAAGCCTATAGTGTGTGATATGAGGTGGGTTGACTGGACCTACATGAAGGAGAATGAAGAACACTATCACGGAGTGTATGACAGCTTCAGTGCGTGTGGAGTTGCAGACTTTGTTGGGCAGAAGCTCTCAAACTGGAATGATCAGCTCATTATGCAATTCTACTCCATATCACATTTCTATCCAGATGGCAGGATAGTTTGGATGTCTGAAGGTACAAGATACCAATCAACTATTGAGGAATGGGCCAATCTGATCAATGCCCCAAAGGAGAGTGAAGATGACTTGGACGTTTATGCCAAGAAAAAGATGGATCACAATTCTATGTCACATATGTACAAGGAGATCGCAGACAAAGCTCTTGAGACTTTCAAGTTTGGGTCAGTCCATTTTCTTCTGTCAGGGCTGCCAACGATCAACTGGATCCTAAGGCACACTCTTTTGCCCAATTCAGGTGACCACAACATGATCAGAGGGCATGCAATTAATTTGCTACACATATTTGATGTGCCACAGAAATTCAAGGTCATGAGCCTCATGGTTGAGACTATCAAGAGGACAGTAGCAGACCAAAAGAGAAGTTGTGGATATGCCCCACAAATTCACGAGTTGATTAACTCAAAGATGGACACAGGAAAATATCTGTTGGATAAGGAACACTTTGTTCTCTATCCAGACTTTGAGGACAATCAAGTTGTGATGAATGAGAATGAACCATCATCAGTTCAAGCTCAAGAGAAGTAGGAGAAAGCAAAGAAAGAGAAGGCTGCCAAGATGCCAACTCAAGAGGAGGCATCTGAGTACTTTTTGAAGAACAAGCAGGAGCAGCTTGGTTACTTGATAGCATTAACTCTGAGGATTGAGGATGGGTTGGCCACCCTAACTCAAAACCAGGAGAGCCTAGAAAGAATCATGGAACAAAAATTCTATGAGTTAGATGTCAAAGTAACTGAGATTCAGTCAGTTGTGGAGCAGCTACAGGATGACACGCAGGAGAGGAAGGGCAGGACAACTACTGATGCATTTGCCAGAGTGCCTCGAGCTCAGAGATCAACTGTAGTACCAGTGACAGACACCAGAGTCACTTCATCTGCACCACCTACAGCTCCAGTACAACCAGCTCCAGCACCAACTCCTTCAGCTCCATCCACATCAATAGAAGCCTTCATCCAAGGAGCCATCTCTACACCACAAACTGAAGACCAAGCCTAAGAGACGATATAGTACTATGCATTTTCTAGGAACTTTTTGGTAACTTGTTACCAAAGGGGGAGAAAAATGTATAGATCATAGGCTTCGAGAGAGAGAGAGAGTTTGCTTTTGTTCTCTCTGGTCTTCTTGGTTGAACTTTGTTTGCTTTTGATTGCTTGAGATATTATGCTATTATCTGTGAGACATTGATGATCATGTGTTTGATCATAAGCTACACTTATGCTTGTTAGATGATATTATCTTACTTATCCTTATATGATCATTCACTTTGCTTGGTGATGAGCGCATGTATTCAATCTTTATTATTTTGAGCGCTCCACCAAGATGTATGTGACATGGAAGAGTAACCGATGAGCCTAATTCCTTGTGCATTGCCTAATTCCTTGTGCATTTGCAGTCCAAAGAAAATCTTAAACTATGCACAAATTTAGGGGGAGCTCTTGCTTATCACATACTTCTCAAAGCGACGATGTTTTTCAATCTTATTATCATTTGTCGAAGCTTTGATCTATATGTTGTCATAAATTACTAAAAAGGGGGAGATTGAAAGTGCAACTATCCCTAGGTGGTTTTGGTAATTCATAACAACATATAGCTCATTGAGCTAATGCTATTCCAAGACAAATATTTCAGGAAAGCTCAATGAATGGCATGGCATGCATGATGAAAGTGGATCCCTCAAGATATTAAAGACAAAGGATTGGCTCAAGCTCAAAAGCTCAAGACTCTACATTTTACATTTTAGTGATACAAGATCACATTGAGTCTATAGGAAAAGCCAATACTATCAAGGAGGGATGAGGTCTTGCTTAATGAGCCTCTTGCTTCAAGTGCTTAGTGATATGCTCCAAAAACCCTCAACTACTTTCTCACATCCACATATGACCTAAACCCAAAGTCAAAATCGGTCCCACCGATTCTTTCTGTCCAGCGCCACCGAGTTGAAATGTCATAGCCACTGCCACAAACCCTAGGCAAATCGGTCTCACCGATAGGGATCTCGGTCTCACCGAAATGGGATTGTAATCTCTATGTTTCCCTTCATAACGTTTCGGTCTAACCAAAGTGAGTGATCGGTCCCACCGAGATTGCAATGTAAACTCTCTATTTCCCTTTCGTAACATTTCGGTCTCACCGAAAAGAGCGAATCGGTCCCACCGAGTTTATCTGACAAACTCTCTGGTTAGCTAATTACCAAAATCGGTCTCACCGAGTTTGTGTAATCGGTCTCACCGAGATTATGTTATGCCCTAACCCTAACCATATCGGTCTTACCGAGTTGCATGTCGGTCCCACCGAAAACCCTAACGGTCACTAGGTTTACTAAATCGGTCCCACCGAGTTTGTTGATTCGGTCCCACCGAGTTTGGTAAATTATGTGTAATGGTTAGATTTTGTGTGGAGGCTATATATACCCCTCCACCTCCTCTTCATTCATGGAGAGAGCAATCAGAACAAACCTACACTTCCAACTTACCAGTTCTGAGAGAGAACTACCTACTCATGTGTTGAGGCCAAGATACTCCATTCCTACCATATGAGTCTTGATCTCTAGCATTCCCCAAGTTGCTTTCCGCTCAAATGTTCTTTTGTCAGGATCCCGACTCAAAGCCACACCGATCCAGCATGTAACACTTCATATCACTTTGCGGCCTCATGCATGGTATTCCACGGGTGTCGCCTTACCTTGCCCGGGACCGTTTGCGCCTTTTGGCACACGTATATGATAGTGTCGCTAGCATCCATATGACAAGGAGCCCGGGCTGACATGGCTAGTCGTGAACCCAAAGTGGCACTAACTTACAGGGACAGGCATACATGACCCAGCAACGAACGTGTCGGTCATCAGCGAGTGAATCCGGGATGTAGCAACTGGGCTAGAAGGACTCCGGTAAACCGGGCTGTAGCAGGCTAACAGGACTCCGGTAGACACCGCGTGACATTTCCCCGAAGGGACAGACACAGGAACGAAGAAGGACACATGCCGGCCAGCCTAAGTGTTCCGGAGCAGTAGCAAGCTACCAGGGCTCAGTGGAAACACTAGGAGACATCTCCCGGTAAGAGAGGCTACCAAGGATAAACAACTAGATAGTCAGATCCCACACATACCAAGCATTTCAATAACATACACACAATATGCTCGATATGTGCAAATACAACATGGCATCACAACATGACTCTACAACTCAAGTATTTTATTAAATAGGCTCCGAGGAGCGAGATATTACAAACATGGGTCTCTCGACCCAGCATTCAGAGCATACAAGTCAAAGAACAAGCGGAAGCTTAACATGTCTGAGTACAGACATCTATAAATGAAAAAGGCTGAAAAGTCTGACTATCTACCAGATCCTGCCGAGGGCACAAGATCGTAGCTGAGGTAACAAGCTAAACGTTGAAGTCCAAGCGGAACTACTAGTGAGACTGAAGTCTCTCTGCAAAACATAAAATAGGCAAATGTGAGTACAAATGTACCCAGCAAGACTTACATCAGAACTATCTACATATGCATCGTTATCAACAAAGGGGGTGGTGGAGTTTAACTGCAGCAAGCCATCTTTGACTCGGTGGCTATCCTGAACTACGACTGCAAGTAACTCTTTTGAGGTGGCGCACACGAGTCCACATAATCACCATATCAATACACCACTATGGATCCGCTCCCGTCTCCCTACGAGAACGCCATCCATAGCACTCACGCTTATCTTGCGTATTTTAGAGTATCCACTTTCACTTGTTTATGAACTATATAGGCAACCCAGAGGTCCTTTATCGCAGACGTGGCTATTCGAATAGATGATGTTAACCCTGCAGGGGTGTACTTCTTCACACACGCTCTCACCACTTACCGCCGTTTACACGACATGTACTCGGCAACCTTCAAGCGGAAGCCCAACGAGGGTGTCGGCCACGACCTACCTAAACACTCAAGTCTCTAGTCCAGCTTTATCGCCTATTCAGATTCCATCCCCAGGGAGTCTGGCCGAGGTTTCCACATACGGCCCCGAACGATGTGTGCAGGGTTCCCGAGACACCAAACGGGCGCCCGGTACACCATGCCACGTGCCTACCGTATCACAGCCCACCCCTCCAGTCAGCGCTGCCCACGGCCTCCAGCATACTACAAACACCAGAAACTACTTGCAACTCCTGGACAAAGGACAAGGGTGATTAAGAAGCCGAGAGGGTCCATTGGTTTCGGGCCCAATGCGTGGTAGTATCTGTTTCATGGATCACAAACACAGAACTCAGTTCTTGAGGACAGCTTCAATGAGACAACCCACCATGTACTACTACATGGCCTCTCACCGCTACCTTTACCAAATCGTGTTCACACACTTAGCTCACACACAGTAGGACATGTTCACACACCTCTGATTCATCCCCGATGAATCAGACATGACTCAACTCTAAGCAGTAGCAGGCATGACAAACAAGCATGAATGAGTAGGCACAACAGGGCTCAAACAACTCCTACTCATGCTAGTGGGTTTCATCTATTTACTGTGGCAATGACAGGTCATGTAGAGGATAAAGGGATTCAGCTACCGCAGCAAGTAACAGGTGAATCGTTGTTGTCCTAATGCAGTAAAAGAGAGTAGGAGCGAGAGAGTAGGATTGTATTGGAATGAACAAGGGGGTTTTGCTTGCCTGGCACTTCTGAAGATGATATAGCTCTTCATCGGTGTCATCGATCTCATCGTCGGTATCACATCTATCAAGAGGGGACAAAACGGGCAACAGAGAAGAAATACAACCAATGCAATGCACAATATGATGCATGATCATGACATGTCAATATGCTATGTGTTGGGCTAATGCAAGTAAAACCAGAGTGGTTTGAGCTTGTTTGAATCAAAGATTCAAATACAAGCCTAAACTATGACCTCATATAAGTGCATTATCATATTTCATCTAAACAGCAAGGTTAAGTTGTTTAAACATGCATGAAACAAGTACAGATGGGTAGATTGGATTTTTTTGATAATTTTTCATATATAACTTATTTCATTTGGAGCTACGGTTGATTTTATATAGATTTTTAGAAGTTTGCATTATTTTCTGAAATTTTCTGAATAAGAATAAATCCAGAAAATAATTAACTGCGTCAGCACTACGTCACTATGACGTCAGTGGTCAACAAGCGTCGACCAGGTCAAACCTGAGGCTGGGACCCACACGTCAGTGAAACAACTAATTAACAAGGTTAAGTTAATACTAACTAAACTGTTAGTGGGGCCTGGGCCCGCATGTCAGTGAATTAGTGGGTTAACTAAAAGTTAATTAGCGCTAAGCTAAAATTAGCAGGGCTCTGGGCCCACTTTTGTTGACCCAGGGGAGTCAAACCCTGGCCAACTCGGGTCAAACCTGCCGGCGACTCGATGCCGGCGAGGTCCGAGATGGCGGCGATGCGCGGAATCGCAGCACAGGCCATGGTTCGGGGCGCGGATGGCACCCTTGGAACCCTGAGCCTCGTCTGCGTTGGCTGGTGCTAGTGGGGTCGCCGGAGACGACCTATATCGATGGCGGTGTCCGCTTCCGCGGCGGCCGGAGTTCGGGTGCAGACGGTGGCGATGCTACGGTGCACTAGAGGAGAAGCCGAAGAGTGCTACGTGCTCCTGGGGGTGCGCTGAGCACGCTGACGAGCTCGGGCGCGGTGGCAGCAGCTGTGGCCACGGTGGCACCATGGACGGCGGCAGCAAGGTCTCGGGAGCGGTGGTGCTAGCACTAGAGGGTGAGTTAGACTGCGGGGAGAGAGGGGGGAGGCGTAGGAGCTCACAAGGGGTCGGGAGAGAAGCTCAGCGGGCTCAGGGAAGCTTCCGCGACGACGAGTTGATGGCGGCGATCTCTGGGCAGAGGCGGCAAAGATGGCGGGGCAGAGGGTGATGCAGGGCGTCCGGCTTCGGGCGGCTCGGTAAGGAAGAGGAGAGGGACTAAGCGGAGCTCGTGGGCAGCTCCAGGGGGCGAGGGAGAGGCGGTGGCGTCGTCTACGGCGGCGGCGGCTTACGGGCACGTCGGCCGTTGTGGGAGAGGACGAGGGAGAGGGCAGAGGAGGGAAGGTCCAGGGGGTTGAGGTGGCGCCGAGGATAAGACGCGAGGCGTCACGGTGGCCAGACGATGCAGGCAGGCAGCCTGGTGGCGTGGCACCCGTGCACGTCGTGCGTTGTCCGTCCTCTGCCTACTGGCAGAGGTTGGGGATGACTAGCACCAGGCCATGTGGGCTGGGCCAGCACAGGTGAGGCCCAGGTGGGCTTGGTGGGCGCCAGGTAAGTGCCCAGGTGAGTCTCTCTCTCTCTCTTTTATTTTAGTTTTTCAATTTCTGTTATTTTGTTTTGGTTTAGTTTGGAAACTAAACCATTTTAAATCTTTCTATAAATTTTTATGTGAGCTCAGAGAGCTAGTCCAAGGTCACATGCAAACTTACAAAATATTTGAACATTATTTCTTATATAGCAGAAATAATTCCAACCCAAATATATTTTTGATTTAAATCAAAGACCCAAAATAAATTATTTTTGTGACTCTGAAAATATTGGTTTGAATTTTACCACATGCCAATATTTTCACAAAATAACAGGAACATTTTCTTGGACTCATTTGATGAGATTTAAATGTTGGTTATTTTTAGAGGTGTTCTGAGGCTTTTGAAAATTCCTCAATTCAAGTTTCATTTGAATTTAAACATGATGCTCACATGGAAGCTAGCATAGGTCAGACCAGAATTAGGGATGTGACAACTCACCCCCACTAAACAAGAATCTCGTCCCGAGATTCAGGACGCGAGGTAAGAAGACGGAGGGGGTTTTGCTTGCGAGGTCTTCATCCAACATGATGACGACAGAAGGAGACTCTATAGAAAATGATCTCCTCGAAGATCGAGTATTCAAGATCAACTCATGGAGTGAGAGGTAAGAACATCTCTTGAGCCGAGATGCGAAGAATTCATCCAAAGGGATGGAGTGGAACAGATGTCGAAGGTTCACTAGCTAGACAACAATTCCACACTTAAGAAGGTGGTAATTAGTTGTCAACGTAGCGAGTTGAGTTGCCATGATACCATAACGAGAAACCTTAGGGTTGGTGACTCGTAGATATATCCCCTCAAGTGGCAAAAAGAATTACCTTTGATTCAGAGATCATTGAAACTCTTTATACCAACCTAGGGCAAATCTAGAGCGATCGTTTGGAGGTGTTCGGTAGAATGGCATACTCGGACTAGGATGGTGATGTGGATAACCTTGTTGAAGACAACGCAATGGATGATTTTGCTTATCACCGGAAATGGATGGAACCCATGGTAGAATGACACATTTCCGGTGCAAGCTAGGAACAAGGTGAAAATGCTGGGAATGATTCTAGTAACTGGGGAGGAACCCAACAGTAGAGAGTGAGTCCATCGCTCAACAGGTTGTAGCATAACCGGGGAAACTGAGAACAATCCCAATTAGAACTATGATAGCACCTAGTGCTTGTGCGTGCTCTCAAGAACTTGAGCATTTCCATATTCACCAAGGTTTTACCAACATCCGTGTCAAGGATCCTGGCAACACAACATACTACCATGATGGATATTGGTGGAGGATGCAGATGCAAAGGAAGATAACACTTTCTCAGATTTCACCTTAGCGGAGCCAAGGGGCAAAATCTGGATGATCAACCGAGAGACATTTAGCACTCCGCTTCTAATGTTCTCCTTGATGTGCTAGTGTAACCCATTTATTGATATGGTTTGGTATCTAGAACATCAAGTAACAGGTCGGACTTCGGAAACACAAAAATCCATAAGGGACAACTAGGGAGTAAATCCTACGAAATCCTTATGGGGAGGTGGCCAACTTCCTCAATCAAGATACTACAATCATAGGTCTTCCGGCTGGGTGTGTTAGCCACGACATCCACTTTACCAGTTATCGAGAGACCAATATTATAGTTCTTGGGAGATGTTCCAACCATCATATCTGCCTGAGATTCAGATCTTGTTGGTGTCAGGATATTCCAGACTTATCAAGTCTAGAAAGAAAATTAAAGTTTGCAACACAAATCGATGAGATGACGTTGCAAGATTCTCGGGAAATGAACTACGATAGCAAGCTCCAAAACATGAGCTGGTTCTGCTAAACACATGTGAACACGATGTCCCAGACAAGCATGGCCACATAGTAGTCTTATAATAAAACACTACCGGGTTCTGGTAGGGAACCATCATTGAGGATATCAGAATCTTGTGCATGAACTAGTATTCGCACAACAACTCCTTTTCCTCAAACAAACCAATCAGTGGCTTGGGGTGCTAGGGATGCATATAGAATGAAGGTTGCAAGTCTCCAAACCACAGAATACTTCACACGTATGCATGACCGATTTGGGATAATTCCAAAGGAAGCAACATTGACTATCGAATTCACGGCGGCAACTTGCATCAAATGCACATGAATTATAGGAAGTCACTTCTTTCATCCGAGCATATGCTTCATGAACGGAACACGAAGATAATGCTTATAAAAGTTTCCAATACTAGCTAGATGTTCAACACAAATCATGGAGAAGATAAAAATGTTGCTGATGGACTCAACAACAATTCATCCAAGTTTCCACATAAGTGAAATTCCAGAATTATGTTAACAAGGTGATAGCATTGGTCAGACCCAAAAATATAATGGTGTATGCTCGAGGAGATAACCACGGGTAAGACAACATTATGAATACCATTGGTTCTGATTTGATTTGGCGATAACCCACACTCAAATCAAAGCTTTGATAAGACAATAGGTCCAACAACTGATCACAGAGACCAATCGATGAAGATATCATCTTTCTCCAACGCGCATACAAGATATCCCTTAAAATGAACTAAGTCAGACAAGCTTTTATCTTCCAACTCTCCAAGTTATTGTTCAGCTTAACCAACTAGCTTAGGGGTACCCAACAAAGATTCTTGGAGAAGGGGTGGTTTACCAGAAACCAACTTGATCACGAACTCAACATAGCGGTCAGGTGACAACCTGGTAACACTTCTGAGAAGATATTCAGAAAATCACGAACCACCGATATGTTACTAAGCTCGAGAATAATCTTGCTTTTCAGGGCAAGACGACATGATCAAACGAGCAAGGGATTGACACAATCCTAACTCATTGATCGAAGAGTACACCGGAATTAAGGACTAGGGGGCATGATCAACCTTAGGGTGATGATTCAATAACCAACACGCTAAGAATGAGGTTATTGTACATTTAACTACCAAGCAACGGAGTTGCTAGGAGTATTGATTTCACACACCACGATTCACTTGTCAGCATTCCAGTTACAACAACACGGGAGCCAAGAAATGAATAATGAGGGTGAGAAGTATCACTGTATCAAGAGTTCATAGAATGGTGTGCAATTCCCATGATAATCTTAATATAAAGATGGTAATAGTGCAAGGTAGAGCAGTACAAAAGCTGGATTAGCAATTTGATCTGCGGAGCACAACTACTTTGACCGAATCCTGGAAATGGATGAGGTTCTGGAGTTTGTTTCTCCTAGTCATTCCAGAATAGAATGGCTTGACGGACCACAAGAGTAATAGGCATCGATAAACGAATGCACGCATACTCTTGACTATCAATTGATAGACGAAGGTCAGAAGACAACTAAAGAGGGACAACTCAAAGGAACATATGTTTTTCTGAGTTGTGGATGCATGGATTAGAATGTCGAACGAGTTCAACATATTTCTTCCGGACAATTCATGCAGAGAGGTAGGACTGGCAGAGTCACGATATAGAATGGAGAACTCTTCGAGAGCACTCTTGTTGTGATCTGTTGATCGAACAAACTTCTGCCATAAGTGGTTCATAGTATTTGGAAGAAGGAAATACCATGGACCTTGAGGACTAATACAAAGGTTACTAATAACCTAAAGGAACGAGCAACACTATCAACATGAGGTGAGTAGGGTGGATCTCGGGTTCAGAAATCCAGGAGTAGAATAACTACTACTAAGTGGCATCATGGGATGCTTTCGAGAATGATGGCCAGAATCATCACACTGGGACACTAAACATGGCTAGATTACTATATGGTTCTATAAGACTTCTAGGGTCATGATAATAGCTCCAACATATACGTCGAGGCCATACAGTACCTCAACTCAGCAGTTAGTGTGATTAACCTGGCCTAAAGAAACATTGGAAACGGAAAGGGGGATCTGTAAATGCATCGGACTATTTAGAAACCTGGGATGACTCGGACAACATAATGACTGTAAATGCTCAAAAGGATTTAAGACATCCTGCAAAATGGTGTCATAACCACTCGATCATCACAATATCAAGATTTTGAGAACAACTATAAACACACGGAAGTAATAGGAACTGAAACGAGGCTGAAGTCCAATAATTCTATAAGTCTACAGATTAGTAACACGTGATCCTGATAGAAAGAAGAGATAGCCTAGTTCCTTAACCCCGTAGGAAAGATAAGATGACTCAGATCAGAAGGGCACAAGGTATAAGGAGTAAAAAGAGCCTTACGTTCCATCCCACAATCAATTCCCTTATATAACTAAAGAATTTCTAGACTCAACTTCGACCAGTTTGGCTTGGTAATCCTACAGGCAGTCAAGCTCTGATACCAAAGCTGTCAGGACCCCGACTCAAAGCCACACCGATCTAGCATGTAACACTTCATATCACTTTGCGGCCTCACGCATGGTATTCCACGGGTGTCGCCTCACCTTGCCCGGGACTGTTTGCGCGTTTTGGCACACGTATATGATAGTGTCGCTAGCATCCATATGACAAGGAGTCCGGGCTGACATGGCTAGTCGTGAACCCAAAGTGGCACTAACTTACAAGGACAGGCATACATGAACCAGCAACGAGCGTGTCAGTCATCAGCGAGTGAATCTGGGCTGTAACAACTGGGCTAGCAGGACTCCGGTAAACCGGGCTGTAGCAGGCTAACAGGACTCCAGTAGACACCGCGTGACATTTCCCCGAAGGGACAGACACAAGGACAAAGAAGGACACATGCCGGCCAGCCTAAGTGTTTCAGAGCAGTAGCAAGCTACCAGGGCTCAGTGGAATCACTAGGAGACATTTCCTGCTAAGAGAGGCTACCAAGGATAAACAACTAGATAGTCAGATCCCACACATACTAAGCATTTCAATAACATACACACAATATGCTCGATATGTGCAAATACAACATGGCATCACAACATGACTCTATAACTCAAGTTTTTTATTCAATAGGCTCCGAGGAGCGAGATATTACAAACATGGGTCTCTCGACCTAGCATTCAGAGCATACAAGTCACAGCACAAGCGGAAGCTTAACATGTCTGAGTACAGACATCTATAAATGAAAAAGGCTGAAAAGCCTGACTATCTACCAGATCCTGCCGAGGTAACAAGATCGTAGCTGAGGTAACAAGCTAAACGTTGAAGTCCAAGAAGAACTACTAGTGAGACTGAAGTCTCTCTGCAAAACAAAAAATAGGCAAACGTGAGTAGAAATGTACCCAGCAAGACTTACATCAGAACTATCTACATACGCATCGTTATCAACAAAGGGGGTGGTGGAGTTTAACTGCAGCAAGCCAGCTTTGACTCAGTGGCTATCCTGAACTACGACTGCAAGTAACTCTTTTGAGGTGGCGCACACGAGTCCACATATTCACCATATCATACACCACCATGGATGCGCTCTCGTCTCCCTACGAGAACGCCATCCATAGCACTCACGCTTATCTTGCGTATTTTAGAGTATCCACTTTCACTTGTCTATGAACTGTATAGGCAACCCAAAGGTCCTTTACCGCAGACGCGGCTATTCGAATAGATGATGTTAACCCTACAGGGGTGTACTTCTTCACACACGCTCTCACCACTTACCGCCGTTTACACGACATGTACTCGACAACCTTCAAGCGGAAGCCCAATGAGGGTGTCGGCCACGGCCTACCTAAACACTCAAGTCTCTAGTCCAGGTTTATCGCCTATTCAGGTTCCATCCGCAGGGGGTCCAGCCGAGGTTTCCACATACGACCCCGAACGATGTGTGAGGGTCCCCGAGACACCAAATGGGTGCCCGGTACACCGTGTCGCGTGCCTACCGCATCACAGCCACCCCTCCGGTAATCGCTGCCCACGGCCTCCAGCATACTACAAACACCAGAAACTACTTGCAACTCCTGGACAGAGGACAAGGGTGATTAAGAAGCTGAGAGGGTCCATTGGTTTTGAGCCCAATGCGTGGTAGTATCTGTTTCATGGATCACAAACACAGAACTCAGTTCCTGAGGACGGCTTCAATGAGACAACCCACCATGTACTCCTACATGGCCTCTCACCGCTACCTTTACCAAATCGTTTTCACACACTTATCTCACACATAGTAGGACATGTTCACACACCTCTGATTCATCCCCGATGAATCAGACATGACTCAACTCTAAGCAGTAGCAGGCATGACAAACAAGCATGAATGAGTAGGCACAACAGGGCTCAAACAACTCCTACTCATGCTAGTGGGTTTCATCTATTTACTATGGCAATGATAGGTCATGCAGAGGATAAAGGGGTTCAGCTACCGCAGCAAGTAACATATGAATCATTGTTGTCCTAATGCAGTAAAAGAGAGCATGAGCAAGAGAGTAGGATTGTATCGGAATGAACAAGGGGGTTTTGCTTGCCTGGCACTTCTGAAGATGATATAGCTCTTCATCGGTGTCATCGATCTCTTCGTCGGTATCACGTCTATCAAGAGGGGACAAATACGGGCAACAGAGAAGAAATACAATCAATGCGATGCACAATATGATGCATGATCATGACATGTCAATATGCTATGTGTTGGGCTAATGCAACTAAAACCAGAGTGGTTTGAGCTTGTTTGAATCAAAGATTCAAATACAGGCCTAAACTATGACCTCATATAAGTGCATTATCACGTTTCATCTAAACAGCAAGGTTAAGTTGTTTAAACATGGATGAAACCAGTACAGATGGGTAGATTGGATTTTTCTGATAATTTTTCATATATAACTTATTTCATTTGGAGCTACGGTTGATTTTATATGATTTTTAGAAGTTTGCATTATTTTCTGAAATTTCCTGAATAAGAATAAATCCAGAAAATAATTAACTACGTCAGCACTACGTCACGGTGATGTCAGCGGTCAACAGGCGTCGACCAGGTCAAACCTGATGGCTGGAACCCACACGTCAGTGAAACAACTAATTAACAGGGTTAAGTTAATACTAACTAAACTGTTAGTGGGGCCTCGCCCCGCATGTCAGTGAATTAGTGGGTTAACTAAAAGTTAATTAGCGCTAAGCTAAAATTAGCAGGGCTCTAGGCCCACTTTTGTTGACGCAGGGGAGTCAAACCCTGGCCAACTCGGGTCAAACCTGCCGGCGACTCGACGCCGGCGAGGTCTGAGATGGCGGCGATGTGCGGAATCGCAGCACAGACCACGGTTCGAGGCGCGGATGGCACCGTTGGAACCTTGAGCCTTGTCCGCGTCGGCTGGTGCTAGTGGGGTTGCAGGAGACGACCTATATCGATGGCGGTGTCCGCTTCCGCGACGGCTGGAGTTCGGGTGCAGACGGTGGCGATGCTACGATGCACTAGAGGAGAAGCCGAAGAGTGCTACGTGCTCCTGGGGGTCCGCTGAGCGCGCTAACGAGCTCGGACGTGGTGGTAGCAGTTGTGGCCGCGGTGGCGCCATGGACGGTGGCAGCAAGCTCTCGGGCGCAGCAGCGCTAGTGCTAGACGGCGAGTTAGACTGTGGGGAGAGAGGGGGAAGGCGCACGAGCTCACAAGGGGTCGGGAGAGAAGCTCAGCGGGCTCGGGGATGCTTCTGCGACGGTGAGTTGACGGTGGCGATCTCCGGGCAGAGGCGGCGAAGATGGCGGGGCAGAGGGTGATGCAGGGCGTCCGTCATCGGGCGGCTCGGTGAGGAAGAAGAGAGGGACTAGGCGGAGCTCGTGGGCAGCTCCAGGGGGCGAGGGAGAGGCGGTGGCGTCGACTACGACGGCGGCGGCTTACGGGCGCGTCGGCCGTAGCGGGAGAGGACGAAGGAGAGGGCGGAGGAGGGAAGAGTGGTGTCCAGGGGGTCGAGGCGGCGCCGAGGAGAAGACGCGAGGTGTCACGGTGGCCAGGCGACGCAGGTAGGCAGCCTGGTGGCGTGGCGCCTATGCGCGCCTTGCGTTGTCCCTCCTCTGCCTACTGGCAGAGGTTGGGGATGACTGGCACCAGGCCAGGTGGGCTGGGCCAGCACAGGTGAGGCCTAGGTGGGCTTGGTGGGCGCCAGGTAAGTGCCCAGGTGAGTCTCTCTCTCTCTTTTATTTAATTTTTCTATTTCTGTTATTTTGTTTTGGTTTAGTTTGGAAACTAAACCATTTTAAATCTTTCTATAAATTTTTATGTGAGCTCAGAGAGCTAGTCCAAGGTCACATGCAAACTTACAAAATATTTGAACATTATTTCTTATATAGCAGAAATAATTCCAACCCAAATATATTATTGATTTAAATCAAAGACCCAAAATAAATTATTTATGTGACTCTGAAAATATTGGTTTGAATTTTACCTCATGCCAATATTTTCACAGAATAACAGGAACATTTTGTTGGACTCATTTGATGAGATTTAAATGTTGGTTATTTTTAGAGGTTTTCTGAGGCTTTTGAAAATTCCTCAATTCAAGTTTCATTTGAATTTAAACATGATGCTCACATGGAAGCTAACATAGGTCAGACCAGAATTAGGGATGTGACATCTTTCCACCAGATCCAAATCCTATGAGAGAGAGTTGAGTGTTGGGGAGACTATCATTTGAAGCACAAGAGCAAGGAGTTCATCATCAACGCACCATTTGTTACTTCTTGGAGAGTGGTGTCTCCTAGATTGGCTAGGTGTCACTTGGGAGCCTCCGACAAGATTGTGGAGTTGAACCAAGGAGTTTGTAAGGGCAAGGAGATCGCCTACTTCGTGAAGATCTACCGCTAGTGAGGCAAGTCCTTCGTGGGCGACGGCCATGGTGGGATAGACAAGGTTGCTTCTTCGTGGACCCTTCGTGGGTGGAGCCCTCCGTGGACTCGCGCAACCGTTACCCTTCGTGGGTTGACGTCTCCATCAACGTGGATGTACGATAGCACCACCTATCGGAACCACGACAAAAACATTCGTGTCTCCAATTGTGTTTGAATCCTCCAAACCCTTCCCTTTACATTCTTGCAAGTTGCATGCTTTAATTTCCGCCGCTCATATACTCTTTGCATGCTTGCTTGAATTGTGTGAAGATTGCTTGACTTGTGCAAAGATAGCTAAAATCTGCCAAAGTCTAAAATTGGGAAAAGGTTAAGTTTTTAATTGGTCAAGTAGTCTAATCACCCCCCTCTAGACATACTTCAAGGTCCTACAGCAATCTAGCCCTGAGGAACAGGCAATGGATGGAGAATCGGAGGATGAAAATTACATGCCCGTCTCCGAAGACGAGGTGAGCCTCGGCGACAAAGAATTCATCGTGCCTGAGGATACCGTCGAGCAGGAGCGCTTCAAGCACCAACTTATAGCCACTGCAAAAAGCCTGAAGAAAAAGCAGCAGCAGCTTCAACTGATCAAGATCTGCTAACTGATAGATGGACCGAGGTCCTGGCAGCCGAGGAATACGGACTCGAGCGCCCAACCAAAAGTTACCCAAAGCGCAGGTTGCTATCTCAACTTGAGGAGGAGGCACTAGAGCCTACACTACCAGCGTAGGATGCAGCTGACCAGTCACCTCGTGGGCGAGACAAAGCGGTGTATCAGCCCGAAGTACAGCCCGCACCCCTTCACCAAACAAGCAAAAACACGAAGGCCCGGGGCTACATGCATGACCTGCAAGACAAATTGAACAAAGAAGAACAGTCAAGATCGATCTACGGATCACGTGGGCACACCCCAACGCGTGACGGTGACCGTCACACCGGATACACTAAACACAAATCCGGCCGGGCCGAATACAACAGACCAGACTCATTGGAACTGTGTCGTGATGTATCCCAACATAGAGGCACCGCACACCCCCTATGCTTCACTGACCAGACTCATTGGAACTGTGTCGTGATGTAGCCCGACATAGAGGCGTCGCACACCCCCTATGCTTCACTGACGAAGTAATGCATCATGAATTCCTAGAAGGGTTTAAGCCCGTGAATATCGAGCCCTATGATGGGACTACAGACCCGGCGGTATGGACAGAAGATTTCTTCCTCCACATTCACATGGCTCGAGGGGATGATCTACATGCTATCAAGTACCTCCCACTAAAACTCAAGGGACCGGCTCGACATTGGCTGAATAGTTTGCCGGCAAACTCCATTGGAAGTTGGGAGAACCTGGAAGATGCATTCCTGGATAACTTCTAGGGCACTTATGTGCAACCACCGGATGTTGACGATTTAAGTCACATAACCCAACAGCCCGTAGAGTCAGCCTTGAAATTCTGGACTCGGTTCCTAACTAAAAAGAACCAAATTGTCGACTGTCCGGATGCCGAAGCCCTAGCGGCCTTTAGACATAACATCTGTGATGATTGGCTTGCCCGACACCTCGGCCAAGAGAAGTCGAAGTCCATGGCAGCCCTCATGACACTCATGACCCGCTTTTGTGGGGGCGAGGATAGCTGGTTGGCTCGTAGCAACAACACAGAAAGAAATCCTGGCACATCAGAGGCCAGAGATTGCAACGGCAAGCCTTGACGCAGCAGACACAAGCGTCACAACAACGGCGACAACGCCAAAGACACGGCCGTCAATGCCCAATTCAGTGGTTCTAAGTCCGGTCAACGAAAAAAGCCATTCAAAAGAAACAACCCGGGCCCGTCCAGTCTGGACCGCATACTCGATCACTCGTGCCAAATTCACGGCACCCCTGAGAAACCAGCCAACCACACCAACAGGGAATGTTGGGTGTTCAAACAGGCCGGCAAGTTGAATGCCAAAAACAAGGAAAAAAGGCCGCACAGTGAGGACGACGAGGAGCCCCGGCTGCAGAACACAGGAGGACAGAAGAAATTTCCTCCCCAAGTGAAAACGGTAAATATGATATACACAACCCATATTCCCAAGAGGGAGCGTAAGCGTGCACTAAGGGACGTCTACGCGATGGAGCCAGTCGCCCCAAAATTCAAACCATGGTCTTCTTGTCCGATCTCCTTTGATCGCAGGGACCATCCAACCAATATGCGTCATGGCGGTTCGGCCGCGTTGGTCCTCGAGCCAATTATTGACGGATTCCACCTCACATGAGTCCTCATGGACGGGGGCCCCAGCCTGAACCTGCTCTATCAGGATACAGTGCGCAAAATGGGCATCAATCCCTTTTTTCGAGGGTACGCAAATTGCGCACCATAGCTTTATAGAAGGAGAGGAAAATAGTACATGACATCTATCACTCGCTTCGAACAACGAGAGTAGCACAATACCACATCCGGCTATCCTCAAGATAGCCACACACGACAACACAACTATAACACGGATAAACCTGCCCAAAACCAAAAACCTTTCCGCGTCTTGATCAACACAGAACACCTCCGAAGAATAGCAACTCCAGCTTCCTTGGATTCATCCGTGATGATCCTACATAGTGCCGGAGGAGAGCGATCAGGGCCACGATGAACACCGGAGGAGCGCCGACAAGAAACTCAGTTTCCTCGCTTGATGCTCCCAACAGAGAAACGACATCACAGATGCCGCCATCATGCCGCTCCAGAGGACCAAAGCTTTCGTCTGGAGACAACTGCCAACACCAAGCATGAGGGAGATGGCAACACACTCGACGTCGCCTCCAGAGAGGGGAATGACACCCGCGGGTGCCATCGACGCCAGCCGGCCAAAACCGGACAGGATTTTCATCCATAAAGTTGCGCATCTCCACCCCCATGAGGTACCGAGCAGCACCGTTCCTGAGGCCTCACACCGCCATCACTGCAGAAAATCCGCCGAAGCCTTGTAGCCGTGGTCCAACACCACCCGCACTACCGAGAGAGCGCGAACCAGACCTCCACCAACATCGCCGTAGAGAAGCCACCACATCCTCCAGCGGAGCAAAAGCCAGATCTGCTCCATCGGCCTTCATCAACAATGAGAGACTGTTGGTGACACACTCGACATCGAGTATGTCGCCATCTCCCTCAAGGATCAAACCCACCAAAACCACCTTTAAAGGTGTAATACCAGGTGTAGAGGCCTGTTGCTCGGGCTCAATCACACTGGAAGTAGTCTTTGGATCTCCGAACAACTTCTGAAGCGAGGAGTTAATCTTCGGTATCGTCCCCTTCCGCAGTGGCTATGATGCACTGCTCGGACGAACCGCATTTGCCAGATTCAATGCGGTACCGCATTATGCATACCTCAAGCACAAAATGCCAGGACCTCGCGGGGTTATAACAGTTAATGGAAACACAGAGCGCTCGCTCCGTACGGAGGAGCACACTGTGGCCCTCGCAGCAGAAGTACAGAGCAGCCTTCTTAGGCAGAAGTACAGAACACCTCCGGAATGCGGGAGCCGCGGCCTAGGTGGTGCCGCGTGGATCTGTGATGTAGAACCACTTTGACTGCCACCCTTTGACTATCTCCACGAAGGAGCCTAAGGGAGTCCTGGATTAGGGGGTCCTCGGATAGCCGGACTATGTACTTTTGCCGGACTGTTGGACTATGAAGATACAAGATTGAAGACTTCATCCCGTGCCCGGGTGGGACTCTCCTTTGCGTGGAAGGCAAGCTTGGCAATTCGGATATGTAGATTTCCTTCTCTGTAACCGAATCTGTGTAACCCTAGCCCCCTCCGGTGTCTATATAAACCGGAGGGTTTGGTCCGTAGGACAACAACAATCATAATCATAGGCTAACTTCTAGGGTTTAGCCTCTATGGTCTCGTGGTAGATCAATTCTTGTAATACTCATATCATCAAGATCAATCAAGCAGGAAGTAGGGCATTACCTCCATCGAGAGGGCCCGAACCTAGGTAAACATTGTGTCCCCCGCCTCCTGTTGCCATTAGCCTTAGACGCACAGTTTAGGACCCCCCTACCCGAGATCCGCGGGTTTTGACACCGACAGAGCCCTTGGGGCATGTGATGTTGGGCATCTTACCCACCATGGCACCTCCGCACTCTGCCTGTTGACCACTCACCACCTTCGGCTTCACATTGAAGGTCTTCATCCATAGTCCAAAGTGAGGTGGGATGCGGAGGAAGGCCTCACACACGACAATAAATGCCGAGATGTTGAGGATGGAGTTGGGGGCAAGATCATGGAAGTCCAGACCATAGTAGAACATGAGTCCATGGACAAAAGGGTGGAGAGGGAATCCCAGCCTGCGAACGAAGTGTGAGATGAACACCACCCTCTCCTGGGGCTCCGGGGTGGGGACGATTTGTCCCTCGGCTGGAAGCCGATGGACGATTTCCTTGGCCAAGTACCCAGCCTCTCGGAGCTTTGTGATGTCCTTCCCCTTAACGGAGGAGGCCATCCACTTGCCTCTTATTCCGGACCCGGACATGTTGGGAGTGCTTTTTTGGCGGAAAAGACGAGAGCTTGGGCGCTGGAGCTCGAGCATGGATGGGCAGAGGAAGGAGAAGGCGTGGGTGAAAAGGGGTGAATCCTTGTCTCTTTATAAAGGCAGTGAATATTAAGCGCCTCCCCACTTGCCTTAAAACTCGCCTATTCCCCAATGGCCATGCAGATGGCACAGTTAGGTTACCCATGCCCGTATTGATGAGAATCCCGCAATAAGGTGACACGATCTCTGCTTTGACAAGACGTGCCAATGAAACCGCGCCTCGAAATATGGAGCGACAGGCTAAAAACGGTTCGAATAATGACCAGGCGGTGACATGATGTCATGCTACAAAAAGTTGTCAGCGGATTGGACTCGTGAAATATTATACTCTCTACGGTTGTGTGTGGTACTTGTTTTGCAGAGCTGGACACGTTTTCTATGTTCGAAGACTATGTTGGAGTATTCGGAGGAGGAACCCGCCTTGCAATGCCGAAGACAATCTGCGCACCGGACACCTCGTTATTTCAGCCTGGTTCAGGGGCTACTGAGGGAGTCCTGGGTTAAGGGGTCCTCGGACAGTTGGGCTATGAAGATACAAGACAGAAGACTTCTTCCCGTGTCCGGATGGGACTCTCCTTGGCGTGGATGGCAAGCTTGGCGATTCGGATATGTAGATTCCTTTATCTGTAACCGACCTTGTATAACCCTAGCCCCCTCCGGTGTCTATATAAACCAAAGGGTTTAGCCCATAGGGAACAATCATAATCTCATAGGCTATACTTCTAGGGTTTTAGTCATTACGATCTCGTGGTAGATCAACTCTTGTAATACTCATATTCATCAAGATCAATCAAACAGGAGGTAGGGTATTACCTCCATAGAGAGGGCCCAAACCTGGGTAAACATCATGTCCCCCGTCTCCTGTTACAATCGATTTTAGACGCACAGTCCGAAACCCCCTATCCGAGATCCGCCGGTTTTGACACAGACAGTTATCTTGTGAAATCTGGATTCCTTTGCCAAGGCAATTGCACCAGTATTGTCACAAAAGATTTTCATTGGACCCAATGCACTAGGTACGGCACCTAGATCGGATATGAAATCCTTCATCAAAACTCCTTCATTTGCAACTTCCGAAGCAGCAATGTACTCCGCTTCACACGTAGATCCCGCCACGACGCTCTACTTGGAACTGCACCAACTGATAGCTCCTCCATTCAATAATACATATCCGGTTTGCGACTTTGAGTCATCCAGATTAGTGTCAAAGCTTGCATCAATGTAACCGTTTACGACGAGCTCTTTGTCACTTCCATAAATGAGAAACATATCCTTAGTCCTTTTCAGGTATTTCAGGATGTTCTTGACCGCTGTCCAGTGCTCCACTCCGGGATTACTTTGGTACCTCCCTGCTATGCTTATAGCAAGGCACACATCAGGTCTGGTACACAACATTGCATAAATGATAGAACCTATGGATGAAGCATAGGGAATGGCTTTCATTTTATCTTTATCTTCTGCAGTGGTCGGGCATAGAGTCTGACTCAATTTCACACCTTGTAACACATGCAAGAACCCTTTCTTTGACTAATCCATTTTGAACTTCTTCAAAACTTTATCAAGGTATGTGTTTTGTGGAAGTCCAATTAAGCGTCTTGATATATCTATATAGATCTTGATGACCAATATGCAAGCAGCTTCTCCGAGGTCTTTCAATAAAAAACTCTTATTCAGGTATCCCTTTATGCTATCCAGAAATTCTATATCATTTCCAATCAACAATATGTCATCCACATATAATATTAGAAATGATACAGAGCTCCCACTCACTTTCTTGTAAATACATGCTTCTCCAGAAGTCTGTATAAAACCATATGCTTTGATCAAACTATCGAAACGTTTATTCCAACTCCGAGAGGCTTGCACCAGTCCATAAATGGATCACTGGAGCTTGCACACTTTGTTAGCACCCTTTGTATCGACAAAACCTTATGGTTGCATCATATACAACTCTTCTTCCAGAAATCCATTCAGGAATGCAGTTTTAACATCCATCTGCCAAATTTCATAATCATAAAATGCGGCAATTTCTAACATGATTCGAACAGACTTAAGCATGGCTACGGGTGAGAAAGTCTCATCGTAGTCAACTCCTTGAACTTGTCAAAAACCTTTCGTAACAAGTTGAGCTTTGTAGACAGTAACATTACCGTCAGCGTTGGTATTCTTCTTGAAGATCCATTTATTTTCTATGGCTTGCCGATCATCGGGCAAGTCCACCAATGTCCACACTTTGTTCTCACACATGGATCCCATCTTAGATTTCATGGCCTCGAGCCATTTCGCGGAATCTTAGCTCATCATCGCTTCCTCATAGTTCGTAGGTTCACCATGGTCTAGTAACATGACTTCCAGAATAGGATTGTCGTACCACTCTGGTGCGGATCTTACTCTGAAAGACCTGTGAGGTTTAGTAGTAACTTGATCAGAAGTTTCATGATCATCATCATTAGCTTCCTCACTAATTGGTGTAGGAATCACTAGAACTGATTTCTGTGATGAACTACTTTCCAATAAGGGAGAAGGTACAATTACCGCATCAAGTTCTACTTTCCTCCCACTCACTT
This sequence comes from Triticum dicoccoides, assembly GCF_002162155.2. Lineage (NCBI taxonomy): Eukaryota > Viridiplantae > Streptophyta > Magnoliopsida > Poales > Poaceae > Triticum > Triticum dicoccoides. The sequence continues at coordinate 446,987,752 of NC_041385.1, forward strand.
CTTTCGAGAGAAACTCCTTTTCTAGAAAGGATCCATTCTTAGCAACAAAGATTTTGCCTTCGGATCTGTGATAGAAGGTGTACCCAACAGTTTCCTTTGGGTATCCTACGAAGACACACTTCTCCGATTTGGGTTCGATTCGAGCTTATCAGGTTAGAACTTTTCACATAAGCATCGCAGCCCCAAACTTTAAGAAACGCCAACTTTGGTTCTTGCCAAACCACAGTTCATAAGGCGTCGTCTCAACAGATTTTGATGGTGCCCTATTTGAAGTAAATGCAGTCGTCTCTAAAGCATAACCCCAAAACGATAGCGGTAAATCAGTAGGAGACATCATAGATTGCACCATATCCAATAAAGTATGGTTACGACTTTCAGACACACCATTTCGCTGTGGTGTTCCAGGTGGCGTAAGTTGTGAAACTACTCCACATTGTTTCAAATGAAGACCAAACTCGTAACTTAGATATTCACCTCCATGATCAGATCGTAGAAACTTTATTTTCTTGTTACAATGATTTTCCACTTCACTTTCAAATTCTTTGAACTTTTCAAATGTTTTAGACTTATGCTTCATTAAGTAGACATAACCATATCTGCTCAAATCATCTATGAAGGTAAGAAAATAACGATACCCACCACGAGCCTCAACACTCATTGGACCGCATACATCGGTATGTATTATTTCCAATAAGTCACTAGCTCGTTCCATTGTTCTAGAGAATGGAGTTTTAGTCATCTTACCTATAAGGCACGGTTCGCAAGCACCAAGTGATTCATAATCAAGTGATTCCAAAAGTCCATCAGCATGGAGTTTCTTCATGCGCTTTACACTGATATGACCCAAACTGCAGTGCCACAAATAAGTTGAACTATCATTATCAACTTTGCATCTTTTGGCTTCAATATTATGATCATGCGCTACAAAAAAAGACACATCCGTGACATTTTGGGCCAAACGAAACTTTTTTATGTGATACATATGACACTTCTATAACGATAATTGTGACAAAACCCGGTTGCATCATAGATGTGGTGGGCTCCTACTTCTATGACAAAAAATCATGACAGAAAATGGGTTTTTTGTCCTAGGCGGGCCGGAGACGCAGCTGCATGACATTCTTTGGGCTGTCCATGACGGAAAAAACCGTGGTAGAAGCGAGGGCGAGGAAAATTTCGGGGAGTTCCCGGTTACGGTGGGTGGTCGGGGTCCAAGCGATGCGCATTTCTCTCGTACACGTACGCGCGTGTGTGCGAGGTGTTGGCTCTAACTGAACCTGAGCAATTGCACTGCAGGCTACGCGTTACTGAACCCGAGCGATCGATCGATGGCTGTTAACTGAACCCGATCGAGCGATTCCTTCGCTACTGCTGCTAACTAAAGCCGATCGATGCTGCCTCTCTAGATGAACAGTGAGTGTTGCGCGGGAGGGGGGGTTGGATGAACAGTGAGCGATGGCGTTGCCTCTAGATGAACAGGACCCCGTGGTGTGGAGTGCTAGATGAATAGGATGACCCCGTGGAGGGCTGGATAACAGTAGATGGTGGAGGGGTGCCCGTGGAGGGGTGGTTGAACAGTAGCCGGTGGCGTAGCGCGCGGTGGAGGCTGGATGAACAGGAGCCCGTGGAGGCTGGAGGAGGTCGACGGTAGCCCGTGGAGGCTGGAGGAGGTCGACAGTGGAGATGAATAGTATCCCGTGGAGTCCCGTTTTGCGGTATGCCACACCCCTCCCGATGAACAGGACCCCCGTTTCGACCGTAGCTCTCCAAAACAAGTCCGTTTTGTCCGTTTTGCGGTACGCCACACCCCTCCCGATCAACAAGACCCCCGTTTCGACCGTAGCGCTCCAACACAAGTCTGTTTCGTCCATTTTGTGGTACGCCACACCCCTCCCGATCAACAGGACCCCCGTTTCGACCATAGGAGGTCCGTTTCCTCTGTTTTGCGGTACGCCAGACCCCTCCCGATGAACAGGATCCCGTGTCAAACGTGGCCGGTCGAACACAAGGCCATGTCCTCCGTTCTGCGGTACGGCAGGCCTCGTTTCCATCGCCTGTTCCGTCCAAGCCCACCCGATGAACACGATGACGCATTCTGTTCCGACCTAGCCGGTTGGCTCCCACGCGTTCCGTTGCCTCCCAATGAACACGACGCATTCCGTTGCCTCCCCATGAACACGACGCATTCCATTGCCTTCCCATGAACATGACGGCGATGTTGTTTCTCCGTTCTGACTCAGCCATGTACACCAGCCCTGGCCGTACGTATGCGCGAGTAGGCATTCGAGACCCCACCCGTATGTACACATACGTGGCCGTATTTTCTTTCTTGCACATTGGCCGTTGTACGTACATGTACATGCTATGTGCGCGCCTCTACTACAACACGTGCACGCCTCTACATCGACCAGTATATATGTAGGTACACGTTCACGGCAAGAATGGCAATGCTACGTACGCTTCAACCAGGTGGGTCCCAACTGTCAGGCACTTCCTTGCGTGCGAAGATGTAGCTGGTGGGTCCCAGTAGTCAGGGGGGCAAATTGTTTTTTTTGGCCCGGACGCACTTCCTTGTGTGCGAAGGTGTAGCTGGTGGGTCCTAGCAGTCAGGGGGAAATGGTTTTTTCACGAAATACGGTGGCCCGTCCGGTGGGTCCCTGCTGTCAGGTGGAGGAATAATTATTTTGCGCGTAATAAGGAGGCACTTCCTTGCGGCTGCCGTGGACCCAGCTATCAGCCTCGCCACGTACAGTACTCTTCCGATGGAAGTCGGTCGTTCACCACATTGACCACGCCGCGCTGAGAGCACCACGGCGGTGGACGACGGTGAGGCCTAGGACGACGCGGAGCCGGGGATGACGCAGCAGTGGATGCCCACGCGAAGAGGAGTATGAGGGTTCACTGGTTCGGCTGCGGTGTGAGGCTGCCGTCGCCGCAGAATAACATGGGGTGTGGGTGAGTAGAGGGATGGCCTGGCCAGCGGTGGGAGTAGTAGGCGGCGGTGAGGCCTCCGCCGCATTGTAGCCGGCCAAGCACAAGGCACGACCGACGCTGGTTTGGGCGGCTAGAGCAAGAAGACCACAGGATGAAGAAGCACTACGGCCGTTGGATGGACATCGTACGATCGCTGGAGCTAGAATCGTGCATATTGACTAAGTTGACAAAGCCCTCCGTCCCCGTCAACTTAGTAGGCCCACAAGTTAGCCTGCCACTATACTGGGTCCCAGCTAACATGTGGAGTATTCTTTTTTGTGTGCGTAATAAGGACGCACTTCCTTGCGTGCGAAGATATAGCTGGTGGGTCCGAGCTATCAGCGACAGTAACGTTTTTTTCGTGAAATATAGAGGCCCTTTTGGTGGGTCCCTGATGTCAGGTGGAGGAATCATTATTTTGCGCGTAATAAGGAGGCATTTCCTTGCGTGCGGCTGTGGACCCAGCTGTCGGCCTCTCCATGTACAGTCCACTTCATATGCACGTCGGTCGTTGACCAGGCCGCACTGAGAGCACCAGGGCGGTGGACGACGGCGAGGCCTAGGAAGGGAACGACACGGAGGCACGGAAGACTCGGTAGTTGTTTCCCACACTAAGGGGAGTACGACTGTACGAGGGTTTACTGGTTCGTCTGCCATCGCCGGAGAATAACAGCAGGTGTGGGTGAGTAGAGGGATGGCTAGGCCAGCGATGGGAGTACGATGGGGCGGTGAGGCCTGTGCGGCAGCGCAGCCGGCCGCGGGAAGGAGGGAGCAGGTAGTCCCACCGGCACTTGTTTGAGCGGCTGGAGTAGGAAGAGCAAAGATTGAAGAAGCACGACGGTCGTTGGATGGACATCCAACAGTCACTGCTTGTGCGTCATCCTTTTCTTAGGAAAGCCTCAAATCTGTGGAAAATAGCATACAGCCCATCTGCCATTATTTCTAATAATTTACAGCCCATTTGCTAATTCTTAAGGTCTTTTTTGGAGCCCATATTCTTTTTGTTAGCATTACAGCCCATATTGTGGCCACGGTTAAAAAATTATACGAAATTTTGCATATTTCGGTGCGGTCCGAACTGTTTTTAATCCCGAAATTTCGACTCACATTCAAACTGATTTTAAAAACAAATGCATATCAATATAAAATCCAACAAATTATTCACGCATAAAAATTAATGTAATTTAAAATCTCGAAATGAAAAAAAAGACATTTGAAACTAAGTGCCGGTTTGATGTGTTTTAAAAATGTACAACCCATTTCTCATTACTGATGGGCCATTTTCTCAGCCAGCCGAATGAAAGCTCTCCTCGTCTTCAAAGATTTGCAGCCCAACATGCCTGACAAAGCGACTTACTTGGCAAATCACAAAAAACTGGGTTGTGGCCGTGGACCCAGCTGTCAGCCTCTCCACGTACAGTACTCTTCCGATGGAAGTTGTTCCTTGACCACTTTGACCATGCCACGTGGAGAGCACCACGGCGGTGGACGATGTCGAGGACTAGCAAGGGGACGACGCGGAGCCGGGGAAGACGCGGCAGTGGAAGCCCACGAGAGGCAGGAGCATGCGGCACGACCGGCGCTGCTTTGGCGGCTGGAGCAAGAAGACCATAGGTTGAAGAAGCAGTACGGCCGTTGAATGGACATCGTACGGTCACTGGAGCTATAATCATTCATATTGACTAAGTTGGCAAAGCCCTTCATCCCCGTCAACTTAGTAGTCCCACAAGTCAGCCTCCCACCAAGGTGGGTCCCAGCTAGCCGCGGGAGTATTCATTTTTTTGTGCGTAATAAGGAGGCACTTCCGGTGGGTCCGAGATGACAGCGGGGGGAACGTTTTTTCACAAAATACGGTGGCCCATCCGGTGGGTCCCAGCAGTCAGGGGGAAATGTTTTTTCGCAAAATACTGGTGGCCTGTATGGTGGGTCCCTGCTGTCAGGTGGAGGAATAATTATTTTCTGCGTAATAAGGAGGCACTTCCTTGCGGGTACCGTGGACCCAGCTGTCAGCCTTTCCACGTATAGTACTCTTCCGATGGAAGTCGGTCGTTGACCACATTGACCACGCCGTGCCGAGAGCACCACAGCGGTGGACGACGGCGCGGAGCCGGGGAAGACGCGGCAGTGGATGCCCACGCGAAGAGGAGTACGAAGGTTCACTGGTTCGGCTGCGGTGTGAGGCTGCCGTCGCCGCAGAATAACAGGGGGTGTGGGTGAGTGGAGGGATGGCCTGGCCAGTGGTGGGAGTAGTATGGGGGTGGTGAGGCCTCCACGGTAGCACAGCCAGCCACGGGAGGCAGGAGCAGGCGGCACGACCGGCGCTGCTTTGGGCGGCTGGAGCAAGAAGACCAAAGGCTGAAGAAGCACTATGGCCGTTGGATGGACATCATACGGTCACTGGAGTATTGACTAAGTTGACAAAGCCCTCCGTCCCTGTCAACTTAGTAGACCCACAAGTTAGCCCAACAATATGGTGGGTCCCAGCTAGCAGGGGGTATTCATTTTTTTGGGCGTAACCCTTCCTTGCGTGTGATGATATAGCTGGTGGGTCCGACCTGTCAGCGGGGGGAACGTTTTTTCGTGAAATACAGAGGCCCTTCCTATGGGTCCTAGCTGTCAGGTGGAGGAATCATTATTTTGCGCGTAATAAGGAGGCATTTCCTTGCGTGCGGCCGTGGACCCAGCTGTCAGCCTCTCCACGTACAGTCCACTTCTGATGGATGTCGTTCATTGACCATGTTGACCAGGCCACGCCGAGAGCACCAGGGCGGTGGACGACGGGGAGTCCTAGGAAGGGAACGACATGGAGCCAGGGAATACTCGGTAGTTGTTTCCCACGCGGAGGAGTATGAGGGTTTACTGGTTCGTCTGCCGTCCCCAGAGAATAACAGCATGTGCGGGTGAGTAGAGGGATGGCTAGGCCAGTGATGGGAGTACGGTGGGGCCGTGAGGCCTGCGCGGCAGCATAGCCGGTCGCAGGAGGAGGGAGCATGCAGTCCCACCGGCGCTTGTTTGAGCGGCTGGAGCATGAAGAGCAGAGATTGAAGAAGCACGACAACCGTTGGATGGACATCCAACATTCACTACTCTCGTGTGTTGACTAAGTTGACAAGGCGTTGCTTGTGCGTCAACCTTTTTTATGAAAGCATACACGTCAACCTGTAGTAGGCGCACAAGTCAGCCCAAATCTGTGGAAAACAGCATACATCTCATTTGCCATTATTTCTAATAATGTACAACCCATCTGCTAATTCTTAAGAATTTTTTTGGAGCCCATCTTCTTTTTGTTAGCATTACACCCCATATTGTGGTCACGGTTAAAAAGTATATGAAATTTTGCATATTTCGGTGCAGTCAACTGTTTTTAGTCCAGAAATATTAATTCACATTCAAACTATTTTGAAAAATAATTTATGTAAATATAAAATCCAAATAATTGTCCACGCATAAAAATCAATGGAATTTAAAATCTTGTAATGAAAAAAATTGAAACTAAATCCCGGTTTGATGTGTTTTAAAAATGTACATCCCATTTCTGGGCAAACCGAATGAAACTCTCCTCGTCTTGAAAGATTTGCAGCCCAGCAGGGCCGATAATGCAAGTAGGCCTTGTTTGGGTATTTCTTTAAAAAAAATAGAACTGGGCTAGCCATTTTCAGCAATAAAAAAACACAATTGGGCTCATGATGTGGTAAACATAAATAAAACCCTGGCTAGACGGGCCACAGCCCCCGCACAGCCACGTTGTTACCCTGATCCGTCGCTAAAACTAGTATAAATAACAACTGTTTGTTCCTAAAAAAAACTGCGCGACATGCTGGGTCCCTGGTGTCAGCCGCTCGTAGTGTAATTATCTCGTTTATTGACTACGTTGACAATGGCGGGAGCCCCAAATGTCCAACCATTAGGAGGAACCATATTTTTGGGCTTGTAATATAGAGGCACTTGCTTGCATACTGCCATGACGCTGGTAGGTCCCTACTGTCATCCTCTCCACGTACAGTCATCTCCTTGTTCCTCTCGGTTGTTGGTGATGTTGACAACGCAAGAGGGCGGTGCACCGCGCATGGCAAGCGAACCAAGGCCGCAAGGCGGAGGACGACGGCGAGGCCTCGGACAAAACGAACATGAGACGTGGAAGATGCACCGGTCCAGTCGTAGGCGGAGGGGAGTACGAGGGTTGATTGGTTCGGGCGCGGGTGCGTGTTGGGGCTGACATCGCCGGAGAATAACAGGACGTGTGGGGGAATAGAGGGAGGGACTGGCCAACGTTGGAGGGTACATACGGTAAGGCGGCGGAGGCGCAACCAGCCATGCGAGGCGGGAGCAGGCGGAGCCGACGGGGTGGTTTGGTTTGGGCGGCTGGAGGAAGAAGAAGACAAGAGATAGAAGATACACGACAAATGTTGGATGTCAATCCAACGGCTGGTAGGCAGAATTGTTTGTTGACTGGCTAGTAATTCGACACCACCTTGGATAGGCTATTTCCTCGCGGGTCCCAAATGTCAGAATCCAAATCTATCACGGTCATTCAGCCTTTCCTATGAAAATTTACAGCCCATTTGATATGCTAGTTCGAAAGAAGTTTGTGGGAGCTGGTGGGGGCTAATCACTTGGCTTCTGTAATGCACAGTGAGCTCAAGCAGTCGGCGAGAGTGATGTTATTTCCCTTGGTTGGGATTTTTTACAATATTTCACTCTAAATTAAACGAATGGCAAGCCATTTGCTTTGTTTCAAAGAAAATATGACAGTCACAGCCGAGTTGAAAAGGGTAGGAACATCTAACTCCAACTTACAAACTGTACAAAAGCACAAGGGTTAATTGTTCATCAGGTTTACAAAAAAACCCAGGCTGAAAAGGGCAACAACATCTAACTCCAGCACTGTTTTCGGCAGTCACAGTCAAATGGGTCGGTCAGGTCCATAGAATGAACACCCTGGGTCGTAAAATTTACTGGAGTATGACCACAATATGTTGTAAATAGAAGCCCGGCACATTCAGAAGCTCTTTTGCCCACCTGAAACTCCTTTTTTTGCTCTTCGACATATCCATCCGTCAAAACCATGCTGCTGATAAACTTAAGCCTGATGGACAATAGTAACCTCGCATTCAGCAGGAAGAATGTGACAAATCTAGTGTTTACACGGTTGGCTACATATCGTTCTAGCGTTACTGTATTCAATCAAATCTCATGAGAAGTGAGAAAATCCCGATGCTTAGGAATCCACCGATTGGTTATAACTTTCTTACCCCGTCCTGTTGCCTAAATAGACATGAAGATTGAAAATAGTTAAGGTCTAAAAGAAGAGTGTCGAAAGAGCAACCGCTGAAGCGTTAATTCTAGTACACTATATGTAGGCTTCCAATGTGCGTGAAATTATCACCTTTATATACAACTTCTCCACACATGGAAAGCATTGCAGCAAGCCAATAATCTTGTTCAGATCAAAACTATTCATTTGGATATATAAGATCTTGACAGAATCCAGCACCATTGATAGGCCATCCATGGAGAAACTCTTCATTGAGCATAGAACATAATATTAGTACAAAATGTGTACTCCAAGATGATATATAACTTATGCGCAGAAATTTAAAATGCAGCTTATGGTTACAAGTGTAGATGATAATATAAAGTAGCTAAAGAACTGTGGAGCCAACACCATATTGAAATGAGCACAGAGATCATGTATTACACCCAAGGTCTTCAGTTTAGGCGCAGAGAGGACGGTTATTTGCAACGGTGAATAAGTAGAATCAAGGATCAACCTTTGAAGTGAAGGGGCATCTTCGATGATGAGTTGCCTTCCGTCAAAACAAATTCCAATTCTTACAAGGTTAGGTGACTTTATTTGGAGACAACCGATTCTAACTGTGAAAACAAGCACCAAGCACTCCAGCGTAGGGAAACTGGAGTGGATGATGTTGTGCAATGAGGCCTCCGATATACGAACCCGCACAAGTGAAAGTTTCTTGAGAAATGGGAGTCAAAGGTTTAGTACCAGATTGTCTGGTAGGTAGCATAGCGCAAAGGTGGCAGTGTGGAGAGAGGAGGAAAACCGCGAGATGGACATCAGTGCTGAGGGCACAAGTTCATGGCATTCGGTATGTGGTATGTGATTTCTAGGGGAATAGTAGAACTCAAGCAACTGTACTTCTGTGAATTTAGGGGATTTCAGCCAGGCGTCCACCATGCAGGGCATGGTATGCTTGCTCAGGTAGCATGACGGGATGTAGAGGCTTTGAACGAAGCCCTGGTGGGAGGAGATGATGGCTCTGGGGATTTCAAAATCAGTGAAGAGAGATAGCTGACGACAGTCGAGATTAAGGGGCACGGCGCGCCATAGAAGGTGCCACTGAATTGAGAGGACTTGGGTGCGGCAGCAACCCTTGGTGGGGATAAGCGAGATGATCTCCCCAAGGACGGTGCCCGGGAGATCGCTGATGCAGTCCACCCGAGATTCTACGGGTTCCTGGGATCCGGTGGGGGCTGGGTCGTCGCTTCTCCCCGCGCTGCCGGGTGCGGGATCTACAATAGGCATCGCCGCTGGCAGGAGCCTCATCTTCTTTGCGCTGGTGTCAGCCGACTCCATTTTCCTCAAGGGCGTCGCGTCGCGCTCACGGATTTGAGTAGAGTAACGAATGACAAGCCTAGTTGTAGTGCGAGCAAAGAAGAAGGGGAGCTGGGGGGTTTCTATAGGAGTGAGGAAGAAGGAGAGCTCGGGTTTTCTGTAGGAGTGAGGTGAGGAATTTGGGTGTACGAGTGGAGCAAGCTGACGTGAGGTGGGTGGGAGCGAGGAGGAAGAAGAGCACCCAGGTTTTTTTTGGGGGGGGGGGTGTGATGGGTGTGGGTAGCGCCTCTCATTCAATAAATATATGGGCTTTTGAATTGATTTTACAATTTACTAGTGTGGATGGGCTGTTTTGTCTTGGGCCCAGAGAAACAATTACAACTAGTACAGTGGAGACACTCTACAACTACCCAGAAAAACAATTACTACTCGTACAGTGGAGACACTCTACCGCTTCTGGCTCCTCCTAGGTCATTGAAACGTCTCCCTCTACTGAATGTCATTATTCTTTTGTTCACCGACATGCGGGCCATGCAGCGCGCGGGCCCAAATGACATCCACCAAATTAGAAGGCAGTATGCAGGCGGAGAGTCACCCCGGTCGTAGCGTGACAGTAATGAGCCGTCGTATCACAAAACCCCACCTCCCCGTAGTCTAAGTTTGACGGACAAAGCAACCATCATTTCACTCTTCGCCGAATCCGCTTCTCCCTCACCGTCTTCAAGAAAGGCAACACTCGCATCTGCCACTGTTCTTCTCTCCCAACGAAGGGAAGGTAAGCGGATCCGTGATGTTGGTATATTTTCATTGAGAGAAAAAAATGAACTTTTGCAAAGCAGTAACCGATCCTCACTCTTTTTTTTGTTTCATTGTCATTGCGATTGTGTTTTCCTTTCAGTGGTCTCCTAGTATTCGTCAGTTTCATGATGGACCAAGGAGAACCAGGCAAAGATCTGCCGATATTGGAGCAGACGCGAGAGGCTGATCCCAACGAGACAGAGAGCTCCAAGAAGATGGAGGCAGCCACCGAGCCGACCCCGGATAAGCTCACGGCCACTACTGAGATGGTCAACGCCCCGTTTGAGGTTACAGCCCTCGTGGCACTGCAGGAGTAGTTTTCCCCCTTCGATGATGTGCCCCCCCCCCGCAGAGCTGCCCAAGGTGATTTTCTTCTTTACCGATCTCGATTGTGGTTTTTCATCTAAGTATGTGGTGATTAATAATGCAAAAATTTATTAGCTTCGATGCCATGCTAAACATAGTGGTTTAAATAATTTGTGTTTCTTATACTGAAAAGTACTTCAAAATTTGTTTCTGTTTCAATTAGAGGCCTGATGCAGACAAGGATTGTGTGGTTGTACATGTCACTTGCTATGAGGTGGATGACCTGAATATACGCACTAGGAAAATAGAGTTCTTAGGCTATTGGATCCTGGAAGCCATTTGCGGTTATACCAATGAAGAGTTGTATTCCAGCCTCACTGCTGTCAGGCGTGTTGCCCAGGGTGTACTGAAGCACAAGAAGTTCAAAGCTAATCCTTCATTTGTGAGGCATACTGTTCTTGTCAAGCTTACGCAGGAAGATGACATGGCATGCCTCCACAAACAAGTTTATCAGTGGCAAGGCCACAAGGTTGTGTTCATGAACGTTCAGAGGATTGAGCTGCTGCGGGACGTCCTCGATGATGTTCATGGCAAGGTCCGTCTTGTGTCCAGCCCAAATTAGATCGAGGCATGAAATAGTTTGCCCAGCTAGTGTTTAATAGTAGTTTGGATTGTGTCTAATTATCCGAACCTTGCCTGTTATCGACCCCTCTGGGGCTAGTACTCTGTTTGAATCCATCTATGGGAACTGCTACTACTTTTGTGTGCCCGTGAATCATGTGAGAACCATCGTAATTGTTGTCGAAACAGATGCGTCCTCACTAGTTTTTTCATGAATATGGCATGGTAAGACATAAGTTGTCACGGTTTATCATACGAGTAGTGTGTGTTTTGATGAAATAGAGAACTCATTAGAGAACTGTACGCCGATGTATACATAAGTACTTGTAAACACTGTTGGTGCTACCCCACTTGTAAGCAGTTGTGCAAAACACGGCACATTGGCTCAGCTCGCTTCAACCCTAGGCTATCGACCAGCTAACAATCAACAATCTGCTGTCTGACATATAAGCAACTATGTATCTTGTTACAATGGTTCAGGCAGTTAACTAAGGCCACAATGTAATAAATTCCAAATGTTCACACGCTAGTCCAGCGCTCATGTGGAACACTCACATTAAATTCAACTTCATAAAAACTTGAAAAGCATAAGTTAAGAAATTTTATACATCTCAATGATTCATAGAACATAACAAACATATACTAGTTCACAGCAAAAGACAAAGTTGTGAGAAGGTTTACAAATCAGGAAAAAACAAGCAAGGCTTCTCTGAGCAAAGGGCCTCCCGGCAGGCTTAAATTTCCTGGAGTTCACTCTGGTTTTTTCTTGTTGCCACCATCCAGGGTTAGCTTCTCTCATTCCAGAATAACCAATTATAATTGTGGTCTCAGCTGGAATGCTGAACTGAACCATGCAGTGTACTGACCAGGTGAAATTCTTGTGCATTCCACTAAATTTAAGCACCGCTATTTGCAGAAATAAGCAGACCACAATGCCTCTTGTCCGCACGCCTGTCCAAAAAACCGCTGTGCAGCCGTGCCAGCTAGTCCTCGGTCCATGGAAGAACTGGTAGAAAGTGCATTCTGGACTAGGATGCAGTTGTTTTAGCTCGTCCCTGCACTGCAATCAAGAAGTAAAACGTACGAATCGGCTTCTTTTAGATTGTGTTGGTCATTCTACCATCGTTACTACCAATGTAGGGATACCTTGAAGATGGGAGGTTAGACGACGACAATGAGGGATAGCCATCTCATTTTGCGCAGTTGTACTAAAACTGAGGTGTGTGCTTTTGATTGCGCGGATAGAAATGATACGGAGACAGACATCCCGAAACGATATGGAGACAGACATCCCTATTTGCGCAAATACAAAATACGGTTATTTAAACAGTGACAAATATTTGCAGTAGCGTATGATTAACAACAACATCTATTGTGTTATAATTGGCACTAGATTGACAGTATGAAGAGTCCTTAAGTAAGTAGCATCACAACACATCAAGAATGCCACTAGATTAACATGCAGAACAATAGCATTAGTATTACTGTCATGAGAGTAGCACATGGTCAGTAAATGTGCAATCAAATTTGTGCAGTTCCACTGGGATGAAGCAATGTTAGCGGTGTGATATTTAAGTGTAACTGCAAAAACACAATTCATGGGAAATAAAGCAAGATGGAAGCACTTCATAAAATGGTGGTGGCATTGCTTCAATTTATCGACGGCACTAGACCATTACTTATAGTGACATTAGGTGGCATTGCTTAATGCTTCATGTGATTTTACATTAACGGTAGCGATATGGGCGTAGGGACAGCAGGTATTACTACTTTCCCCCGTTTCCTCTTAGAACCAAGTCCTAGATTCATGCTACAGCTTTCTCACTTTCTTCCCTGTTTGAACCAACGCTTAGAGTCGACTGTACGAACTAGCTTTACTTCTAATAATAGTAGAAGTCTAGCTGGCTTTGGAACAGCGGACGGAAGTAGAAAAGGATCCACACGAAGGGAGCTGGGGCAGTAGAGCAAGGCAGGTTTTGAAGGAATATATACCTGAGGGTCGTCAGCATATGGCAAAGATGGCGTCGGGAGGCCGCATCTTGGCCACAATACCGCAGGGAGGAAGAAGGGGTCAGAGGCCCTCCCGAGCCGGCGCTCTGTCAGAGAGAACGGCATGACCGCCGATCGGGACGCGCGGGCAGCCGTTGGTCTCCTCCCTCGCCGTCGACGACAGCGTGAACGATGCACCTACACCCCTGCCCCGGTCGAGGTTGTCCGGCCGGCTTTTTGACCAGCCGTGAGCTGAGAGAGAGTGTGTCCACCTATGTCTTGCTTAGATATGGAGAGCATGAGAGAGTGAACGAGAGGAACCCTAGTAAAGCAAGCGCTAAGGCACCTGCTTTTATATATAGTGGAGTGATTTTGTTGTACCAGCTTCAAAAAATGCGCTCCTACGTGTACCCGCGAGTGGGTGTGAGAGAACTAGTGTGTGCGCGCACCGCTTCTCTTTGTGAGAGTACAATATACTATGCCCAAAGAACGTTTGCCGCAAGACTAATAGTATAAGTGTATGGCGTGTGAGCTAAAATAAAATGTGCACGAAGTCTTTGGTTTTTTAGAAGTTCTGATGGTAGGGTGTGAAGAGCACATATGTGGGTGACGTCTACCTACAGATAGATGGTGGGTGCGACGTGTGAGTCTGCGAGAGGACTCGGGAGAGTCGTGACTCGTGAGGGTGCGTGTGCGTGAGAGAGAGGGGGGCACGTATCAATGCAGTGCATGTGTCCGTAAATCATTATCCGACAAACATTCGCCACAAGCCTTTTCCTGACGAACGCCGTAAGAACCGTTAGATCGGCATCCGACAGTGTCCGTTTTGCCATGTCATTTAACAGAACAGCCACTCCTCCTACACACACATCTTCCACTTGAGTGTTAGCAACTGCCGTATGCTCCCTCCGTTCCGAAATGCAGTGCATATAGCTTTATTGAAAATTCGATCCTTGCAAACTTTTACCGAGTTTTCGTGTACCAAATTGCACATGTAGAATACCCTGTATATATCATTTCATTCATCTTTGAGAGGTAACTATAAAGATGGGTGAGGAGTCTACAAAGAAAGACCATCGTATCACCCGCAGCAATTTCAACCATCCTTTAGTGTCGAGGAATATCATAGGAACTCTATATGATATGATTTTTATAGGATTTTTTCCTTTAGAGCCAATTGGTTCATAGGAATAGATTCATATACTCCACATTTCAAAGGAAATAAACATGATATCATTTCTATAGCTTTAGAGCCACTTAGTTCATATGAATGGATTCCTATACTCCCTTAATTTCAAAGGAAAATAAACATTAGCGTATATTCAATAGAAAAGTTCCTATGATATGAACCAAATTACATCTCTTTTCTAATCCCTCCTCATAGGAATTGAGATACATGTCATCTCTAGATTCAATAGAAAAGTTCCTATGATGTGAACCAAATGACATCTCTTTTCCAATCCTTACTCATAGGAATTGAGATGCTCCATGTCATATCTTTCCCAACAACTTCCATGTATACATCTTCTATTTCTAAATAGATATAGTACAACCCACTAGTAGCTTTTTTCCAAAACATGCAACTATGGCACAAGGACTATATAGTGTGCCAATAACTTTGAAAGATGGTCACTGGATGAAGCTAATCTGACAACGCAGAGATAGGCAAATACGAGCACTACTGGCCGTTGGATATCATCAACATTCCACCAGATCTGCCACATGTACAATTTAGAAGACTCCATGGTTGAACTTAAGCATAATGCACAAATCTCAAAACACAAACACTTATCCTCTGTTCTAGAATCTTCTGCATCATAATTGATTATTTTTTCTAAATGAAATGCCATTATTTGTTTTTTACTTTATGATTTACAATGCACAACCCCATGAATCTTAAGATTTTTATAAAACTAATTGATTTTGAATGAGATGAACTATAAGAACTAAACGAACATCTACATCATGCATATATGACTCAAAGCTTTACATGCTATAGTGTGTATTTATTCATAATTTGGTTTCGAAATCTCATGCGTTCAATACATGTGTACCTTACTAGTTTTGAGTAGAGTAGCAAATTTTATGCGGCCCCGGGTATATCAGAATGCAGGGCCCATGCATCATTGCCTTATGGTTGAACCTACGTCCACAATGTTTTGTACGTACTATATCTCCACGGGTCCCCGAACCCAAAATGCTGCCTCATTCCCGTAAAACCAAGCGGCCCACACATATTTAAGGCGTCGACTCGAACCCATTTTCTACGACGTGGCCCCGCACGCCGTAGTACTCCTACAAACCCTACCGCCGCACTCATCATCGGTTTTCTTCAAGAGGACGAGGGAGAAGCCGATTTGTAGTGGAGGCTCTTTTAAAAAAAAGGATCTGTAGTGGAGACCCCTACCCTAGGGTGCCCTAGGTAGCTGCCGCACGCATCATTGTTTTCTCTTTTCTTTATGTTCTTGTGCCCTAGAGTGAATTGATGGTTGCTTCGTCCGTCCAGCTTAATGCGGGAAAGGTGGGGCTTTGTGATTTGACCCCTCATCGCTCATTTTCTACTACTACGGCGCTACGACCGGGGTGCCTCCAATACCAATGCTGCTCCAAACTGTAATTTGGTGCATCGAACGTGGAACAAGACAATGGATGAGCCACATATCAGCAAAAGGGGTCCTGTTAAGTGTGTCACCATTTCGTGTGCAGACTGACCCTGCTTGAGTTGCTACGCCAACACGACAGGAGCATCCTACCACTTGGTTTTTCTCCTTGGTGAATCCCGACTATATTGATCTGAAAAGATACGTGCTGAACTACCCTCTCCGTCTCGGTTTTTTATTTTTAGGCGTCTCAGTTTATAGGGCCTGCACGTAGTTCTAGGTCATCTATTTGACTAACTAAATATGAGTTACTATGTCACAAAAAGTATATCATTGGATTCTTAAGCGGATGTAGTTGTATTTAAAAGTCGAGGGCGGGGCTTTCCTTGCGAGGTAGGTGGGGCAGTTCCGCCTAGTCGGTTTGATAGAGACGCGAGAAGACGAGGGAGTAGGCTGCTGCAAACATAGGGCTGTGTGATTTGACCACGAGTTACTGCTGGACAGGTGGGGCCCCGTGATTTGACTTGCCATTATCATTTTAACTGCGGCGTTATGACCGGCGTGAGTCTCCCGATTCCTGACCACCTCCATACAGGTGCCTCACCCAATGCTCCACCATGTAGTAGAGGCTGGCTCTTGCATGAAAGCCCACTTCTCCACTTTTTCCTTGCCTCTCTTTCCTCCACATATGCAAAAATGCCATGTAAAGCGCACAATTGTACTTACTTGCTCCTACAGGTGCTAAGCTTGCCACATAGGCATAAAGTCTGATGTGGCAAGTTAATCAAGAAGAGAGAGATTAGTTTGGTGTCCCAAGGAAGAAATGGTGCTAAGCGCATGTACCTAGGTGAAAAGACAATTTTGAGTCTATAGCTAATTAAATGAAGCAAACTTAGAAAAAAAACTAATAAGCACACCATTTCATTGGAAGAGGTCACTCCTTGGCAAATGCAATAAATACTAGTACTCCCTGTGTCCCATAATATAAGAACGTTTTTGGCACTACACTAGTGTCAAAAACGTTCTTATATTATGGGACGGAGGGAGTACGAAGAAAGAGATTGAGAGAAGTAAAAAAAATACACTTACAGCCAACCTTATAGCCAACCTTGTTGTAGTATGAGTGACTAAGTGATGACTATGTATGACATGCCAACATCAGATAGCCTAACGCACCATGTTAAATCTCCAAGGGCGCGACCGCGTGAGCGACGCGACGTTCATGGTAGGTGCGACCATGATACGGGCTGCTGGCAGCCCTTGGATCTGAGATCAAACGGTCGCATGCTAAGTTGTTGAAAATTTGCGGAATAACCCTCCAGGATAGGGTATTCACCCATAGGTCTAGAATCACGCCATGCAACCGTTCGATCTCAGATCCAAGGGCTCTCGGAAGAGCGTATCATGGGAGAATGGAAAGCCACTACCCTTTCGTTTGCACCTGGCAGTTCGCTCCTACTCGTCCCTGCACGTCCTTTAATACTACGGCGGTTTGCTCCTGGTCGTCCCGTCCATTCACATTACGACAGTTCCACTAATCCTAACCCTCCTCCCAAATCCATGGCGTCCCAAATCTCCACGATCGGTGGTGAGTACTAGGTTAGAACCATCACCAGCGATGAGTTCAACGTCATCTACACCCGTTCTTCTGCGATGGTAAAAGGATGCCTTTCTCGCTTCAGACGCATGTTTGAAAACTCAGATGATGAGTGGGTCACTGGGCTAGATGTTGAGTACACCACAGTCCTGGGACGAGAGAAGGATCTAAAGGACGAAGAGAGGAAGAACCCCGCCATGATCCAGGTTTGCGTACATAACATTTGCTTGGTCTACCACATATGCCATGCCGACATTGAGTGCCAGGATTTTAAGAACTTCCTCAAGGACAAAAGAGTGAAATTCGTTACTGTAGACTTTAAGAACGACAAAGAAGTCCTGGGTCGGATAGGCCTCGTTGTAGGCAACCCCTTCGACCTCCAAAAGAATCGGCTGCTGCCCTCTCGTTAGCCTTCAATGCTGATCCTAGCAGGAGCCATGGTTCATCCTTCGTACCGTAAACTGGAGAAACCTCATTACACATTTCATCATCATGCATGGCAGTGGAATGTACTAGATATAGACCACATCCACTACGATGCAATGGATGGCTACCTTTGTTTCAATATCACAAGGGTTGGATGAAGAGCAAGAGCCAAGTGTGCGGTTCAAGCAAGAAGTATCGGCCAAGAGGAAGAGGGACAATGACGAAGTCGAGGACGTGGACAAGGACTCCGAGTGAGTAAGGTGTCAGTATCCTTGCTCATGGTGGTTCTAATGCAGTGTCTACCGGATTAGTTGCATAGTTTAACTTCGGGTGTGCTTAGTTTAATTTGAGGGGTGTGTTGTGCTGAGCCCCCAGCAGAACTATGTTATGTTTCTTCTCGTTACTTTAACTCTTCAGTATGTACATACTACTAGTATTCCTTTAATAGAATTTAGCACCCCAATTAAGCATGTACTAGCTTTTTTAATAGTACTATATGCATAATTTGGCGACGAGCGCTCTCTATATGTACCACCTTTTTTTAATTTCAATTTTTGCTCCATGGCGAAATCCATCGATACTACTATTGTACAAAAGTATACATTTTTTAAAAGGCTACAGTACTGTTCATCACATATATAGTCAGTTAAATTCTCAACCTAGAACAACGTGCATGCCATGTAGTAAACCGATACGGAGGAAGTATAGTAAAAATGAGGTGATTTTACCTTGCGATCGGCGGGGGAGCATGGCCTGTCATGCGGTCCCACGTGTCATGATGTACCAAGGCGATGCGCGTGTCCCTCTTGAGGCAGAAGCAATACTACATGGTTTGAGATGATGGCGAACCAAAGTGTGAAATAATGGTTGCTTCGTCCGTCTGGGAAGGTGCGGCATTGTGATTTGACGTCTCATTTGCTCATTACTACTACTGGGCCGGTACGAGTGGGGTGCGTCCCCCCTGCTGTTCTGCACTGTTATTTGGTGCTTGACACGTCGACCCGGTTGCTATATGTCCCACATGTCAGCGACAGGAAGTACATAATTCATGAAAGGGAGCATCGACGGAGGAGTATACTACAAAATTCATGAAAGGGAGCAACTTAGTTTTGGAAAAATCTGTTTTTACGGAGTACATACCCACTAGGGTTTATAGGGCTCATCTAAAAAACATTCATTTTTCCGTTTGATAAGTCTCAATTCTACTACTAGTAGTAGTACCATTACATGTTGCATTCGAGGTGCGTTAGATCACCCGACGCAAGCAGTGTCAAGAGGAAACTAACCAATGCATGTAGAAGTTCATAGAAATTTAGTGGTCATTCATGCATTCATTCTAATTAATGCCTCGGTAAACATAACTTCTTGAGAAAAACGAGCGTACTAATTACTAGTGCAAACTACGAAATTAATTCGACCACTCACCGTCTACCTTGGTTGGAGAGATTTTGAAATTGAGCCATAAACTGGAAAGGAGGGAGTAGTAACTTTTGTCTCGATTACTATCTGTGGCCTTGTATAGATGCAAAATGTATTTTTTATAGTGGCCTTGTATAAGTAAATGGAGGGAGTACTAACCAAGGTACGTAGTAGGGACGAGGAGTAAACAGAGGGAGTAGTTAAATTTTCTCCTCGTGCTGCGAGCCACCGCGCGCGTGGGAGAGGGAGCGGGCGTAAGGCGTATAGTAGTAGGAGTACTACTACTACTACTCGTAAGCAAGCTTCACCTCATCCTGTGAGCCACCGCGCAGGTGGGCGGGGGAGACGGCATACTAAGCAAGCTTCTCCTCGTTCTGCGAGTTGATGGGACACATCAAAAGTACTCCAATGTATATTGCCTTGCCTCTAAGGTTGGCCCCACATGGTTTGCCTCTTCTTTTAACATAACACGTCAAGTCGCAGTTTGTTTGTTCACCCGTGGTAGACGATCCTCCCTCCACCAAGTGGGCAACTAGTACACGTGTCAAATTACCACGTCGGCTGCCTTTTCATACAGATTGAGCTGCACCATGTACCCGTGCGGGTGTGGTTGGGAAAGAGATGGGAGTACGTGCGCCGTGCGTGCACCTCTTCTCTTCATGCACGTCCCCCACCTACGTGGGTGTGTGTGTGAGATACAAACCTAGACATAATGCGCCGTCCATCCACATGCCTCCGCCTAGTCTGACCACTAGTCACCACCACGCCCCACTCCTCCTCACCTTATCTCTCATCTTTCTCCCTCCATTTTTATATACAAGGGGCCACTATCAAAATTACAATTTGTAGATATACAAGGCCACTAACACTAATCGATGCAATATTAATGGTGTTTGCCTCATGGTGCTAGCAAAGGAGGACATTAATTATCCCTTGCATGCATGCGGGAGTTTGTAAAAAAATGCATCTTGATGTTCCGTGCAATGCACGGGCATCTTGCTAGTCCATGAAAACAACACATGGAAAAATTCCACGGCGAACGAGGGATTTGAATCTGTTGGGAGGGGCTGTTTGGATCCTGCCCGGGGTAGCCAAAATATTGGCGACCCTTTTGTCCACCGGTGCCTTTGCCACCGATGAACGAGGAATGGCTCGGGTGCTCATGCTGTCATGCATCCTCCAGCGCGCACGTTGGAGACGAGCTCGCATGAGCTGCGGTTTTTTTTGTCCCACAATGCCGCCCGCAGACCGACCGGCGACCCGCAAATTACCCCATCCAACCGTAGTCGCACACATTATGACAACAACTCAACCAACCAGACGAAATTCATGCAAACACGTAGACAAACTGATATTTCATATAAACAACGACGAAAATCATATAAAATATCGGATTTTCATACAAACATGACGGATTTCATTACATTCAAATGAACTACGCGGTGCTAGTTCTGGACAGCACAGGTATATAATACCCGGCCTAAATGGTCGCCTGCCGATCGATTTGTGTTCCTCATGTCCGGTGGCACGATCACCGGACTGCCGGGAGCCCCAGAGGTATATGCTTCAGCGCAAAGGATGGCTCGCTTCCCCACTGCCCAACTGATATCATTGGCTGGTGCCGAAGATGATGGTGGTCGGCACCGGTTCAAGTTCATCACCGGCCACTACTTCTCCATGGCCGGCACCGGCTCGAGTTCATCCTAACATTCCCCTCTTTCGTGGAGCCCATGCGGGGTCGATGAAGGTCCTCTCAACAAAAGCATCTGGCAAGACACCTGTTGTGTATGCCGGCGTCGCCTCCGTGGTGGCCTTCACGGGACCCAAGCGGTGGCAGCCACCCATGTTATACTTCTCCTCGATGATGGCGGCGGACGCGGAGGTGCTGGCCACCGATTCGTCGCTCTCCGCGCACCCGGCTTCTGTCGCTGCTTGCATGGCGCGGCTGCTGGCATGGGAGTCTCAGCCACAAAAACGGGAGACTCGGTACGAGGCGGCTGCGTGGACGTCAGCAACGATGCCCGTGCGCCACTCCTCGTCGGGCTGGCCTGGAGCGGCGAGTTGCTGAACCGCGCGTCGACTTGGGGCGGCAACTAGCTCTGTCGGGCGAGTGGAAGAAGGTGGATCAGCGAGCTGCATAGCTTGTATCTGACGGGCTACCCAGCCGCCTTGGATGCAGAATAACTACTCTTGTAAGTCATTGTAAGAGTGGACAAAATGGTGGAGGAGATAGAGGAGCGGCGGAGGTGTGTTATTCTTGGCCGGCATTTGGCCTCGTTTAAATAGGAGATTAAATAGACGTCGGACGGGAGGAGCTCGGGCAGTGTTGTGTTTAATGCTGGCCAGGTCATGAACGGACGTGTGTCCAGAGTGGGTTTCTCGGCTTCCACATGGGCGGGTTTCATGGAGGCGTTTGAATGCGGCACTGAGGCATGTTCAGTCGGGCGTGCAGCGAGTGGTGCCCTCGACTCTGACCTAGTGCACCGCGTCGTTCTTCCACTCACATGTGGGCTCTTTGGGTACATGGCCTGCATGTCAGTGACCCAACGCAGGCAGCGCACAGCAGAGGAACCTTTGGTGGGCCAGGGCGGTCAGAAGCGGGCATTTCATAACCGATGATTGTTCATTGAGTGTGATGTCATCTTTTTCATGTAGATAAGCCTACTATATTGATAGCCCATTCGATACGTTGTGATTCATAAAGACCGCTGCAAACATCAACGTTCTGCTTATCACAGATAAGATTGATTAATACCCGTAACAATCCATGTCCTTAACAAAGGGTGCATGCACGTATAGGTTGAGCGTGTGTCTTGCGTTGTGTGCTGTGTGCATGCAGGCGTGCGAGTGTTGTGTGCGTGCAAGGGTACGTTTCAGTGTTGCGTGCATGGGTGCGTACGTGCATGTATTCATGAGTGCATGTGTACATGTCAGTGTTGCACGCCAGCATGCGTGCGTGTGTACGTTATGTGTATGTGTTAGTGTTGCACGCCAGCATGCGTGCGTGCATGTGTACGTGCGGGGTGAGGCTACACATCAGTCGACTGACTTTTTCATCTCTGGTCATTAGATTTTCCAGCTGTTGGATACAAAATCAAGCGCCTCCAGTTTATCATCAAACTCCACCCCCCTGAGCCGCCAGCCACCACCGGCCAAACCGTCAGCCCCCGCCACCACGCCACCCCAGCCTCCCCGAAAGCACTCCCCACCCCCAGTCCACCGCCGCACCGGCCATCCCTCTAGCCCGCCCCCCTCCCGCACCGAGCTTTTTCTCCGGCGATCCCCACCCCACTGCCCAATCAACACCACCCCAACCGTCGGTGACTGCCAACCAGAGGTCTCACGACTTCGAATACCCACAGACCACTAATTTATTACCATTTCGGTCCTTCATATACGCGCTGACGGGTGGGCCCTATGGTAATGTGCGTTGCTTAATGTGGACCTTTTGACTAGTCAATTGATTGTGTTATCAACAAATTACGGAGCTGTATGGTGAGCTAGTGACCGTATGATCACCCTAAATGTACTCCTATTTTATTAACACAATACAGACTCAAACTACCAATTCTTTCTTTCATATACGTGCTGACAGATGGGCTGCACGGTTACGCGCCCCGATGGTGCAACACTAGTTGCGTCGCGTGGAACGTTTGACTGGTCAATTGATTGTGTCATCAACAAAATACAGAGTTGTACGGGTGAGCCAGTGACCGTATAATCATGACATGTATTTGTTTAACACGGTACAGATGCAAGGGCTCATATATACGCGCAAGCACTCACCGCTATAAGCGCACACACGCGAACCCTACCCCTATGAGCACCTTCGAGAGAGTGGGCCAGCATATATGATCTTGAGATTTTATGAAGTCACCATAGGTGCCTCGTAGTCGAGTGGAACATCTCCTCCCACTGAACGTACATCGCCAGAAAATACTTAAATTAACACAAGATAAACGCGAGCACCGGGACTTTAACCTTGGTGGCCTCGAGAAACCACTGTCCTCCTAACCATCCAACCACATGTTGGTTAGCATGACAAAATGTATGTGGTGACCGTGATGAGCTTATTCTGAAGTCCAGTGACCATATCGTGCTTTCGCTTCAAATACAATGACCGTAAGTGTCGTTAACAAAATACGGAGCACGCATCAAATGCAAAGTCCATGAGTGTCATCAACAATATATGGAGACGTATCGTGAGCTAGATATCGTTGTACTATTGTATATGCTTATTTTCTTAGTGGCCGATTGCGTGTGTGGTGTGGTGGGCACATCATTTCTAGTTATGGTGGGTCAACATGAAGACTCATGGGTCGGTTCCATCCTGCGCCACATATAGGTTGGACCGAGACGTCTTATACGAAGACCCATGTCGAGGACTCAGCGTACAACACGAAGCTACTAGAGTCGCGGAGGACTCTATCCCCACTGGTGATAAGCCGACTATATATGATTTGTAACCCTAGGCCCCCAGTATGTTATACAAGCTTGGGGGCTAGTTCGTTGATAGTATACACACACGCACAATGCCTGGTATTCACGTGTACTTTGTACACACCCCTATCACTAATATACAGTACCAGGAGTATGCTCTTTCTTCAACTGCAAGGGTCCGATCCGAACTAGGGTAAAACTTTGCCTTGTATTACCATCCAGCCTAACAGCCAGGGATATCCTACCGAATGATATGATGAAATCATATCTGCCAACTACTAAG
>NC_041385.1:447012119-447089330 GCF_002162155.2 Triticum dicoccoides
CAATGTGTGCGAGAGAGGCCTAAAGATAATGTGTGTGCGGGAGACACGTAGGCACATATATGTGCGTATAGAGGGCTAGTAGAGACCATGCGTGTGTATATATGCATGTGAGAGAAATAGTGTTTTCCAACTGAGATTAGTGAAAAGAGTGGTACATAGTAGTAAGAAAGAGAGAAAGAGAGAGAAACAGAGAGAGCATGTGCGTGAGACACCCCGACACCCTGAGAGAGATTGTGAGCATGTGTGAAAGAGAAATGCCGATGCATATAAAGTGTGTGCACTTATGCGTTAGATAGAGAGATATATAACACGTTTGTGAGAACGGGCTGAGGCATAGTGCATCTACGTGTAAAAGGCGGTTCAATGCATTAAATTAAAATATAAATGGCATTATTATTTTTGGATGAGATCATGAATTTTGCAAATTGCGTATGGACGAAAATCGGTCTATCAGACACCCATACTCTATTGAATTCTAGCATGTGCATGTGTTCATTTCATATTATCGATCCATAGAGTGAGAGCGGTTTGAAATACATGCAATGGATGCTTTTGCAATTCATATATAAACATTAATTAATGCACTCCATGTTGTTAGTGTGAAGCACTTTATACATTTGTCACTTGCATGGATACATTCCAAATTGCTAGCTACGAAATAGAATACATGTCGAATTCAACATAAAGGGGGTATCGAAGATTCGAATTCATAGGAAGTGCATTCATCTATTTGAACCCGAGATAATGGCATTTGTAAATCAGATGTAAAAGGGGGCATCAATCTTTGTTGCGAGTTTGAACATGGTATATATATTGATACGCATATCTAACTTTTTTTTGCAACCAAGGAGATTATATCTGGAACCATGCATGAACTGAGGTAAGTTGCATATTTTTTAATATATACTCGTGTACAATGTATATTCAAATGTACCACCTCTATTCCAAAATAATCGTAGCTTTAGGATTTTCAAGAGTAAAGATTTGTGAAGTTTGACAAATCCTGAAAGTTCAATTCAAGAGAACCAAAAACGTTAATGCTTCTGCTCCCAAATATTGGACGAAGCGCCAAATAGGCCTCTGGTCACCCGAAACCGCGCGAGACTAATGTTTGGTGGTAGGAAATTACTGTCCTGACTCTGGCCCGTGTAGCCTATCGGCCCAATGTCCAAAGGTCTAAACCGGGGTAGGTTTGTAACTTCACCAAGACGCCAGTCTCAACCGCCTCCGAGAAGCATTCATACGCCATGGGCGCCTAAACACCCATGCGCTCGGCCGAAATCTATCCCGCCCACATTTGGGACACCTGACATGACTGTCCTACCCCCAACCCACAATATGTCCGAAATTTTAGATGGGGGCAAAGTTTGTAACTTTCCCCAAATTTCAAACAAGCGCGTCTCAAACCGAAACATTGTTCTCCCTTAGTTCCCCGCCTCCCTCCGTTTCCCCATTCATACTCCGTGGGTGCGAAAATGCCCTCTCCACAAGCCGCAAAACCCCAGCCTCCTCCGTCCTCCACCCCATAGCGGCCAGTCCACCGCCGCCCTCCTCCATCATGCCGGAGCCGGTACCCCGGCGTCGTCGTCCAACGCAACCGCAACCGCAACACCCTCAAAGACTTAGCAGCTGAAGCCGAGGCAGAGCTGCCTCCACGATGCCGACGCCGACATGCGCCGTACTAGAACCACTCTGACCATGTCGTCCTATGCCTCACTGCTGCGGCTCCACTGTCGCAACCGTCCACCGCACCGGAGCTGTTCCCGCTACGCTGTTGTTCACCGCCTCGGATCTGCTTCCCCACCGCCGATAGATGGTCACCGCACCACGCTCAACAACTTGGCCATGGGTTCGTCCAAGGCTGCACCTTCCTCCACAACTTCTGGTTTTTGGCGAACAACAAGAAGATCGTTGGAAAAACAGAAGGAGGACACAACACTGGCAGCAGAAAGAGGTACTCCTCTTCCCTTATTCGTGCAAATCTTACATCTCCGCTCACACCGTATTCATCCCACGAAAGAAACTAGTTGAGCGCTTCTTACTGCATCTTCTTTCTGATACTAAATGCACAAGGTTTCCTCCCTTTTACTATTTCACCTTTGATAGAGGTCAGTAGCCCACCTGGATTTCAATTTAGGGTCAGTCGAACCGCAATTAAAAGAAGCAGCACCCACTTAGGCGCATGGAGCACCTAGTCTGCCTGTTCCTCGGGGAAGCGGTGCATCGGTGTCTATCATAGGGATGTGGGGCGCAGGAGCTGCTTGCGCCAGATCTGGAGGTCGAAGGGGCTTGAATGGATGGCTGGGGGGTGGTGCCAAGCACGGCAGTGCGGTGAGGTCGAGGGGAGGGCGTAGGCAGGGGAGGAATAGTGGGCCGGTGGTCGCTGACATTTCGAGGAAGATCGTCAACACTGACTGGCTGGAGGTAGATGAAGGCGATCTGCCCGTTCTTTGTACATCGGACGGTGCAGAAAAAATGGACTGGCCTATTTGCTTTTAGTCGACTGTTATTTTCATAGAATCCTGTAGTAATTTAGTGTGCCATGCATGTTGTAGAGCTATCATATGTCTCCCGTCATTTATTTCTCACCGACCTGCTATCTTCTACCTTTACACTGTACTAATTGTGCACACACTTCACCCATACTCACACTATTGATTTTTTATGCATGGGTATTTCAGACTCTGACGCAGTGTTGATGAATGCAGAAAAGAAAAGACAAAAGTCGCTCTAGTGTAATTCGAAGATAAGCACTAAGTGTTTCAGCGCTCTAATGGGTGTAGTGTCAGCAGTTGGAGATAGTAAACGTAGCTCTGCAGTTGATGATCTCAATTGCCACACACAACCATCCCGGGTGCTTGCTTTAACTTGGCATTATTATTTCTAGCATGTTGCCATGTATTGCTTCTAATTTGGTCAAATACATTTGGTAGGGCACCCTTTTAATTTGGCAGAGTGATATTGGTTTCATCTTTCATATGGTTTCTAGCTTGCATCGATCTAACAAGTTCAACCACCTTGTTCCTAGTTTACACTTTATACATCATACATGTCAATATGTCACGCCATCCTGTTTTTCATACATATTCCATCCGCCTATCATGCGGCTGCCTTACATGAAAGTTGTGTTCGTCAGTATCATGCATCAATGAGTTGTGAAGAGCAGATTTTATTCCTTTTTCTTGTGGGTTTGACTTGACAAGACAAAATCAAGAAAGAGGAAGGAAAAGAGTAAGGAAGGCGATGGTGGTGGTCCTCTACAGCAACGTAAACGGAGCATCTGTACCGGTTCTCCTTGTACTGATAGTGCATTAGAAGGTCCAAGTCACCGCTCCCCTACTCCACCATCCAAGGTGCTTGCTCTAACTTGGCATTGTGATATCTGGTTGCATGTTGCATAAGGTGTCTAGCTCGTATTGCTCCTAATTAGTGTAAACTGCATCTGCTTAGCTTACACATGATACATGTCAATATGACACGCTTTCCTGTTTTTGGTACATACTATATCTGTCTATCACACCATGTTCTTACATGAAACTACTCTTCTTGTGTATCCTGCATCAGTCACTTATGATGGGACACCTTTAAGTTGGCAGTGTGATATTGGTTTGTGTCTTGAATATGATTTCTAGCATGTATTGCTTCTAGTTTGATGAACGCCACCTATGACGAGACAATTTTAACTTGGCAGAGTGATATTGATTGCACCTTCCATATGGTGTCTTGCAGTGTTTCTAATTTGTTGAAGTGCCTTCTGCTTAGTTACCACATCATAGGTGTGAATATGTCAAGCCGTCCATTTTTTCATACATATTCCATCCTCGTATCATGACTTTGCCTTTCATCAGAGTAGTGTTCGTCAGTATCATGCATGAATGAGTTTTGAAGAGCAAATTATATTCCTTTTTCTTGTCGGTATGACCTCACAATGCAAAATCAATAAAGCTGAAGGAAATTGGCAAGGCATTGGATGAAGGTGGTCCTTCCGAGCAACTAAAACGGAGGTTCTCTACAGATTCTACTCCGCCATCCTCCCAACAAGATTCGCAAGACAACGCAAGGCTAGATAGTCAACGTAGCTGTGTAGATGATGAGCACATCTCCCCTACTCCATCATCACAAGTGCTTGCTCTAACTTGGCACTATTATATGTGGTTGCATGTTGCGTATGAATACTAGCTTGTATTGCTTCTAACTTTGTTGAATTGCATCTGCTTACTTTACACATAATGCCTGTGAATATGACATGTGTTCCTGTTTCTACATCAAACTACTATTCTTGCATATCCCGTATCAATCACTTATGATAAGGCACCTTTAAGTCGCCACTGTGATATTGGTTGTGTCTTGCATATGATTTCTAGCATGTACTTCTTCTAATTTGTTGAAACGCCATACAATTTGAACTTGGCAGAGTGATATTGGTTGCATCTTTCATATGGTGTCTAGCTTGAAGTGCTTCTAATTTGTTGAAATGCCTTCTGCTTAGTTACCACATCATAGGTGTGAATATGTCACACCATCCTATTTTTCATACATATTCCATCCTTGCATCATGTGTTTGCCATTCATCCGAGTAGTGTTTGTCAGTATCATGCATGAATGAGTTCTGAAGAGCGAATTTTATTCCTTTTTCTTATCGGTTTGACTTCACAATGCAAAATCATTACAGCTGAAGGAAATTAGTCCAGCAGTGGATGATGGTGGTCCTTCGGAGCAACTCAAACAGGGGGTCTCTACAAATTCTACTCCGCCATCCTCCCAATAAGATTCGCAAGACAACACAAGGCTGGACAGTCAACGTAGCTGTGTAGATGATGAGCACATCTCCCCTACCCACCATCACAGGTGCTTGCTCTAACTTGGCACTATTATATGTGGTTTCATGTTGCGTATGATCTCTATCTTGCATTGCTTCTAACTTGAATTGCATCTGCTTACTTTACACATAATGCCTGTGAATATGACACGTGTTCCTGTTTCTAGAACATACGTGTACATGATGAGCACATCTCCCCTACTCCACCATCATAGGTGCTTGCTCTTACTTGGAACTGTTATATGTGGTTGCGTTTTCTGTATGATGTCTAGTTTGTATTGCTTCTGATTATGTTGAATTGCATCTGCGTAGCTTACAACTTATACCTGCAACGATCACTTACCCATAAGACGCATTTAACTTGGGACTGTGATGTAGGTTGCATATTGCATTGTCTTCTAGCTTGCACTGCTTCTAATTTCTTGAAATGGCACTTACGACGAGACACTTTTTACCTGATAGAGTGATATTGGTTGCATGTTCATATGGTGCCTAGCTTTCATTTCTTCTAATTTTGTTGAAATGCCTTCCGCTTACTATTTTTTCATACATATTCCATCCTCCTATCGTACGTGTGAATATGAAATGCTATATTTTTTGTATATATTCCATCCTCCTATCTCGCGCTTGCCTTACATCAAAGTAGTGTTCGTCTGTATCATGCATCAACCAGTTATGCAGAGCTAATTTTATTCATCTTCTTGTGGTTTTGACTTCATAAGGAAATATCAGAAAATAGGAAGGAAAAGATTAAGTTAGGGGATGTTGGTGGTCCTCCGCACCGAAGCAAACAAAGACTCTCTAGATTTTCCACTGCTACTGCTAATGAAGTTGAAGTCCCAAGTCTACATGATGAGTTCATCTCCCGTACTCCACCATCGCAGGTGCTTGCTCTAAGTTGACAGTGTGATAATTGGTTTCATGTTGCATATGTTGTCTAGCCTGTATTTCTTCTATTTTGATTAAATTGCCCCTGCTGAGTTTATACGTTATACATGTGCATATGACATGGCTTTCTGTGTCTAGAATACATTGCATCTATCTATCATACCATGTTCTTACATCAAAGTACTGTTGTTGTGTATCCTGCATCAGTCACTCATGATTGGACGCTTTTAACATGGTAGTTTGATAGTGGTTGCATCTTGCATTGATTTCTATGTTGTACTGCTTCTAATTTTTCGAATTGCCACTTATGACAAGACACATTTAACTTGGTAGAGTAATATTGGTTGCATCTTTCATATTGTGTCTAGCTTGCATTACTTCTATTTTCTTGAAAATCCTTCTGCTTATTTTGCACATTGTAGCTGTGAATATGTCATGCCGTCCTATTTTTCTTACATATTCCATCCTCATACAGTTGTCTTACATCAAAGTATTGCTTGTCTGTATCATGCATCAATGAGTTCTGAAGAGTGTATTCTTTTGTGTTGTGGGTACAGCTTGACATGGCAAAGTCAAAAAAGAGCAAGGAAAATAATATAGTAGGGAGTGTTGTTACCCGTCGGTTGAAACGAAAAAGGATCTGCCGTCGAGATTCTGCTGGTACTTATAGTGCAGTAGAAGGTCCAAGTCCACCGGCTAAATCTACAAACACAGTATCACCTGCTCCACTAGCTGCAGCATCCGCTTCAACTGTACCAGCATCTCAACCAGTTACTCGTTCGTTTGCTCCGGAACTGGCCAGTTCCCAAGCTTCCTTCACACCTAACACTACTTCTGAAGCACCGCCGACACAACAGGACTTGGCAAGATCATATGAACCTCATGAGCATCAACACCAAGACGGTACCTGACCGAGTCAAGTTGAAGTTGCATGCTCCTTTATATGTACTCTCACAGTTTGATGTACACTAACACTTTCCATATTCGTTGTTGAACTAGCACCATGGCGCAAGCGGAAACAGACATCTGGGATAATGCTTGACAGATTAACAAAATCTAAAGGAGGAAGAATGGAGATCCATTTTGAGGCAGATTTAAAAAGGCCACGTGATGCTACAGAGTCAGCCAAGTTAGTATCAGAGGCAGTTGTTGCCGTTAGGTGTCATGCACGTATCCTCCCAACGTGGATCCAGTATAGGAATGAGAAAGACAATACCCAGTTTAACACCTTCCTTGACCATTTATCTGTAAGTAATGTTATTCATCGCAATTAGTAATAATGTCTTGCTCTGTCCCATACTTTCTAGCTTCCTCCTAATAAGACTCACATTCTTTTTTCAACAGATGAGGTTCAAGTTGGATCCGAAAGATGATGCAACTAAACAAGCATGCACTATGTTTTTCAGTCTGCTTTGCGACAGTATCGGTACCACCTTAGAAAATCTCACTTTGAAGGCAAGGCTAACAATGAAATCGCCCAAACATCTCCATTGGAATATATTACATATGAAGACTGGACAGCCCTCGTTAAACACTGGTCTGATCCAAAGTATCGGTAGGCTATATGTATTTGATCTGACCACATATTGAACTTGTTTTTCTATATGTGCCTTACAAGTGTATCTTCTTCTAGGCTAACTGTTTGAAGAACAAAACGAACCGTTCTAAAGTGAAATTCCAACAGACAACAGGATCTCATAGCTATATTGCACACTACGAGGCTCTTGTAAATAGCTGCTACTTCCTTCTTTTTTTTGTGCCATATTATCCTATCTATATTGACTTGTTCCAAATACACAGGAAAGCCCGTGCGGACCAAAAAGAACGTGAACCGAATGCAGTGCAAATCTTCAAGGATTGCCACACTAGCAAGACAAAGGGCATGAGCACACTAGTTGAAGCCGCTGTTGTAAGTCCTTACTCCTCCTGCCTTGAACTGATTGGTACTGTGATGTGTTCATTTAACTACTTGGTTTGCAGCCAATGTCAGTTACTCTGTTCACTTTTATACACAGTTGTCTTAACGTATCATTTCACCTTACATGGTTTAAAAGAGATGAAGGATATTCTTTTGGTCTTGATCTATAATCTAGTTGTTATGTTCACGTGCGCACACAATGATAAAATAGCCTGTTTGTTTTATATCTGTTTGCCCATGATATGAATGATGTCATACTATGTTCATCCTACTTTAAACCATGTCTCTTTATCCTTAGATGTCAATGAATGTGAGGAAATAGACAATACATTAGGCATTCTACATGGACATATGTTCCGAAAGTGATTTTATTATGTAGTTGGCACTACAATACATGCTAATGTATTACAGTAGTTCACCAAAATAAGTTATGTATAAACCATTAACCTACTTTCTTTGTTTTTGTCTCATTAGTAACTTATCTGGTACACTAATCTACAAGTTCAAACTTTCAGGAAGCTATGGAACAAATGATTGAACAACCACAACCACCTGAAGGTGATGAGGCTACCACAGGCACAATATCACCTCTTGCTGCAGTGCATCAGTATCTCTCCACTAACAATGCAAAAAAGCACCTTCCTGCGTAATTCTGGGTTAGTTGTCAAGGTAACCTCATCCAAATCGCCCACTGAACAAAATCTTCCTACTAGACAGAGTGATATATCTGTGCTCCAGACACAAGTCCAATCCCTAATGGACGTTGTTTCGGAAACAAGAATAGTGGTTGAGAAATGTCGTCAAGATACGAATGGTTTTGAAACCAGACTATCAGACATTCCCTTCATTTTTCAAGAGCAATGGCGGAAAAAAGGTGGAGATCATGCTGCTCCATCAGATTCTACAGCCTGAAACATTAGCACTCAGGTCAAATGATTTGTGCTTCTATACATCTGATGGTGCTTTTATTTGGAAGGACTGTAAACTTTATGCCAATGGGCCTTTTGTTGTATGGTTGGAATTTATTTTGTTGTGATACAACATTTATGATGCTGCCACAGGCTATAGTAATTACGATGCTATTTTTGTATAGTGTAGGTTTATCTTAGTAATGTATTCGGCCGAAAGCTTCATAGGAGCCCAACATGCCAACATTCATCGGGCCCATTCCAATTGGGCTAAAAACGATTACGGGCCGAAATTGGCATGTAGCCCACTAAAAATATCTGGGCCTAAATCAGCATAAGCTTTCATATTTTTTTGGTAGGCATGTGCCCATAGTGGGCCTTTAACAGGCCTAAACATAATTTGGGCCCTCAGTAAAAATAGGCCGTTTACAGGTGTAAATATCTCGAGCCCATAAAAACATGGGCCTTTAATAGACCGAAAGTGAGATTGGGCCCTGATTGTGCCAAATAACCCACTAGTCTTAGCAGGCCAAAATGGTGGCCCATTTACGATGCAGATCTTTGTCAGGCTGAAATTCGGACGGGCCGTAAATGCGCCGACCTAATACACAGGCCTTTAACAGGACGGAACTTCGGTCAGGCTAGATTATCGTCATTTTTATATGGGCCATTAATGGGCCCGATATGACGCTGAGCCACATATGGCCCATGGTTTTTGTCCGGCGTTAACAGGCCAAAAATGACAACAGGCCGAAAGTGGCCCAAATATATAGTGGGCCTCTAACAGGCCGAATGTTAGACATGGCCGAATATGACCCAAATCCTTCATGGTCATTTATGGGCCGAAAGTTTTGATGGCCTCTAAATGGGCCCAAATGAAGTCGGACCTTTAACATGCCGGAAATACACCGGGTCGTAATTCGGCCCAATTACTTAGCGGGCTGTTAACGGGCCAGAACTGACCATGGGCAGCGTTGATGACAAGTTTAGGACAGGTCGTTGACGGGCCGATTTGACAGAGAATGTTGGGCCTTTAGCTGGGCCGGCCCATTATGGTCTGCAGAATCTTGTGGGCCTTTAGCTAGGCCGGCCCATTGTGGTCTGCAAAATCTTGTGGGCCTTTAGCTGGGCCAGCCCATTATTGTCTGCAAAATCGTGTGGGCCTTTAGCTGGGCCAGCCCTTTATGGTCCGCTAAATTTTGTGGGCCTTTAGCTGGGTCGGCCCATTATGGCCTGCTAAATCTTATGGGCCTTCCGTTGGGCCGGCCCATTTAAACTTTGTGGGCCACTTTTGGGCCGGTCCACATGTCAACATATCATAGGCCCATCTCGACCGTTGGATGAGTGACGCCTATGCCAACGCGGAGCTGACGCATTGATCCGTCAGCCAATGAGAATTTTACACGTGGAAAATCGGCATTGGTCATGGCTGTTAGCGGGTTATCGGATCCAAAAAATGGACCCGATAGGTTAACAGCGTCCCGTTACAGTGGATGCCACGTGTCGGTCACCCTTGATGAAAGCACTTCTATGACGCGTGATTTATCATCATGGAAGTGGACACTTCCATGATGATAATTTTGGTAATGTCATGGAACACTTCTACGACATCACAGGTATGACTGTCTTGATTCTGTCATAAAATCGTCATGGATGTACATGCATGACAGAAAACGCGACCTACTGTGACAAAAACGTATCATCACAGAAGTGTAATTTTTTTGTAGTGATGTGTATCATCACGATCGAGGTTCAACAAAAATAGACCAACTCAGCAAGGGTGCATGACCATAAAAGATATTACTCATATAAATAGAACAACCATTATTCTCTGATTTAAATGAATAACCGTCTCGCATTAGACAAGATCCAGATATAATGTTCATGCTCAATGCTGGCACCAAATAAAAATTATTCAGGTCTAAAACTAATCCCAAAGGTAGATGTAGAGGTAGCGTGCCGACAACGATCACATCGACCTTGGAACCATTTCCCACGCGCATCGTCACCTCGTCCTTAGCCAATCTTTGTTTAATCCGTAGCCCCTGTTTCGAGTTGCAAATATGAGCAACATAACCAGTATCAAATACCCAGGCGCTACTACGAGCATTAGTAAGGTACACATTAATAACATGTATATCAAATATACCTTTCACTTTGCCATCCTTCTTATCCGCCAAATACTTGGGGCAGTTCCGCTTCCAGTGACCAGTGCCATTGCAGTAGAAGCACTCAGTTTCAGGCTTAGGTCCAGACTTGGGTTTCATCTCTTGAGCATCAACTTTCTTGCCGTTCTTCTTGAAGGTCCCCTTCTTCCCTTTGCCCTTTTTCTTGAAACTAGTGGTCTTATTGACCATCAACACTTGATGCTCCTTCTTGATTTCTACCTCCGCACCCTTTAGCATCGCGAGGAGCTCGGGAATAGTTTTGTTCATCCCTTGCATATTATAGTTCATCACAAAGCCTTTATAGCTTGGTGGCAGTGATTGGAGAACTCTGTCAATGACACTATCATCAGGAAGATTAAATCCCAGCTGTGTCAAGTGGTTATGGTACCCAGAAATTCTGAGTATGTGTTCACTGGCAGAACTATTCTCCTCTATTTTGCAGCTGTAAAACTTGTTAGAGACTTCATATCTCTCAACTCGGGCATTTGCTTGAAATATTAACTTCAACTCTTGGAACATCTCATATGCTCCATGACGTTCAAAACGTCTTTGAAGTCCCGATTCTAAGCCGTAAAGCATGGCACACTAAACTATCAAGTAGCCATCCGCTTTGCTCTGCCAGACGTTCTTAACATCATTAGTAGCATCTACAGCAGGCCCGGCACCCAATGATGCTTCCAGGACGTAATTCTTATGTGCAGCAATGAGGATAATCCTCAAGTTACGGACCCAGTCCGTGTAGTTTACCACCGACCATCGGGTCAATAGCTAGTAGCTAGATGTCTTCTTCTCTCTCTTTGATTCTCAATACCATGTTCTCCTTGATGTTCCTGGAGATCTATTCAATGTAATACCTTTTTGCGGTGTGTTTGCCGTGATCCGATGAATTGTGGATTTATGATCAGCTTATCTATGAATTTATTTGAATCTTCTCTGAATTCTTTTATGCATGATTTGATATCTTTGTAATTCTCATCGAACTAACGGTTTGGTTTGGACTACTAGATTGGTTTTTCTTACAATGGGAGAAGTGCTTAGCTTTGGTTCAGTCTTGCGGTGTCCTTTCCGAGTGACAGTAGGGGCAGCAAGGCACATATCATATCGTTGCCATCGAGGATAAAAAGATGGGGTTTTCATCATATTGCTTGAGTTAATTCCTCTACATCATGTCATCTTACTTAATGTGTTACTCTATTCTTCATGAACTTAATACTCTAGATCCAGGCAAATGTCGGTCGATGTGTGGAGCAATAGTAGTAGATGCAGGTAGGAGTCGGTCTACTTGACATGGACATGATGCCTATATTCATGATCATTACCTTAGATATCGTCAAAACTTTGTGCTTTTCTATCAATTTCTCGGCAGTAATTTGTTCACCCACCGTATTATTTGCTATCTTGAGAGAAGCCTCGAGTGAAACCTATGGCCCCCGGGTCTATTTTCCATCATATAACTTCCTATTTTCCATCATATTAGTTTCCAATCTTCTATTTTGCAATCTTTTACTTTCCGATCTATAAAAAAACCAAAAATATTTACTTTATTGTTTATCTATCTCTATCAGATCTCACTTTTGCAAGTAACCGTGAAGGGATTGACAACCCCTTTATCGCGTTGGGTGCAAGTTGTTTGATTGTTTGTGCATGTATTAGGTGATTTGTGTGTTGTCTCCTACTAGATTGATACCTTGGTTCTCAAACCGAGGGAAATACTTCTCTACTTTGCTGCATCACCATTTCCTCTTCAAGGTAAAAACCAATGCAAGCTCAAGAAGTAACAGGAAGAATTTATGGCGCCATTGCCAGGGAGATCTATGCCAAGTCAAGACATACCAAGTACCCACCATAAACTCTCATCTCTTGCATTACATTATTCTCCATTCACCTCTCGTTTTCCTCTCCCCTGCTTCTAAAATGATTTTCAAAAAGATTTGCTCTTTTGTTCGCCCTTCTTCCATTCGTCTTTTCATTTGCCCTTAAGTCTTACTTGGTTTGTTCGCTCGTTTGCTTGGTATAGTTGTTGTTTATTGAAAATTAGAAGCAAAGAGTTTATGGATCCTCATCCACTTGCTAATCTTTTTAAAATAACCAATTATGATGAACCGGTTGCTAGTGAGTTGAGTGCACTAGATTATCTTTATGAGGTTTTGCTTGAAATTCGTGAATCTGAAAATTGTGATGAAGTGTTGAAAGAAGAAATTTATGAACTGATTCACAATAGCTCCTTTAATGAAAAGCATGATTGCAATGATGCTATTATAAATTCTATTAATATCAACTATGCTCATGATATGCAAAACTCTAAGCCTGGGGATGCTAATTTTGCTATGTCTACTACTTGTTGCAATGATCATGATTGAGGTGATAATGCTTCTTATGATTTTGCAAATTTACTTAAGCCCCATAATGAATATGAGATTGCTAATAATGTTTGCAATAATATTGAAAGTGGGTTTGGAAGAGCGTCAACTTTAGATCCCACATATTTGGGGAATGTTCAATCTTATGAATTTTTTTGTAAAAGTGGGTTTGGAGAGGTCATGACTTTAGTTAATGTTAATCCCACTATTATGGAAGAGTGTCAACTTTGCATGCATGTAGATCATGTTGAGAATATGTTATGTGATAGCCATTTTGTTGAATTTTCTTATGATCCTACATGTAATTATTATGAGAGAGGAAAATATGGTTGTAGAAATTTTCATCTTACTAAATTACCTCTCTTCATGTTGAGATTGCCATCGTATCTTTCTCCGTCCTTGCATATGCTAGTTTTTGCTTGCCTTGATAATTTGTTTGCTTATAAGATACCTATGCATTGGAAGTATGTTATACTTAAGTGTGTTTGTCACATGTTTTATGACGCTCTCTTTTTGCTTCAATTCTTCTCTTTTATGTGAGCATCATTGAAATTATCAATGACTAGCTAAAAGACTTTAAAGAAAAGCGCTTCTTGGGAGACAACCCAGTATTATTTTTGTTCTTTTTTGAATAAATAATTCATCTAGCCTTCGGTTAGATGTGGTTTTGTGTTTTAATTAGTGTTTGTGGCAAGTAAGGCCTTTGGGATGGCTTACGGTGATAGTTGTTTTGATCTTGCTGAGAAACAGAAACTTTTGTGCCCAGAAAAATAATTTTCTTAATTCACAAAAGCGTGATTTTGATCATATTCTTTTTGCATATGATGGGTACACAAATTTCCCAGGTTGTCCAAATTTTTCAGAATTTTTTGAGTTACAGAACTATTCGAGAGTTACAGATTACTATAGACCATTCTATCTTTGACAGATTCTGTTTTCTATGTGTTGTTTGCTTATTTTGATGAATCTATGGGTAGTATTAGGGGGTATGAACCATGGAAAAGTTGGAATACAGTAAATATTACACCAATATAAATAGAGAATGAGTTCACAATAGTACAAAAGTGGTGATTTACTTTCTTATATTAACAGAGCTTATGAGATTTTCTATTAAGTTTTGTGTTGTGAAATTTCTAAGTTTTGGGTAAGGATGTGATGGACTATCGAATAAGGAGTGGCAAGATCCTAAGCTTGGGGATGCCCAAGGCACCCCAAGGTAATATTCAAGGACAATCAAGAGCCTAAGCTTGGGGACGACCCGGAAGGCATCCCCTCTTTCGTCTTCGTCTATCGGTAACTTTACTTGAGGCTATATTTTTATTCACCACATTATATGTGTTTTGCTTGGAGCGTCTTGTATGATTTGAGACATTACTTTTTAGTTTGCCACAATCATCCTTTCTGTACACACCTTTTGATAGGAACACGCATGAATCGTGATTGATTAGAATACTCTACTTGCTTCACTTATATCTTTTGAGCTAGGCAATTTTGCTCTAGTGCTTCACTTATATCTTTTTAGAGCACGGCGGTGGTTTTATTTTATAGAAATTAACGAACTCTCATGCTTCACTTATATTATTTTGAGAGTTTTTAAACGGCATGGTAATTTGCTTTGGTTATAAATTTAGTCCTAATAAAGTGCATTGAATACTATGAGAAGTTTGATTCCTTATGATTGTTTTGAGATGTAAAGATGGTGATATTAGAGTCATGCTAATGAGTAATTGTGGATTGTAGAAATACTTGTGTTAAAGTTTGTGATTCCCGTAGCATGCATGTATGGTGAACCGTTATGTGATGAAGTCAGAGCATGATTTATTTATTGTTGTCTTCCTTATGAGTGGCAGACAGGGACGAGCGATGGTCTTTTCCTACCAATCTATCCCCCTAAGAGCATGCAAATAGTACTTCTTTTCGATGACTAATAGATTTTTGCAATAAGTATGTGAGTTCTTTATGACTAATGTTGATTCCATGAATTATATGGACTCTCACCCTTCCACCATTGTTATCCTCTCTAGTGACGTGCGACTTTTGCCGGTACCATAAACCCACCATATACCTTCCTCACAATAGCCACCATACCTACCTATTATGGCATTTCCATAGCCATTCTGAGATATATTGCCATGAAACTTTCCACCGTTCCTTTTATTATGACACGTTCCATCATTGTCATATTGCTTTGCGTGATCATGTAGTCGACATCGCATTTGTGGCAAATCCCCATTCATAATTCTTTCATACATGTTACTCTTGATTCATTGCACATCCCGCTACACCGCCGGAGGCATTCATATAGAGTCATATTTTGTTCTAAGTATCGAGTTGTAATTTTTGAGTTGTAAGTAAATAAAAGTGTGATGATGTTCATTATTAGAGCATTGTCCCACATGTGGAAAGGATGATGGAGACTATGATTCCCCCACAAGTCAGGATGAGAGTCCGAACGAAAAAAAAGAGGCCAAAAAAATGAGAGAATGTCCAAATAAAAAAATGAGATAAAAGAGAGAAGGGACAATGTTACTATCCTTTTACCACACTTGTGCTTCAAAGTAGCACCATGATCTTCATGATAGAGAGTCTCCTATGTTGTCACTTCCATATAATAGTGGGAATTTTTCATTATAGAACTTGGCTTGTATATTCCAATAATAGGCTTCCTAAAATTTCCCTAGGTCTTCGTGAGCAAGCGAGTTGGA
This sequence comes from Triticum dicoccoides, assembly GCF_002162155.2. Lineage (NCBI taxonomy): Eukaryota > Viridiplantae > Streptophyta > Magnoliopsida > Poales > Poaceae > Triticum > Triticum dicoccoides. The sequence continues at coordinate 447,027,886 of NC_041385.1, forward strand.
TGCACACCCACTTAGCTTCTTTTTGAGATTTCATAAACTTATATCTCTAGTGCATCAGTTGCATGGCAATCCCTACTCATTCACATTGATATCTATTAATGTGCATCTCCATAGCCCGTTGGTATGCCTAGTTGATGTGAGACTATCTCCTTCTTTTTGTCTTCTCCACAACAACCTTCTATTCCACCTATAGTGCTATGTCCATGGCTCACGCTCATGTATTGCGTGAAAGTTGAAATGATTGAGAACATTAAAAGTATGAAACAATTGCTTGGCTTGTCATCAGGGTTGTGCATAATTTGAATATTTTATGTGATGAAGATGGAGGATAGCCAGACTATATGATTTTATAGGGATAAGCGTTCTTTGGCCATGTTATTTTGAGAAGACATAATTGCCTTGTTAGTATGCTTGAAGCATTATTGTTTTTATGTTGCCTTGTTAGTATGCTTGAAGTATTTTTTTAATGTCAATATTAAACTTTTATTTTGAATCTTATGGATCTGAACATTCATGCCACAATAAGGAAAATTACTCGAATAAATATGTTAGCTAGCATTCCACATAAAAAATGATGTTTTTATCATTTACCTACTCGAGGATGAGCAGGAATTAAGCTTGGGGATGCTTGATATGTATCCAACGTATCTATAATTTTTGATTGTTCCATGCTATTATATTATCTGTTATGGATTCTTTATATGCATTAATATGTTATTTTATATTATTTTTGGGACTAACCTATTAACCTAGAGTCCACTTCCAGTTTCTGTTTTTTCCTTGTTTTAGAGTTTCATATAAAAGGAATACCAAACAGAGTCCAAATGGAGTGAAACCTTCACGATGATTTTTCTTGGACCAGAAGCAAACCAGGAGACTTGGAGATGATGTCGGAGGAGCCACGAGGCGGACACAAGGACGGAGGGCGCGTCCAGGGGGTAGGGCGCACCCCCACCCTTGTGCCCCCCATGCACCTCCTGACCTAATTCTTTCACCTATATATTCCCAAATATCCCCAAACCACCAGAGGCATCCAGCAAAACACTTTTCCGCCGCTGCAACCTTATGTACCCATGAGATCTCATCTAGGGACCTTTTTCGTCACCTTGCCGGAGGGGAATTCGATCACGGAGGGATTCTACATCAACACCATTGCCCTTTCGATGAAGCGTGAGTAGTTTACCATAGACCTACGGGTCCATAGCTAGTAGCTAGATGGCTTCTTCTCTCTCTTTGATTCTCAAAACCATATTCTCCTCGATGTTCTTGGAGATATATTCGATGTAATACTTTTTGCGGTGTGTTTGCTGAGATCCGATGAATTGTGGATTTATGATCAGCGTATCTATGAATATTATTTGAATCTTCTCTGAATTCTCTTATGCATGACTTGATATCTTTGTAATTCTCTTTGAACTATCAGTTTGGTTTGGCCAGCTAGATTAGTTTTCCTTGCAATGGGAGAAGTGCTTAGCTTTGGGTTCAATCTTGCGGTGTCCTTTCCCAGTGACAATAGGGGCAGCAAGGCACGTATTGTATTGTTGTCATTGAGGATAAAAAGATGGGGTTTTCATATATTGCTTGAGTTAATTCCTCTATGTCATGTCATCTTACTTAATGCATTACTCTGTTCTTCATGAACTTAATACTCTAGATGCTGGCAGGAGTTGGTCAGTGTGTGGAGTCATAGTAGTAGATGCAGGCATGAGTCGGTCTACTTGACGTAAACGTGATGACTATATTCATGATCATTGCCTTAGATATCGTCATAACTTTGCGCTTTTCTATAAATTGCTCGGCAGTAATTTGTTCACCCACCGTATTATTTGCTATCTTGAGAGAAGCCTCTAGTGAAACCTATGGCCCTTGGGTCTATTTTCCAACATATAAGTTTCTATTTTCCATCGTAGTAGTTTCCAATCTATTATTTTGCAATCTTTTACTTTCCAATCTATAAACCAAATATACCAAAAATATTTACTTTATCGTTTATCTATCTCTATCAAATCTCACTTTTGCAAGTAACTGTGAAGGGATTGACAACCCCTTTATCGCATTGGGTGCAAGTTCTTTAATTGTTTGTGCATGTATTAGGTGATTTGTGCATTGTCTCCTACTGGATTGATACCTTGGTTCTAAAACTCAGGGAAATACTTATCTCTACTTTGATGCATCACCCTTTCCTCTTCAAGGGAAAAAACAATGCAAGCTCAAGAAGTAGCAGAGTGTTTCAGACATATGTGGATGAATTTGATCAAAAAATTAGTGGGGAAGAATTTGAGCACATGTGGTGAGCAGCAAGATCTTACACCACTCAGACACATTCATATCATATTGGTAAGATAATGGCAGCATGCAGTGAGCTTGTTCCATGGATGAACACCTACCATTCTCCATTATGGTACAGGTCAGGATTTAACATTGCCATCAAGTGTGATTATATCAACAACAACTTGGCAGAGAGTTTTAACAACAAGGTGAAGCAGTTGTTAAACTTGCATGTGCATGACATGGTTGACCAAATAAGGATCATGATCATGCATTTATGGGAATTGAGAAGAAGGATTGGTGATTGTCTGCAAGGGGTTGAGCTTCCTATAGTCGTACAATAGGTGGTCAACAGGAGCAGAAATGTTACACATTTTTCTATTGAAAAATCTATTGTATGAGGTGCTGAAGTTAGAGATACATAGTTTGGAAGGCGGCATGTGGACACTGAAATGCATGACTGAACTTGCCTAGAGAGGCAACACACTGGGAAGCCATGTGAGCATGCCATGCTTTTTTGGGCCTCCCGCCTGAATATAAACATGCACCAATATTTCCATGAATATTACTCGGTGGCAAGATTCAAGGCTGCGTATGCAGCTCCAATTCCAGCACTTATAGATCAGTCTTAGTGGCCCAAAGTGGAAATAGATTTTTCCATGTGTCCTACATTAACAAAAAGAAAGGCTGGCATGCCTAAGGAGAGTGCATTCAAGGCATCGTTTCAGGAAGGTGAGAGCAGTAAGAAGGGAGAGAAAGATCCAAAGCCTAAAAGGTCCTGGAAAGGTAATAAGAATAGATGCAAGTTGTGCCAGGAACTTGGGCACCGAAAAGGATCTCCAAAATGTCGTTACACTCCTGAAAGGCAAAGTATGTTCATGTTTATTATGTTTTTTATTTGGCTATTTTTTTCAATTACTAACCAATGATATGCTTTGTTTGTCAGGAGGAAACATGCGGGCCAGCCCCTGGTTGATGAAACATTGCAAATTGAAGCTAGTCTAGTGAAGAAGACCAAGAGAATTAGTGAGCTTTGTGCTGTGAAATCAAGAGCAAGCAATCGTAAGAAGAAGTGAAAACTATTGGTTTACGAGTCTCATTTTGTGTGATGCAATGCTACTTGTATTTTGATGTGTGCTGTACTTTGAAAACTATGCGCCATGTTCCAAATTTGAACCGACTTTCAAATTTGAGGCACATTTCAAATTTTTACTTTGGTGTGTATTGATGTTCCAGTGCATTTCTCAACTTTTATGCATGTTAGGTGATCAATCCAAGCACTTTTGTGAAGTAACACACATATTCAGGAAAAATGGGCTCCAAATGAGCTCAAAAGCTAGGGTAAACAACCCTGTTTCCAAGCATTTTTTTCAAACTTCTCCATATGAGCTAAAAACAAAAACTTAACATCTAGTGGGCAAATATAGGGCCCATGCGCAATAAGGGATAGTTTGGACAAACTATGACATGGTTAAGCATAAACCCTAGCTCATTCCCCTTGAAAACCATACAACCTTGTCTATGATAGCTAAGTTATGTGAAGCGAATTTCTTGAAAATATCCGTAGTCATAATTTCTTATTTTTCCTAGCAACTTAGTAACATAAAACGATGATGTGCGAAAGTTTCTTATTTTTGAATTTTTTTAATTAGTTATGCTCAACCCTAACCTTTGAAACCCTCTCAAAACCCCACACCATCAGGGTCGTCAGATCGCTATTCGGGGACGGTTTGGATCATAGCTAGGGTTTTCTATGGTCGATCCACGAAAGGAGGCTTGATTGGCTGGGGCGGACTTTTTTTAGGCAAGGCTGGAGCACAACATGAGTGGCCCACCTGGCAGTGGCAGCATTGACAATTGGCAACAATCGCGGGCTGGACACCTTTTTTGAAACGCATTCATTCGTGGAGGCACTCGTCGGACCGATGGGTCATCACAAAAAGGCCTTAAGTCTCAGTCGGCCATGCATACGCACAGCCACCCCATTGCCATGCATGCGCGCAGGCACCGGACGCAGACGCAACTTCATCGCATCATGGCAATTAGTGCAGCCTAGGGACGCAACTTTACCTATCGACACGCCCTGTTTCAGTGTGAAAATGCATAGGGCTCTGGTGAGCTATTATTGCCATTATCAGCAGATGAAGTGTCTCAATGAACGCATTCAAATGGGCGCACTGCACTAATGAACGCATTCAAATGGGTGCATCACACCGATGAATGCATTCAACTGGGCACGTTGCACCACGGCTATTTAAACACCCCGTTGGTAACCCACAAGTATAGGGGATCGCAACAGTTTTTGACGGTAGAGTATTCAACCCAAATTTATAGATTCGACATAAGGGGAGTCAAAGAATATTTGTAAGTATTAGCAGTTGAGTTGTCAATTCAACCACACATGGAGATTAAATATCTGCAGCAAAGTGATCAGTAGCACAGTAATATGATAGTTTGATAGCGATAGTAACGATAGCAGTGGTAACGGTAACAATAGCAATAGTAACGCAACAAGAACAATATGTGAAAAACTCATAGGCATTGGATCGGTGATTTAGTTAGACGATATTCATCATATAATAGTCATAACCTAGGGCGACATAGAACTAGCTCCAATTCATAAATAGAACGTAGGCATGTATTCCGTAAATAGGCATACGTGTTTATGGAAAAGAACTTGCATGCCATCTTTTTTCCTACCCTCCCGTGGCAACGGGGTCCATAAGGAAACTAAGGGATATTAAGGCGTCCATTTAATAGAGAACTGGAATAAAGAATTAACGCATAGTGAATACATGAACTCCTCAAACTATGGTCATCACCGGGAAGTATCCCAACTATTGTCACTTCAGGGTTTATGAATCATAACACGTAATAGGTGCATATGGCTTGCAAGATCGGATCTAGAACATAGATATAATGGTGAAAACATAAATGGTTTAGATTTGAAATCATGGCACTTGGGCCCTAGTGACAAGCCTTAAGCATAGCAAAGTCATAGCAACATCAATCTCAGAACATAGTGGATACTAGGGATCAAGCCCTAACAAAACTAACTCGATTACATGAAGAATCTCATCCAACTACTCACCGACCAGCGAGCCTACGAAGGAATTACTCACCGAGCATCATGAAATTGGTGATGGAGGATGCTTGGTGATGACGAAGACCGAAGGTTCCCCTCTCCGGAGCCCCTTAAGGGCTCCAGATCTGGCTTCCCGATGAAGAATAGGAGGTGGCAGTGGCTCCATGTCGTAAAATGCGATGAAACTTCCTCTCCTATTTTTTCTAGAAAAATAGGATTTTATAGCATCGGAATTAGGGTCAGCGAGGCCTCGAGGGTCCCACCAGCCACCAGGGTCCGCTAGAGGGGGTGGCGCACTCTGATTTCTTGTGGGAAGCCAGCCCCCCTCCAGTGTGTCTTGGTTCCAATATTTTTTATTCGTTGCAAAATAATTCTCCAAAAAGTTTTGTCCAAATCCAAGAACTTTTATTTCTGCATAAAAACAACACCATGGTAGTTCTGCTGAAAACAGCGTCAGTCCGGGTTAGTTTCATTCAAATCATGCAAATTAGAGTCCAAAAGAAAAGCAAACTCATTAGGAAAAGTAGATACGATGGAGACGTATCAACTCCCTCAAGCTTAACCCATTGCTTGTCCTCAAGCAATTCAGTTGACAAACTGAAAGTGATAAAGAAATTTTTTTACGAACTCTTTTGTTATTGTTTACATATATGTGCTTAAATAGCACCCAGGTATTCAGCAATGATCATGACTAGCCATGCAAGCAATAACTCTTAGAAACTATATTAGTTCGTATCAATGGCATAATAATCCAGGTCTCCAACGTATCTATAATTTTTGCTTGTTCCATGCTGTTACATTATCATTCTTGGATGTTTTACAATCATTTTATAGCAACTTTATATCATTTTTTGGGACTAACCTATTGACATAGTGCCCAGTGCCAGTTGCTATTTTTTGCTTGTTTTTTACATGGCAGAAAATCAATACCAAACGGAGTCCAAATGCAGTGAAACTTTTTGGAGAATTTTTGTGGACAAGAAGACACAACTTGTGCCAAAGAAGTACCAGAGGGGGCCCTGAAGGGGGACAACCCACCTGGGCGTGCCTGGGGGCCCAAGCGCACCCAGGTGGGTTATGCCCACCTCGGTGGCCTCCCGCACCGCCTCTTCGCCCTATAAATACCCAAATATTCAAGAAACCCTGGGGGAGTCGAGGAAACACAATTCCAGCCGCCGCAAGTTCCAAAACCACGACATCCAATCTAGACACCATCACGGAGGGGTTCATCATCGTCATTGGTGCCTCTCCGATGATGCGTCATAGTTCGTCATAGACCTACGGGTCCATAGTCAGTAGCTATATGGCTTCCTCTCTCTCTTTTGATCCTCAATACAATGGTCTCTTGGAGATCTATTTGATGTAAACCTTTTCGTGATGTGTTCGTTGGGATCCGATGAACTTTGAGTTTATGATCAGATATATATCCATGAATATTATTTGAGTCTTCTGTGATCTCTTATATGCTCGATTACATATAGCCTCGTATTTCTTCTTTGAATCTTTGGTTTAGTTAGGCCAACTAGGTCAATTTTTCTTGCCATGGGAAGAGGTGCTTTGTGATGGTCGATCGTGCGGTGTTCTTTCTCAGAGATAGAAGGGGCAGCAATACATGCATATATCGTTGTTCTTAAGGATAACAAGATGGGGGCTATTCCTACATGAATAGATCTCATCTACATCATGTCATCGTTCTTATTGCATTACTTCATTTCTCCATAAACTTAATACACATGATGCATGCTGGATAGCAGTTGATGTGTGGAGTAATAGCAGTAGATGCAGGTAGGAGTTGGTCTACTAATCTTGGACGTGATGCCTATATATTGATCATTGCTTGGATATCGTCATAATTATTTGAGGTTCTATCAATTGCCCAACAGTAATTTGTTTACTCACCATCTGCTATTTCTTGAGAGAAGCCACTAGTGAAATCTGCGGCCCCTGGGTTTATTCTTTATCATATTTGCTTTGAGATCTATTTCTATTTGCTTTTGTTTCCAGATCTGTTATTCCAAAATCCCAAAAATACCTTGTTGCACTTTTTTTATTACTTGCTTTATTTTGTTTTATTGCGAGATATATTTATCCAAAATCATACAAACCAATCTATCTTTTGCCCGAGGAGGGATTGACAACCCTCTTACACGTCGGGTTGCAAGTATTTATTCTTTGTGTGTGCAGGTACTATTTACATAGTGTTTCTTGGTTCTCCTACTAGATTGATACCTTGGTTTCACAACTGAGGGTAATACCGACCGTAGCTTTACTGCATCATCCCTTCCTCTTTGGGGAAATACCGATGCAGTTTCAAGCAACATCAAAAGGAATTTCTGGCGCCATTGCCGGGGAGACATCATCAACATCTATCAGCTAATCACAAATCTCATCTCCTTGCAATTTACATTATTTTCCATTTGCATCTCATTTTCATCTCCCCCACTTCACAAAAATTTGCCGTTTTATTCGCCCACTTTTTCGTTCGTCTTTTTCTCTTCAGATCTATTTTCTGTCTTGTTCACGTAGTCACGGACTCAAGAAAACACCAAGTTGTGTGATTTTCCAATACCAATAATAATGATTTTATTCGCACTCCGATTTCTCCACCTGCCACTAGTTCGGTGTCTTGTGATATTAATGCCGCTTTGTTGAATCTTTATATGAAAGATCAGTTTTCCAGTACTCCTAATGAGGATGCCATGCCCCATCTAAATACATTCGTAGAATTGTGCGATATGAAAAAGAAAAAAGATGTGGACAATCATATTGTGAACTTGAAATTATTTCCATTTTCTTTGCGATATTGTGCAAAAGTTTGGTTTTCTTCTTTGCCTCGCAATAGTATCAATTCTTGGGATAAGTGCAAAGATGCTTTTATTACTAAGTATTTTCCACTCACGAAAATTGTTTCCCTTAAAACTCAAATCATTAATTTTAAGCAACTTGAGCATGAACATGTTGCACAGTCTTGGGAAAGAATGAAATTGATGCTAAGAAATTGTCCTACTCATGGTTTAAATCTTTGGTTGATGATACAAAAATTTTATGCGGGATTGAATTTTGTTTCTAGAAATATTTTAGATTCTATGATGGTTGGTACTTTTACGGAAATTGCTTTGGGTGAAGTTGCTAAATTGCTAGGCAATATTATGGCAAAGTATTCACAATGGCATAACGAAAGAGCACCTACTAGTAAGAAAGTTTATTTGGTTGAAGAAATTAGTACGTTGAGTGAAAAAGTTTATGCTCCTATGAAATTGGTTGCTAATAAAAGTGCTCCTATTGATCTTATTGATGTGCCTTTGTCTACTTTGATTGAGCAAAATAGTGATCCCGAAAATGTGAATTTTGTCTCGTGAAACAATTTTAATAACAATGCTTATAGAGGTAATTTTAATCCTAGGCCTTTTCCTGGAAATATCTCTAACATTTATGGTAATTCCTATGGCAATTCTTCTTAGAAGAATAATAGGAACACCTCTGATCTTGAGAATAATATTAAAGAATTTATCAATGCCCAAAAAGCTTTTAATACTATGATAGAAGAAAAGTTGAATAAGATTGATGATATGCCTAGTAGCATTGATAGAATTTCTCATGATGTAGAAAATCTCAAGTTGAAAATTTATGTACCTGAGGTTGATGAATAAATTAAAGCTTTATATGTTTCTATGGATGGAACTAAGAAAATAACCGCTATCCTTAGAGCTAAAATAGAATACCTAGAAAGATCATTTTCTAGGGAATGCTTTCATAAAAATGACGAAGATATCAAAATGATGGTGTTTATTCTATTGATTCTTTGCTTAGTAAAATTGAAATTGATGATAAAGGGACTTAAGAAGAGTCAACTTTAGCTAGAAGGCATCTCGATAATTTGGAGGGTGATAATCTTGTTGAGAAAATTGATAAAAGTGGGTTTGGAGAGGTCAAAACTTCAACTAGTGATATGCCCACTCTTTTGATTACAAATACTTTAATTATGATAATTGCTCTTTGATTGATTGTATTTCTTTGTTGCAATCCATGATAAATTCACCCCATGCCTATGAAAAAAAATAAAGCTTTTACTAAACATTCATAGATGCCATGATGAAAGTTTTAGAAGAAAAGTTGGAAGTAGAGATTTCAATTCCTAGAAAATTACATGATGAATGGGAACCTACCATCAAAGTAAAGATTAAAAATTATGAGTGTTTTGATTTATGTGATTTGGGTTCTAGTGTTTCCACAATTCCGAAATCTCTTTGTGATGTGCTTGGTCTTACCAATATTGAAGAATATTGTCTTAATTTGCACTTGGTGGAATCTACTGTTAAAAAGCCTATGGGAAGAATTAAAGATGTTCTTATTCTTGCAAATAGGAATTATGTGCCCATAGATTTTATTGTTCTTGATATTGATTGCAATCCCTCTTGTCCAATATACTTGGTAGATCGTTTTTACGCACTATAGGTGTCGTGATTGATATGAAAGAAGGGAATATTAAATTCCAATTTCCACTAATAAAGGGTATGGAACACTTCCCTAGAAAAATAATGAAGCCAACATATGAATCAATCACGAGGGCATCCTATGGATCTAGAACCAAAGATGATAATACTTGAATTTATGCATTATGCCTAGCTAGGGGCATAAAATAATAGCGCTTCTTGGGAGGCAACCCAATGAATAAATTTTAATTTTTCCTTTTTCTTTCTGTTCTTGAGTGTTTTCACAATTATGATACTTTTATGATTGTGTTTTTTATATTTTAATTAATGTTTGTGAAGTAAAGCCTTTGGGATCATGTTGGTTGAAAATTGATTTGATCTTGGTGAAAAGTAGAAACTTTGTGCACCAGTAGCAGAATTGTTAAAAATCACAGAAGCATGATAAAATTTTGAATACTTTACACAAGATTTTTATCCAAATTTCCAATGTTGTCCTAATTTTTCAAAAAAATGGAGTTACAAAAGTATACGAAGTTTTTAGATTACTATAGATTGTTTTATTTTTTGACAAATTCTATTTTCTTTGCGTTGTGTGCTTATTTTGATGAATATATGGTTTGTATTGCAGGATATAAGCCATGGTACAGTTAGAATACGGTAGATATAATGCAAAAATAAAATATGAATGGGTTTGCAACAGTACTTTGAGTGGTGATTTGCTTTGTTATACTAACGGATCTCACGAAGGTTTTGTTAAGTTTAGTGTGATTGAGGTTTGCAAGTTTTGGTTGAGATCGCGATGGAGGAAGGAATAAGGAGTGAAAAGAGCCTAAGGTTGGGGATGCCCCATGGCACCCCAAGTTAATATTCAAGGAGAACCAAGCAGCTAAGCTTGGGGATGCCCCGGAAAGCATCCCCTCTTTCTTCTAACGACCATCAGTATTTTACTTGGAGCTATATTTTTAATCATCACATATCATGAGTTTTGCTTGGAGCTTCTTGTATTATATGAGTCTTTGCTTGTTTCGATTTTTAGTTTGTGTCATCTATCTTTGCTGGACACACCTATTTGAGAGAGCCAAAATTATGCTATAATTTGTTAGAATTGCTCTTTATGCTTCACTTAAATTTTTTAAGCTATGGAATTGCTCTAGTGCTTCACTTACATCTTTTTTAGCACAGTGTGCTTTAATATTTTTGAAGGAATGCACTCATGCTTCACTTAGATTTATTTGAGAGTTAGTGATTTTTTGAAGAAATTCTCTTATGCTTCACTTATATTATTTTGAGAGAAGAGTTTTTTTAGGCTCATGTTCTTCACTTAAATTTGTTTGAGCTTATCAAAAGCAACATATTAAACTATTGCAAAAGTGATAGATATTCAAGAGGGATATAATAAAAACCTTCATGAAGATCATTGGACAAAATAAACTTGATTCTTTGTAATAGTTTTGAAATATGATGATAGTGATATGTGAGTTATGTTGATGAGTAATTATGCTTTAGTAAGAATATTGGTGTTAAGGTTTGTGATTCCCTATGCAAGCACAAAAGTCAAGAGTTATGTAATGAAATTACATCCTACTTATGGTGCATTATTCGGTGTTAGTTATGCTTAATGCTTGCTTATGTGATTTTTCATTTTTGGTTGGTTGCTTCTCAATCTATTTGCTAGCCTCCACTTGAACTAAGTAGAAATACTATTGTGCATCCAAAATTCCTTAAACCCAGTTTTGCTATATGGTCCACCATACCTACCTATATGCGGTGTTTACTTGTCGTTCTAAGCAAATTTATATGTGCCACCCTGAATTTTCAAAATAAATTTCCTTTTTGTGTGCTCGTACCGCTCATGAAGCGTTAGGAGGTGCCTAATACTTTCCATGCTAGATGTGTTATTCTCAAGATGAGTGTTTATTCACTTGTCATTGCACGATAGTATGGCGGTAATAGGGATGCCCAGTCCCGAAATGGAAAATAAATTTACTTTATGTTGTCAAATAATAAATTCCTTGGAAAGTGTTGGTATGGAAGGCACCCGTGGATATGGCTAGCCATGGATTGTGAAAGAATGGTGGAAAAAGGAATAAACTTTATTTTCTATTTGGGAACCGCTTATGATATATCTATCATGGAAAGTGTTGGGAATCACTCTGTCGTATTCGTTAACGGGAAAAGTATGCCTCTCAAAAATTTTATCTCTCATTTTTTTGCTTTGATCTCTAGCACCTCTACATATCTCTACTTCCCTCTGCGAAGGTCCATTCTATTTACTTTATGCAATTTTTATTTTTATTTGAGTCTCCATCTTCTCTTATAAAGCACCAACTAGGGAGCACTATGATCGTACTTGAGCATTGGATGTAGCTAATATGCGAGTGTGTTCATGAATGGATCAATGATTGAGCAGGATGGGCTAGGGATAACTTTCTTTAGTGTTGATATTTTGAAAGACATGGTTGCTTGTTGATATGCTTGAGTATTGAAATCTTCATGTCAAAACTAGACTATTGCTTTGAACCATATAAAAGTCCAAATGTCCATGCCATGAATGAAAAGAATATGTGATGAACATGTTAGGCAGCATTCCACACCAAAATTTCTGTTTTTATCATTCTACCTACTCGAGGACGAGTAGTAATTAATCTTGGGGATCCTAATATGTTTCCAACGTATCTATAATTTTTGCTTGTTCCATGCTGTTATATTATCATTCTTGGATGTTTTAGAATCATTTTATAGCAACTTTATATCATTTTTGGGACTAACCTATTACCATAGTGCCCAGTGCCAGTTGTTGTTTTTTGCTTGTTTTCTACATTGTTGAAAATCAATACCAAATAGAGTCCAGACGTAGCAAAACTTTTTGGAGAATTTTTATGGACCAGCAGACACAACTTACAAGAGGGGTGCCCCTAGGGGGGCACAACCCACCTGGGCGCGTCCAGGGGCCAGGCGCGTCTAGGGGCCAGGCGCTCCCTGGTAGGTTGTGCCCACCTCGGTGGCCTCACGCACTGCCTTTTCACCCTATAAATACCCAAATATTCCAGAAATCCTAGGGGAGTGGACGAAACACAATTCCAGCGGCCGCAAGTTCTAGAAGCATGAGATCCAATCTCGACAGCATCACAGAGGGGTATATCATCCTCATTGGTGCCTCTCCGATGATGTGTGAGTACTTCATCATAGACCTACAGGTCTGTAGTCAGTAGCTAGATGGCTTCCTATCTCTCTCTTCTGATTCTAAATATAATGGTCTCTTGGAGATCTATTTGATGTAACTCTTTTTGCCATGTGTTTGTTCGGATCCGACGAACTTTGAGTTTATGATTAGATCTATATCCATGAATATTATTTGAGTCTTCTTTGATCTCTTATATGCATGATTACTTATAGCCTCGTATTTATTCTTCGAATCTTTGGTTTAGTAAGGCCAACTAGATCGATTTTTCTTGCCATGGGAAGAGGTTCTTTGTGATGGGTTCGATCGTGCAGTGTTCTTTCCTAGTAGTAGAAGGGCAGCAAGACACGCATGTGTCATTGCTATTAAGGATAACAAGATGGGGGCTATTCCTACATTAATAGATCTCGTCTACATCATGTCATCTTTGTTGTGGCATTACTATGTTTCTCCATGAACTTAATACACTAGATGCATGCTGGATAGCAGTCGATGCGTGGAGTAATAGTACTAGATGCAGGTAGGAGTCAGTCTACTAATCTTGGACATGATGCTTATATATTGATCATTGCCTGGATATTGTCATAATTATTTGAGGTTTATCAATTGCCCAACAGTAATCTGTTTACCCGCCATGTGCTATTTCCTGAGAGAAGCCACTAGTGAAATCTACGACCCCTAGATCTATTCTTTTTCATATTTGCTTTGAGATCTATTTTTATTTGCTTTTGTTTTCAGATATATTATTCCAAAAGCCCAAAAATGCCTTGCTGCATTTTTTAATACTTGTTTTATTTTGTGCTATTGCGAGATCTAATTATCAAAAATCATACAAACCAATCTACCTTTTGCCCAAGGAGGGATTGACAACCCCTCTTACGCATGGGTTGCAAGTATTTGTTCTTTGTGTGTGCAGGTACTGTTTACATAGTGTTGCTTGGTTCTCTTACTCGATTGATACCTTGGTTTCACAACTCAGGGAAATACCTACCGTAGTTGTATTGCACCATCCCTTCCTCTTTGGGGAAATACCGACACAGTTTCAAGCGACATCAAAAGGAATTTCTGGCACCATTGCCGGGGAGACATCATCAACATCTATCAGGTTCCCAATCACAAATCTCATCTCCTTGCAATTTACATTATTTTCCATTTCCCTCTCGTTTTCATCTCCCCGACTTCACAAAAATTTGTTGTTTTATTCGCCCTCTTTTTCGTTCATCTTTTTCTCGTCAGATCTATTTTTTGTCTTGTTCATGTAGTCACGATGACTAAAGAAAACACCAAGCCGTGTGATTTTTCCAATACCAATAATACTGATTTTATTAGAACTCTGATTTCTCCTCCCACCACTAGTGCGGAGTCTTGTGATATTAATGTCGCTTTGTTGAATCTTGTTATAAAAGATCAGTTTTCCGGTACTCCTAATGAGGATGTCGCGTCACATCTAAACACATTCATAGAATGGTGCGATATGCAACAGAAAAAAAAATATGTGGACAATGATATTGTGAAGTTGAAATTATTTATTTTTTCTTTGCGAGGTCATGCAAAAATTTGGTTTTCTTCTTTACCTCGCAATAGTATCTATTCTTGGGATAAGTGCAAAGATGCTTTTACTACTAAGTTTTTTCTGCCCGCGAAAATTATTTCCCTTAGAACTCAAATCATGAATTTTAAGCAACTTGGGCATGAACATGTTGCGCAATCTTTGGAAATAATGAAATTAATGCTAAGAAATTGTCCTACTCATGGTTTAAATCTTTGGATGATCATAAAAAATTATGCGGGATTGAATTTTGTTTCTACAAATCTTTTAGATTCCACGGCGGGTGGTAATTTTATGGAAATTACTTTGGGTGAAGCTACCAATATTATGGCAAATTATTCACAATGGCATAACAAAAAAGCACCTACTAGTAATAAAATTAATTCAGTTGAAGAAATTAGTACATTGAGTGAAAAAGTTGATGCTCTTATGAAATTGGTTGCTAAAAAAAGTGATCCTATTGATCTTAATGATGTGCCTTTGTCTACTTTGATTGAGCAAAATAGTGATCTTGTAGATGTGAATTTTGTCTCGGGAAACAATTTTAATAACAATGCTTATAGAGGTTATTTTATTCCTAGGCCTTTTCCTGGAAATTCCTCTAATAATTATGGCAATTCTTGTTACAATAATAATAGGAACACCTCTGATCTTGAGAATAATATTAAAGGATTTATCAATGCCCAAAAACCTTTTAATACTACGGTAGAATAAAAGTTGAATAAGATTGATGATATGTCTAGAAGCATTGATAGAATTTCTCACGATGTGGAAATTTCCAATTCGAAGATTTTTGTACCTAAGGTTGATGAATCAATTAAATCTTTATATGTTTCTATGGATGAAAGTAAGAAAAGAACCGCTATACTTAGAGCTAAAAGAGAATTCCTAGAAAGAGCGTTTTCTAGTGATTGCTTTCATAAAAATGATGAAGATCTTACAATGATTGGTGTTTCTTCTATTGATTTTTTTTATTAAAATTAAAATTGATGATAAAGGGACTTAAGAATAGTCAACTTTAGCTAGAAGGCATCCCGATAATTCGGAGGGTGAAAATCTTGTTGGGAAAGTTGATAAAAGTTGGTTTGGAGATGTCAAAACTTTAACTAGTGTTATGCCCACTCTTTTGGATTACAAAGACTTTAATTATCATAATTGCTCTTTGATTGATTGTATTTCTTTGTTGCAATCAATGATAAATTTACCCCATGCTTGTGAACAAAATAAATTCACCAGTCTATCTTTTGCCCGAGAAGGGGTTGACAACCCCTCTTAGGCGCCGGGTTCCAAGTATTTGTTCTTTGTGTGCAGGTACCATTTACATAGTGTTGCTTGGTTCTCCTACTAGATTGATACCTTGGTTTCACAACTGAGGGAAATACCTACCGTAGTTGTACTACATCATTGCTACCTCTTGAGCTTGTGTTGGGTTTTCCCTTAATGAGGAAAGGGTGATGCAACAAAGTAGCACATGTATTTCCCTCAGTTTGAGAACCAAAGTATCAATCCAGTAGGAGACAATGCACAAGTCACTGAATACCTACACAAACAATCAACAACTTGCACCCAACGTGATAAAGGGGTTGTCAATCCCTTCAAGGTCACTTGCAAAAGTGAGATCTGATAGAGATAGATAAACGGTAAAGTAAATATTTTTGGTATTTTTTGGTTTATAGATCGGAAAGTAAAAGGTTGCAAAATAGTAGATCGGAAACTAGTAAGATGTAAAAGAGATTCAATATAGTGGAAAACAGACCCGGGGGCCATAGGTTTCACTAGTGGCTTCTCTCAAGATAGCAAATATTACGGTGGGTGTGAACAAATTACTGTCGAGCAATTAATAGAAGAGCGCAAAGTTATGACGACATCTAAGGCAATGATCATGAACATAGGCATCACGTCCATGTCAAGTAGACTGGAACGATTCTGCATCTACTACTATTACTCTACACATCAACCGACTCCTGCCTACATCTAGAGTATTAAGTTCATAAAGAACAGAGTAATGACATGATGTAGAGGAATTAACTCAAGAAATATGATGAAAACCCTATCTTTTTATCCTCGATGGCAACAATATAATACGTGCGTTGCTATCCCTACTGTCACTGGGAGAGGACACCGCAAGATTGAACCCAAAGCTAAGAACTTCTCCCATTGCAAGAAAGATCAATCTAGTAGGCCAAACTAAACCGACAATTCAAAGAGACTTGCAAAGATATCAAATCATGCATATAAGAATTCAGAGAAGAACCAAATAATATTCATAGATAATCTGATCATAAATCCACAATTCATCGGATCTCGGCAAATACATCGCGAAATAATATTACATCGAATAGATCTCCAAGAACATCGAGAAGAAGCCATCTAGCAACTAGCTATGGACCCATAGGTCTATGGTAAACTACTCAAGCTTCATCGAAGAGGTAATGGTGTTGATGTAGAAGCCCTCCATGATTGAATCCCCCTTCGGCAGGACGCCGGAAAAGGCCCCTATATGGGATCTCACATGTACAGAAAGTTACGGTGGTGGGAAAGTGGTTTCATGGCTCCCCTGGAATTTTCAGGGTATAAGAGTATATATATAGGCAAAGGAACTAGTCCAGGAGACCCTCGAGGGGCCCACGAGGTAGGGGGTATACCCTCCTACCTCATGGCCGCCTCGTTGCGTCTCCGACTTCATATCCAAGTCTTCTGGTTTCCTTCTAGTCCAAGAAAGATCATCACGAAAGTTTCATTCCATTTGGACTCCGTTTGGTATTCCTTTTCTGCGAAACTCTAAAATAGGCAAAAAAAACAGAAACTAGCACTAGGCTCTCGGTTAATAGGTTAGTCTCAAAAATAATATAAAATAGCATATTAATGCATATAAAACATCCAAAATAGATAATATAATAACATGGAACAATAAAAAATTATAGATACGTTGGAGATGTATCAATCATCCCTTCCTCTTTGGGGAAATACCAGTGCAGTTTCAAGCGACATTATAGAGCACCTCCAAATTTCAAGCAGCGACTAAACATTGTAATTCATGGTAGAAGAGATCCAATCATAATGCATTCAACATTAACTATACATGATGCATGAGGATGACAATAGTACTCTTATGTTTGGTGCTTGTTTGAGAAGGTGATGACTCAACATAAAACTAAAATAACATAAAAGTAAATAGATAGCCCCTTCGCAGAGGGAAGTATGGATTTGCAGAGGTGCCAGAGCTCAAAGCTTAAATCAGAGATAAATATAATTTTGGGAGGTGCATCCTTCCTGTCAATGTCACGACCAAGAGTTATCAATATCTTCCATGCTAAAACATCAGCGACGGTTCCCAAGAGGTAAAATTAAAGGTTTCCTCCCCCTCCACCAACAAACATAAGCCATGGACAGCCAAATCCATGTGTGCCATCAATACCAACAATAGTCCTGGGGGAGTTTTGTTTAGTTATTTGCAATTTTTGATTTCGGTACTGGGCATCCCTATTACCGGCCCCTCTCATGCAAGGACGAGTGAATAAACACTCATCATTGGAATAACCCACTTAGCATGGAAGATACTGACTATCCCCTGTCGCTCCATGAGCGGTCCAAGCACACAAAACATATGTTCATTTGAAATTGTAGAGATGGCACACACAAATTTACTTGGAACGGTAGGATAATACCGCATATAGGTAGATATAGTGGACTCATCCGGAATAACTTTGGGTTAAGGACTTTGATCCACAAGCAGTATTCCCGCTTAGTACAGGCGAAGGCTAGCAAATAGGTTGAGAAGCGACCGGCTAGAGAGCGAAAACAGTCATGAACATGCATTATGAATAATCAACATTAAATACTAGCCTGAGTAGGATATAAACACCATGAACATAAATATCATGGAGGCTATGTTGGTTTTGACTCAACTAAATGCGTAAACATATGCCAGGTCAAGCCACTTGAAACATTCAAAGGAGGATACCATATCATCATACTACATCACAATCATTTTAATGCATGTTGAGACCCAAGATAAATCATTATCCACTCCTAGCTACTTAAGCATGGCATGAGCAACTATAATATCTAATTGTCATTGCAAACATGTTTAATAATAATATGTTGAATCATGGATACTGAATTAAACATATTTAGAAAACAAAAACAAGTTGAGTTCATACCCGTTTTTCTCTGCCACAATCACTTCATCATATATCGTCATTATTGCCTTTGACTTGCACGACCGAATGATATGAAAATAATAATAGTGCAAGAGTGTCGTAGACTTATTAAGCTGGAATCTGCAATATTTTATTCAGAGGGAAAGACAAAATAATATGGGCTCTTTGTTAGATCAACCGTAATGCATCTGAGAACCACTCAACATTTTCATCGTGGTCTTTCCCTTGGTACGACTCGATAAGAGAAAAGAAAAGAAATTCAGAGAAACACACTAAAATATTTTTGGAGTTTTTAGATTTTCTTGAAATAAAGAGAAAGAAGGAAAAACAAAAACGAGAAAAATTATTTACGCGAGAGAGCTCCCAACAAACAAAAGAAGTAATGAGAAATCTTTTTGTGTTTTCTTTTATTACTACAACTAAATACAACTAGAAAGAAAAATCGAAAAGAAGCAAGAAATTTTTTTTGGATTTTCTCAAAGTGTTTCAAACACATAAGAAGAAAGCAAGAAAATAAATCTAACATGGATAATACAATGAAAAAGTATGAACACCGACAACTGGAATGAAATGTGTGAACAAGAATGTAATGTCGGTGGAAATACGTA
Source organism: Triticum dicoccoides (assembly GCF_002162155.2). Classification (NCBI taxonomy): domain Eukaryota; kingdom Viridiplantae; phylum Streptophyta; class Magnoliopsida; order Poales; family Poaceae; genus Triticum; species Triticum dicoccoides. Next base: position 447,047,173 of record NC_041385.1, read on the forward strand.
CTCCCCCAAGCTTAGGCTTTTGGCCTAGCTTGGTAGTCACCATCCGTAGCATGGATAATAATCAGAGTGATACCAGTGCAACCTCCTCAGCCCGTCGGGAAGCCTCGACCGCCATGTTGTACTCGCGGGCCTCGCGTTCAAGAACGTGATATCTTCTTTTACTATGATAATCGAAGAGAGCAGGTGCAGGCAAAATTACATGCACAATGGGATTTTTATTGAACATCAAGTTGTAACTATAGTTAGTGGTTGTGGGCTTAATGAACTTATGGTGCTTCATGGCCTCAAAGTCTAATTATTGAGTAGGTAGAGTGGGATCACTAGGCCAAGGTGACACACCAGCTCCTTAGTTACACGGGAGACATAAATTCTACCATAAAAGTGGCCACTATCATCATTGCCTTGCAACCTCCGTGCAACTATTGCTCCAAGATTATAACGTTTAATTCGGAGCAGTGTGTAGGAGGCTCAAGTCAGGGGCACACAGTGTTTGTTGTCCTGCTTGCCCATGATGCATTTGCCATTAAAGAGTGCAAAGTAATGAATTGATGGGAAATGTATACTTTTTATTCTAGCTTGTGTCACTCCTCTATTCTCACCGTAGCACTGGTCAAAAATGACTCATACTCAGATCTTGGTGGTTCATCCAGCGAACCCCAATATGGAATTTTACATGCAACACAAAAGGCTTCTAGAGGCATGGTAAAAGCATTATCATAAAGGCTAAATGAAACTCTACACACACGAGGATGATATTTAAATTTGTTAGTGAATGTCTCTATGAGGTTGAGATGTTGGATGCACTCATCTGCGATGAAGGGGGCGAGCTCGGTGTTGTGAACATATTGCTCAATTCTTCCTTGATACCAGCACCTAGCATGAACTCCTTACATGGCCAAAGGCATGATTTAGTGTCGACGTCCCTCGTCGAGCTTGCACTTGGCACAACATAGGACTATCATATCAAGATTCCGCTCGATGATGCCCCCGAGGACCTCCTCCTCGAAGAACTCCTTCCAAAGAGGTACATTTTATTCGCGTATAATTTTCAACTAGTAATCGCTCAGAACAGTTTCGAAAATGGAGCTTCAAGCAAAGCGATCGATATCCCCGGGTTTGAGAGCAAGAACATGAGAGAGAGCGAGAGAGAGAGAGACAGCAAGTGTGATTTTTTTTCTGGAGGTAGGAGATGACTTGGGCTAAAGGGATAAGTGAGAGGGGCCACGTGGGGCTCACCACCTACCAGGGCGCGACTAGGTGGCTGGCGCGCCCTGGTGTCTTGTGGGCACCAGGAGCACCCCCTCGTGATGTTATTTGTTCCAAAAATTCTCAAATATTCAGAAAAAATCGTGTTAAAATTCCAGGTCATTCTGAACACCTTTATTTTTGACCACTTTTTTATTGCACGGAAAATTCATAAAACATGGTAAACATGGCATTTTATTTTATTTAACTAAGAATAACAAAAAATAGAAGGTAGGGACAGAAGGTTGTGCTTACTAAATTCATCTACCACATGTCTCTCGAATACAATCCATTAATAAGGTTGATCAAGTCTTATTAACAATCACTTTCGATTAACATGAACCCGAAGAACTTTTGTAAAACACTAAGTTACCTCAACGGGGATATGCATATCCCCCACAATAAGTATGTCATATTTCTTCTTGGCAGTAGGTAAAGGGAGTTGAAAACTTCATAGTAATTGTCGGAGATGTTTCAATAACATTAATACCATTCACTTGAAGTTGTTTCTTCGGAAAGTGCATTGTATGCTCATTACCATTGATATGAAAAGTGACTTTGCTTTTATTGCAATCAATAACAGCCCCTGCAGTATTCAAAAAGGGTCTACCAAGGATAATCGACATGTTGTCGTCCTCGGGAATCTCAAGTATAACAAAGTTTGTTAAGATAGTAACATTTGCAACAACAACGGGCACATCCTCACAAATATCGATAGGTATGGCAGCTAATTTGTCAGACATTTGCAATGATATTTCAGTAGGTGTGAGTTTATTCAAATCAAGTCTTTTATATAAGGAGAAAGGCATAACACTAACACCAGCTCCTAAGTCACATAAAGCAGTTTTGACATAATTTCTTTTAATAGAGCATGGTATAGTTGGTATTCCTGGATCTCCAAGTTTTTTAGGTACTCCATACTTAAAGGAATAATTAGCAAGCATAGTCGAGATTTCATCTTCAGGTATTTTTCTTTTATTAGTAACAATTTCTTTTATATATTTAGCATAAGGGGCCATCTTTAAAATATCAGTCAAACGAGTACGCAGAAAGACTGGCCTAAGCATTTCAGCAAAGCGTTCAAATTCTTCATCATCCTTTTTCTTAGATGCTTTAGGTGGAAAGGGCATGGGTTTCTAAACGAATGATTATCTTTCTTTACCATGTTTTCTAGCAACAAAGTCTCTTTTATCATATCATTTATTTTTAGCTTGTGGGTTATCAATCTCAACATCAGGTTCAATCTCAACATCATTATTTGGTTCTTTATCATTGTCTGGTTGAGCATCTTCATGAACATCTTTATCATTTTAATTTTCATTATCACTATGTAAATGTTCATTACCATATTGAGTATCAACATATGAGATAGAGACATTATTATTATCTTTAGGAGGTTTTTCAATTTTCGGATCACTAGAGGTATGCAAAGTCCTATCATTTATCTTTTTCTTTTCTTTTTAGAAGGACTAGATGCATCAGTGTTAATTCTCTGAGAGTCTAGTTCAGTTCTTTTAGGGTGTCCCTCAGGATAAAGTGGTTCCTAAGTCATTTTGCCTCCTGTAGTTGCTACTCTAACAACATAATCCTTCATGTTATTGTTCATTTCACTAAGTAGTTATGTAACATCCCAATTTTCAATTTGGATGTTATTCATAGATCATTCATATGCATCCATGATTTATGCATTTTTGTTGTTTTGTTTTAGTTGCATTTTGATCCAAGAGGCCTTAAGCAACTCAAGGACCAATTTGAGAGAGTTGGATGTTTCACAAAAATCCAATTTTGATTTATCAAAATTTGGTAAATTGGATCAAATATTTTCTTCAAAATTCTTTTCCAAATATTCTAAAATAAAGAAGGAAGTTAATATGACTTCTTCAAATCAGTACAAAACTATTGGAAATTGAATTTTTAATTTATGGACAGTTAATTTGATTTTATTCGCTAGTTTATTTATTAGTTAGTAGAGTAATTATTACTGTAATGTTTGTTTTTAGTTTAGGCATTTAGGCTAGAAAAATGTTCAGTAGGTCACTAATAAAGCCATATACCTACGTGAATTTTTCTGGTATTTTTAGGTTTTTATTTATATACTTTTTAGCGTGTTTTGTCTCTGGAAAAATTGTTTAAAAAAAGTTTGGGCCGACCGAACTGGGTCGCGCCCAGCCCAGCCGGCCCAGCAGCCGCACCGCCTCGCCCGGCTCGGGAGGAGACCCGCTCGCCGCTGCCGCTCGCCGTCGTGTCGGCACCGGACATGGGATCCACCGCCGCCTCACTTCGCCCCTTCCCCAAGCCGAAGCCGTCCCCTCCCCCTCTTAAATAGTGCCATCCCGGCCCCTCTCCTCCCCGTCTGAAGTCGCCGCTGCCGCGAGCACCACCGCTACCGCAGCCGCCGCCGCCGATCCCACGACGCCACTGCCGCTGCCCGCTGTTGCCGCCGCCGTCGTGCCGCGCCCCCCGCCGAAAGCTGCCACACCCGAGCCCGCCGCCACCTCGCCCGACGTTGCCGCTGCCGCCGACCCGCCACCGACGTCGTCGAACCGGTATAAACCGCTGGTCCGATCCGGTTTATTTTGGTTTTTCGTTAAGATCGGTTTTTTAGTTAGTTTAATTAGCGAATGTTCATTCGTTTAGTTTTTGTAATGAACGAATTCACTAGATTTGGTTCTATAGCGAACATTCGTTCGATAAGATTTTTCTTTTTATTTTAGATTTCGTCCAGGGACCTATCCATGAATATTTTCTTCACAGATAATCCCCTGATCTTTAAACCCTCGTAACTTTTTGCTCGTTTGTCCAAATTCGATGAAACCGATGCCCAAATCTTTAGAGCAGTCTCATCTATCCAGTAAACCAACTTGGACATGTTTTTGATAATTTAAAATTTGAGTTTAGTTCAGATTAGAATTTGATCTTGTTTTGTTTGTATCTTGAGTTTCGTAGCTCCATTTTAGTTGATTCTTTTTGCAAATCGTAGCTAATCACATGTACCTACTGTTAAGATCTAATCCACATAAATATAATACTGTTAAAATTTATTTTCTTTTTAGATTGGTTCTTTGCTTGTTTTTAAGTTCTCTGGATCTTTTCTTCGTTTTCTCTTTGCAACGTTTGCTTGAGTGCTTATGTATGCTATTGTTTGTCTACGCTAGATTTTCCGGGGTGCGAAGCTTGTTACTATGAATCTCTAGAGTTTTCCCATCGTCAGCAAGGCAAGTTACACTTTTATCATACTTTTCAATACCCAGTTTTTACTATACATTAGTTTGGCCCCTCAAATATTTGCATGAGTAGGATTGGGAACATGTGTATTGGTTGTAGTACTTGAGGTAGGAACCTATTACCTTTGATCACCCCAGGTATATACGTTATTCTCTCATATTGCTTAGCCATGCTCGAGACGGGGATTGGTTCGTGATATTCATGGAATTTGTGAAAGATAATAATTTTTGGACAACATTAAGGTGGCAACTTTGATACACATCTGGGTGGATTGGTTGGGGCACCTGGAGAAACCAGTGCTTGCCTATGGGAATCCCGGAGTACCCATGTGATTTTCCCTCGGTTCGCCACCCAGGCTCAAAGGGATCATATGATATTTCATGCCTAGAAACTTCCATGTGCAGCCACAAGCCATTATGGGCTCTGGAATAGTTGACTAAGTTGTGTGAGCTCTTGAAGAGGTGGACTAGCAGATGTAGGGGAAAGTAGGTGTACCGGTCTACCCAGAGTAGAGAGTTAATGCTTCAGAAAGACTATGTCTCGATCTTCTGATCATGGATACGGTCGAGTCTTGTGGGGAAAAGTGTGCAACCTCTGCAGAGTGTATAAACTAATCATGGTTAGTCGTGTCCCCGGTTATGGATATTTTGAGTATCTAGAAGTGGATATTATTGATGATCTCATCACTCTTTAATTAATGAAGTGGGTTTAATGATGATACTTGGTTAATGTTGGGATTTTGAGTTGGAGGAACCTTCTCAATCATTGGTATAAACTTTGTAGTAAATAAAATGTATTCCTTTGTTGTAGGGAAAAATTAGCTTTATGCAAAATTAAACTTAGAGCCTCCACCAGCCAAATATGCATGTAGATGTAGTTTCTTGCATTCATTTGCTCTACAGTGTAACTCTGCCAGCATATTCCATGTGCTGACCTACACGGTTACAATATCTCATGTTGCAGACTTTACCAATGAAGAATAAGGAGTGATAGGTCGTTGTCATGCACTCAGCTATGCCGTTGGAGTTGATGGACTCATTTATCTTTGAAGCTTCCGCGGTTATTTCGTTTAGATGGCCTTCAGCCATATTATATGTGTAATAAATACTATTTATGAGGACCTCGATGTAATAAGTGTGTGATTGAACTCTGTTATAATTCCTCGAGTACTGTGCATGTCAGCATACCGATCCCGGGATGACACTTAAGCACAGAGACTTCGGTCCATTGGGATCATGGTCGCTACAAGTTCTCTTTGAGATTTAGCAACATGTTCTAACTGAGTTTGAACCATAGATGCATGTTTTCCTACACCTCTAACATCATTAGTGATTCTAAATAACAAGTCACAAGCGAGCAATCATATCAGAATTTTGTTTCAATTGTTTTATAACATTTCCATTGAAGTGATCTTGCTACATTACATAGTTATCAAATTCATGTAGGCATTGACTAGGATGTTTGTTATAAGGCATGTAACCTTCATCAAACTTTAATAAAGAATTTACCTCTACCACTTGTGGTGGTGGTGGTGGTTCAAGTCCATGTATTTCTTCAATAGGTAGTAAATTATTAACATCTTCAACTTTAATACCTTTTTCATTTATACATTTCTTCGCCTCTTGCATATCTTCAGGACTAAGAAATAAGATACCCCTGTTCTTCAGAGTGGGTTTAGGTGGTGGTTCAAGAAGAGTACAATTATCATAATTCTTCAATATGTTATTCTATAATTCCTAAGCTTGTTCAACAGTTCGTTCCCTGAAAACACAAGGAACACAACTATCTAGGAAGTCCCCAGAAGCATCGGTTAGTCCATATAGAAGATATCAAGTATTTTATTTTTCTTAAGAGGATGATCAAGCAAAGCATTAAGTAATTGGAGAAGCCTCCCCCAAGCTTGTGGGAGACTCTCTTCTTCAATGTGCACAAAGTTAAATATTTCCTATGAGGCAGCTTGTTTCTTATGAGTAGGAAAATATTTTTCAGGGAAGTAGTAAATCATATCATGGGGACTACGCACACAACTAGGAGCAAAAGTATTAGACCAAGTCTTAGCATCACCCTTTAATGAGAACGGAAATAACTTGAGAATATAATAGTAGCAAATTTTCTCATCATGGGCAAAAAGGGTGGCTATGTCATTTTGCTTAGTAAGATGTGTCACTACAATTTCAGTTTCATAGCCATGCAAAGGATCAAATTCAACCAAAGTAATTAACTTTGGGTCGACAGAGAATTCATAATCCTTATCAGTAACAAAAATAAGCGAAGTAGCAAACTTAGGGTCACATTTCATTCTAGCATTCAAAGATTTTTCTTTCAACTTGCGTAATAATTTCTTAAGATCATCTCTATCCTTACAAGCAAGAAAGTCTATAGCTACCTCTCCATCCATAACATAACCCTCGGTTATCTTAGGCACTTCAAATCTTGGAGAGATAGGTCTAATAGCTGTTTCATAGTTTGCAGTTTCAAAGACTTCATCAGTTTCAGTAATTACATCAGTTTTAGCATTCTCAATATCGTTAGCTCTAGCAAGTTGTTCATTAAGAAATTCACCTAGTGGCACATTATCATCAAGCAAGGTACCAGCATCATCATAAGCGTTGCTCATAGCAGAACTAACATCATCCATAACTCGTGGCATATCAGGATTAATAGCATGTGGCGGTGTTGTAAGTTTATTCAGAACCGAGGATGAATCAAGTACAAAGCTAGATGGCAGTTTCTTACCTCCCCTCGTCTTAGAGGGAAAAATCTTGGTTTTGGTAACTTTCAGATTCCTTATAGTGCTAAATAGATATAAATCCCAAGTGACTCAACAAATATATCTATGCTCCCCGGCAACGGTGCCAGAAAAAGGTCTTGATAACCCACAAGTATAGGCTCACAATATTTTTCCAGGGTAGAGTATTCAACCCAAATTTATAGATCCAACACAAGGGGAACTAAAGAGCATTTGTAAGTATTAGCAGTTGAGTTGTCAACTCAACCACGTCTAGAGACTAAATATCTGCAGCAAAGTGACCAGTAGCATAGTAATATGATAGTTTGATAGTGATAGTAACGATAGCAGTGCTAACAGTAACAATAGCAATACTAACGCAACAAGAACAATATGTGGAAAACTCGTAGGCATTGGATCAATGATTTCGTTGGATGATATTCATCATATAACAGTCATAACCTAGGGCGACAGATAACTAGCTCCCATTCATAAATATAGTGTAGGCATGTATTCCGTAAATAATCATACGTGCTTATGGAAAAGAACTTGCATGACATCTTTTGTCCTACCCTCCCGTGGCAGCGGGGTCCATAAAGAAACTAAGGGATATTAAGGCCTTCTTTTAATAGAAAACTGGAACAAAGCATTAAGACATAGTGAATACATGAAATCCTCAAACTACGGTCATCACTAGAAAGTATCCCAACTATTCTCACTTTGGGGTTTACAGATCATAACACGTCATAGGTGCATATGGCTTGCAAGAATGGATCTAGAACATAGATATAATGGTGAAAACATAAATGGTTTAGATCTGAAATTATGGCACTTGGTCCTAGTGACAAGCATTAAGCATAGCAAAGTCATAGCAACATCAATCTCAGAACATAGTGGATACTAGCGATCAAGCCCTAACAAAACTAACTTGAAAACATGATGAATCTCATCCAACTCCTCACCGACCAGCGAGCCTACAAAGGAATTACTCACTCCCGGTGGGGAGCATCATGAAATTGGTGATGGAGGATGGTTGGTGATGACGGAGACCGAAGATTCCTCTCTTCGAAGCCCCAAACGGGCTCCAGATCTGGCCTCCCGATGAAGAATAAGAGGTGGCAGTCGCTCCATATCGTAAAACGCGATGAAACTTCCTCTCCTATTTTTTGGAAAAATAGGATTTTATAGCATCGGAATTAGGGTCAGCGGTGCCTCGAGGGCCCCACCACCCACCAGGGCGCGCTAGAGGGGGTGGTGCGCCCTGGTGTCTTGTGGGCAGCCAACCGCCCCTCTAGTGGGTCTTGGTTCCAGTATTTTTTATTTATTGAAAAATAATTCTCCAAAAAAATTTGTCCAAATCTAAGAACCTTTGTTTCTGCACAAAAACAACACCATGGTAGTTCTGCTGAAAACAGTGTCAGTTCGGGTTAGATTCATTCAAATCATGCAAAGTAGAGTAAAAGTAGATACGATGGAGACGTATCACCCCTCATCTCAACTCGATGTCACATCCTTCTGTGCCCCCTTCTTCTTCTGTAAAAGCCAAAGCAAATGCCAGATCCCATTCAAGACAAGATGCAGTACTATGGCCCAGCCTACCTTCTGTCGGCCACTGTGCCGGAGATGTAGTACGCGGCCGGGGTCATCGTTAAGGACACCCTTCGCATGTGGGACATCTCAAGGTGGAGAGGCACGACGGAGCCGGCGAATTTCTTCCTCGCTGCTGGGTACTGCCACTTCCCACGCGGCTCTCCGGTCTTGTTCCGTGTGGAAGAGGTTCGGGCAAAAGAGGCCTTGTGATTGGCCTCACTACTCGCTTCACCAACCTCTTCGACGCCTACTTCCTCCTCGGTAAAGTCTTTTGGTGTGGGTGCGAGTTCATCGCCTTCACCACCTACAACATCTTCACCAACGTAGACCACACCTTCCCCACCTCTAATGGCATGCACTCTCTCCCTGACAACACCAAGGACTGTTACATCTCCAACTTATCTATATTTTTTGATTGTTCCAAGTTATTATATTATCATTCTTGGATGTTTTACAATCATTTTATATCATTTTTTGGGACTAACAAATTGACATAGTGCCAAGTGCCAGTTGTTTTTTTTGCTTGTTTTTTACATTGCAGGAAATCAATATCAAACGGAGTCCAAATGTAGCGAAACTTTTTGTGGATTTTTTTGGACCAGAAGACACTAGATGGGCCAGAGAAGCACCTGCGGGTGACCCAAGGGGGCACAACCCACCAGGGTGCGGTTGGGCCCCCAGGCGTGCCTAGGTGGGTTTTGCCCACCTTGGTGGCCTCCCGCACCACCTCTTTGCTCTATAAATACCCAAATATTCTAGAAATCCTAGGCGAGTCGACGAAAATCAATTCTAGCCGCCGCAAGTTCCAGAACCACCAGATCCAATCTAGACACCATCACGGAGGGGTTCATCATCCTCATTGGTGCCTCTCCGATGATGCGTGAGTAGTTCAATATAGACCTACGTGTCCGTAGTGAGTATCTAGATGGCTTCCTCTCTCTCTTTTGATTCTCAATACAATGGTCTCTTGGAGATCTATTTGATGTAACTCTTTTTGCGGTGTGTTTGTTGGGATCTGATGAACTTTGAGTTTCTGATTAGGTCTATGTTTTTATCCATGAAAGTTATTTGAGTTCTTTGATCTCTTTTATGCATGATTACTTATAGCATCGTATTTCTTCTACGAATCTTTGGTTTAGTTAGGCCAACTAGATTGATTTTTCTTGCCATGGGAAGAGGTGCTTTGTGATGGGTTCGATCTTATGGTGCTTGATCCTAGTGACAGAAGGGGAAACGACACGTATGTATCGTTGCCATTAAGGATAACAAGATGGGATCTACTTCTACATAAATAGATCTTGTCTACATGATGTCATCGTTCATATTGCATTAATCCGTTTCTCCATGAACTTAATACACTAGATGCATGCTGGATAGCGGTCATTGTGTGGAGTAATAGTAGTAGATGCTGGCAGGAGTCAGTCTACTAATTTTGGACGTGATGCCTATATAATGATCATTACCTGGATATCATCATGATTATTTGAAGTTCTATCAATTGCCCAACGGTAATTTGTTTACCCACCATTGCTATTTTCTCTAGAGAAGCCACTAGTGAAATCTACGGCCCCCGGGTCTCTTCTTTATTATATTTGCCTTCATGATCTATTTCTATTTGATTTTATTTTTAGATCTATATTATCAAAAATACAAAAATACCTCGCTGAATTTTATTTGCTTTCGTTTGCATCTATTAGTCTACTACAATTTTATCCCATAAACATGACAATTTCTAGCATCGTTACCCGAAAGGGATTGACAACCCGTTTAACATGTCAGGTTGCAATTATTTTTTCTTTGTGTGCAGGAGCTATTTACGTGGTGTTGCGTGGTTCTCCTACTGGTTCGATAACCTTGGTCTCATCACTGAGGGAAATACCTACCGTTGTTGTGTTGCATCATCCCTTCCTCTTTGGGGAAATACCGACGTAGTTCAAGCCGCATCAAAAGGAATTTCTGGCGCCGTTGCCAGGGAGACTTGATCAATATCTACCAGGTTCCTAATAACAAATACCATGTCCTTGAAATTTACATATTTGCCATTTGCCTCTCGTTTTCCTCTCCCACACTTCACAAAAATATGTCGTTTTATTCACCCTCTTTCTCGTTCGCGCTTCTCATTGGATTATTGTTTGCTAGATTCGCCACCATGAGTGACTTTGGTATGGCAGAAACAGATGATGGACTAACTCCTAAAATTGGACGATCTGGCAATCTCGATGCTAAAACTATTGTTTTGGGGTAAGGGAACGTTATATGAAAAGAACGTATCCAAGAATTTTCCAATTGTGTTGGAAATTTAAGTCTAGATAATGTTTCTATACTTAAGAGGACTAAGTCTTATGCGGAAGCTATTTTAGCACTAGTTCTGGAACATGAAAATAAATTTATCCATACTCATCCTACCTTGCAAAGATTGTTTTTCAAGTTACCCGATATAAAGAATCCCAGAGCTAAAAAGTTGGCCACCTTTTTTCTTATGAATTAGTTTGATTACATAGTACGGTAAGTGTCGGATTACGGGTTCCGCAAACCCTTGAAAGGTTCGAACTCTGGGGTGCGCGTGGATATCTCGACCTAAGCAGCCTGCCTACTTGCAATCCTCCTAATCCTAGCGCGTCGGGCTCGAAGAGACAAAGAGACACATCAGTTTATCCTGGTTCAGGCCACCTTGCGGTGTAATACCATACTACATCGTTTTGGTGGATTGCGTCAAAGGCCTGAGGATGAACTAGTACAATGGATGAACTGGCCTTGGGAGGTGAGGTGTTTTTGAGCTCAAGAGAGCTGGTGAGGTGTGTCAGTGTCAAAACCGGCGGATCTAGGGTAGGGGGTCCCGATCTGTGCGTCAAGGCTGATGGTAACAGGAAGCAAGGGACACAGATGTTTCCCCAGGTTCGAGCCCTCTCGATGGAGGTAAAACCCTACTTCCTGCTTGATTAATATTGATGATATGGTTAGTACAAGAGTAGACCTACCACGAGATCGTAGAGGCTAAACCCTAAGAGCTAGCCTATGATGGTATGATTGTAATTGTGATCGGCCTTCTAAGGACCAACCCCTCTGGTTTATGTAGACACCGAAGAGGGCTAGGGTTTACATGGAGTCGCTTACAAGGAAGGAAACATAATATCTGGATCACCAAGCTTGCCTTCCATGCAAAGGAGAGTCCCATCCGGACACGGGCCGAAGTCTTGAGTCTTGTATCTTCACGCTTCAATAGTCTGGATGTTGTACACAGTCCGGCTGTCCGGATACCCCCTAATCCAGGACTCCCTCAGTAGCCCCTGAACCAGGCTTCAATGACGATGAGTCCGGCGCGCAGTATTGCCTTCGGCATTGCAAGGCGAGTTCCTTCTCCGAATACTCCAAAGTACCTGTTACGATGAATAATGTCCGGCTTCCAATCAATGTTGTGCTCCTCGGCTTCAGTGCCTCAATAATGGCCACCTCCACGTGTCGAGCAAATGCGAGGAGCCAAGGCGCTTTTGCATTTAATACCCTCGATCCTCCGGGCTGACCGCCTATTTGAAGGGACAGGGATTCTCAGTTCCAAACCTCACTCTCCTCCCTTGAGCTAGCATCCAGTAGAGCGCTCCGCGAAAAACCATTCCAACATGGCCAGCCGTCGCAGCTCTTCTGCTTGCCCTCCTCGCTCTAAGTCGGGGGATTGGGGAGAGTGTTCAGTTCCCCACAGTCGTTTGATAAAGCTACAAACCCAAGGGTTTCTCCCATCAGCGTTCATGGTCTCCGTTCGAGCCGGAATAGCCACCTATGACGGAGGGGAACAAGCGGAGGGATCTCCAAGCCCATCTCCAGAGGAGCGCGTATGCCTCATCCCGCATCTGCTAAGGGGCGTCGGGTTTCCTATTCACCCGTTTCTCTACGGGCTCCTGGAGTTTTACGGCCTCCAGTTGCACAACCTTACCCCTGCCCCTATTCTGCACATAGCGGGGTATGTCGCACTTTGTGAGCTATTTTTAGGCTGCGAACCTCACTTCGGATTATGGAGGAAGCTATTCTGCCTTGTTCCCCACACCCAGGAAGAGTCCCTATATCAAGTGGGCGAGGCTGAAGTATGGCGCATTGCCGAAACCGGATACCTATCCGGCACTCCCAAGAAGGCACCAGAAGACTGGCCTTCAGAGTGGTTTTATATTGATGACGTTCCCCTTCCGGATCCAGTCTGGGCAGGTCTCCCCAAGTTCAGCAATGCCCCGCCGAGGGCACGCCTAAGTTGGCGTCCCTGCGGCCCTCGAGAAGAGGATACGAGGGAAATACATTCCCTGATGAGCAGGATAAAGTTGCTGGCCAAATCCGGACTGACGATAGTCGAGGTTATGGCGATATGCATAAGGCGGGGAGTGCAACCACTCCAATATCGGGGAAGCCCATGTGGCACTTCAACGGGGAAGATGACGCCACCCGTTGCGGCCGTAAGGGTCCAGACTCCGCTGCCGCTTTAGCAAGGATATTGTCCGATTTGTAAAAAGGGGAAGAGGAGGAGTTCCTCCGCATTAAAACGCGGGACGGATTCTCCATGTACAACCCTCCAGAGTGGGTAAGTTGCCATTCTTTTCCCTGCTTTACTTACTTTAGCGTCCCTCTACTAAGATTACTTGCATTGATGCTTCCGAGCAGGAACTAAGGAGGGCCGTAGAAGGAATATTCAGCCCCTCCCCGCAGCCAGAGGACCCCGGAAGGGCCCTAGATCCGGGACTCAAAGAATATCTGAATATTACCGTGGAGCTTGTCAACGGGGTATTTTATCAGGCGAGCTGGGATGGCGCTTCAGTGGCTATTACAGCCGACTACCCTGGACTGCTCCCTGTGTCGCGTGTAAGCCGAGCTAAAAACCCTATCATCCGAAGAGGATTCCACTCCGAATTATGATTTACCCTTGAGGTGTCGTGCTGTTTGCAGAGATGACGGTCGGAGCGCGGGGCCGAGCCCCTAGGGACTCGTCAACCATGGGCATCCGGATTAGGCAGGCTCAAGACGAAGGCGGTGAGGGTTGACACTCCGTTGTAGAGGTAAAGTAATAACCTGTCCTGCATTTATAGTATTTGAAGTATGACAACGCCCTTTGTGTCCGCCAGGAAGAGGAGCAGCCGGACTATATCCGGGGGTCCCACCAATCACGCCTCCACTAGCCAGGTAACAGAACCGGCTTCGAGGGTGAAGGCGGACATGGGGCCAGAACCGCGCAGGTCTCCGACAGAGGACGCAGATATGTGTTCGGCCACGAACTCTGAGGTGGAGAGCGCCATGAATCACCAGCGCCGGAGGGCCGTGCTTCGGAACAACATCTTTTTCGAAGAGGCTTTTAATGCCTTTAATTCGGCAGATGCATACGTCCGAGCTGCTCGAGGCGGGCTGGCCCAGGCGACGAACCAGTACACCAAAGATATACGGGTAAGAAAGTTTTGACAAGAGTGTATAGCAGTAGCCCCTGAGACTTGAAATAGTTGGGACAACTGTTTGAAGGATCAATATATGCACATGTCCTTGTGGACAAGAATGAGCAATTGGCTCGGGAGCTGGAGGCATGCAAGGCCCAGCTGATTGACGCGGAAGCAAGTTAGAGGGATCCCGGAGGGCCCCCTCTGGTAATATTTGTCTCCATTGTACGCAGATGTACCAGCGAGTAGATGGCTGGTGTGGTTAGTCTAACAGAAAATTCTGCAGATAATCCCAGGGTGAATCCGGAGGGCGTAATGGATGACGACTCGCATCTCCAACGGCAGCTAAAGGCTGGCGAGCGCATCCTTACGCAGGTGACGCAAGAGAAGAACAAGCTACAAGATGCCAATATTCGTCTGGACGTGGAATTAAAGGACGTCCGTGCTCAACTGGCGGACTCCATGAAGGAGAACAAAAGGCTTCGACGCGGCATTTATGGTAAGAGCTCAAACAAACTGTGTGATGGTTCGGCGAGGAAGCTTTTTGAAAAAATTGTGTTTGCAGGAATGTTAACGAGTCGCCCTGAAGAGGAGATGCCCTCATCTGCAGGTGATATGCTACAAGAGCTTTCACAGTTGCACGAGCGTGCTCGGCAGGTGATGCACGACGTTGCTCAGGCCTTGTGGCCATCAAGCCTCCTGCCGAATGGCATGGGAGAGCTTGCGTACCTGCTTCAAAGAGCCCGGCGGCACTTCCGTCTATGGAAGATATCAGCATGCCGGCAAGGAGCAAGAGAAGTCTGGGCAATGGTGAAGACGCGCTACACCAAGCTGGACCCGAACCATATGGCCGAAGTGGGACTGGCGGGGCCCGATGGGCAAGAAATTCCCGTAAGTCTGGTATATTACCAGGTAGGGTTAGCCGCTAAGTATTCTCAACAGGATTGTAAGCTAGATAGCCTGTTAGATGGTATAGAGGAGGAATATAGTCAGTCTAAGTGACTGTGTAATTTAATGGGCATAAGTATCCCCTAGCCGGATTAAAATCATTTGTCATGGCAGACCTTTTCGCTTCAGCCCCCGGATCCTACAGTCCGGGGTGTTTACGAATACCCGCTCAGTTATACAAAACCGGGGTGTGCGTGGAGACCAGGCGTATGGGTCATAAGTGCTTGAACAGACAAGTACCCAACTAGCTATGTTATATTACATGGATAGTAAGAAACATCTTCCAGGGAGAATAGTTCCATTAGGGGTTCCTTTCCCTGGGTATGCATGCACCTATGCACATGTCCGGACTGCGAACGATGGCGCAGGATACAAAACTTCTGGGTTTTTTTGTTGTAACCAATGGATAAATCCTTTGTTCACCGATCGAATATTCTCTTAAGGAAACTAGCTTTCGGCTTCACCCAGTCTGAGGTACACATCCGACTTAACCGGCAGTAACAATCGCAGAGGTGCTCCACTTATGCCCTAGCTAAATTAACGGGAACGTAGTGCATAAACACAAGAGCCAGACAACCCAGGCTGGCCACGTCTTAAGTCATATCGATGCATATAATGGTGAAGAAAAGGCACATATGGAGAAAGAACGCATATGCGATGGGAAAAAGCCATTTAAAGTAATTATGTCTAGCTTTCGGATAGGAAGCCCCCAGGTATAGCTTACACACATAGTACGGCCGGAGTAATCTGGAAGTCCGCACTATGTTAAATACTTTGTGTGAAGAGGAAAAGGGTCGAGAATGGAGAGAAAAGGGGTGGAGCATAATTAAAAAGGAGGGGTTAGGCGTAGAATCTTCGGAGTCTGGCCGCGTTCCATGGGTTCGGCTCGAGTCTGTTATCGGATGCATTACGGGTACGCTCCTCCGGTGAGAACTTTTTCAATGACAAAGGGACCTTCCCACTTGGGTTTGAGTATGTCCTTCTTCTTCTCCGGTAGGCGTAGATCGAGCTCGCCAATATTGTAAGTTTTGGCCCGCACTTCTCTGCTTTGATATCGTCGAGCCTGTTGTTGATAGAATGCGGAATGGGCTTTTGCGACATCGGGCTCCCCCTCCAGGGCATCCAAGTTATCCTACCGATCTAACTCGGCTTCCTTCTCTTCGTACATGCGTACGCATGGCGAATCATGTATTATGTCGCAGGGTAGTACTGCTTCCGCACTGTACACCATAAAAAATGGTGTATATCTGGTGGTGCGATTCGGTGTGGTCCGCAGCCCCCAGAGTACGGAGTCGAGCTCCTCCACCCAGTTTGTATCCGATTCTGTTAAAGATCGCACTAGTCTGGGTTTTATGCCGCTCATGATGAGACCATTTGCCCGTTCGACCTGGCCGTTTGTTTGGGGGTGGTAGACGGAAGCGTAGTCAAGCTTAATGCCCATTTTGCCGCACCAAGTTTTCACCTCATCGCCTGTGAAATTTGAGCCATTATCAGTGATGATGTTGTGCGGGACACCGTATCGGTGTACGACCCCGGATATGAAGTCTATTACTAGTCCGTATTCGGCCGTTTTAACTGGTTTGGCTTCTATCCATTTGGTGAACTTGCCCACCATGACCAGTAAGTATCTTCTCTTATGGCTTCCCCCTTTAAGGGGTCCAACCATATCCAGCCCCCAGACCGCGAAGGGCCAAGTTATGGGGATTGTTTGGAGAGCGGTAGGGGGCATATGACTCTGATTCGCGAAAAGCTGGCATCCGACGCAATGTTGGACAAGGTCCTGTGCGTCTGCTCGGGCCGTCGGCCAATAGAAGCCTGTATGGAAGGCTTTGATGACTAGCACTCGGGCCGCGGCGTGGCGTCCGCCCAGTCCGGCATGGATTTCAGCCAAGAGTTGCCGCCCTTCCTCTTCGAAGATGCACCTTTGGAGCACTCCAGTTGCGCTTTCCTTATAGAGTTCCCCTTCATGGACTTTGTAAGCTTTAGAACGCTGGACTATGCAGTGTGCTTCGTTTTGGTCTTCGGGGAGCTCCTGCCTATTTAGGTAGGCCAAGAAAGGCTCAGTCCACGCGGCGATTACGGCCATGATTTCGCAGGCCGAAGATGTTATTTCGGTGGCAGAGCCTCCGATTGTGTCTGATGGTTCGGGATCTGGGGTGTGTTCGGATCCGTGCTGGTATTGCTGGACTCCCCTTCCCATACTATGGATGGCTTCAACAACCTTTCCAGGAATATGTTGGTGGGATAGGGTCGCGTTTGGCGCCGATGCGGGCGAGGACGTCCGCCGCTTGATTGTTTTCTCAAGCCACATGGTGGAATTCGAGCCCCTCGAACCAAGCTGACATTTTAAGGATGGCATTCCGGTAGGCCGCCATTTTTGGATCCTTGGCATCAAAGTCTCAGTTTATTTGTGATATTGCGAGGTTTGAGTCCCCGTGCACTTCTAGGCGTTGGATGCCCATAGAGACTGCCATCCGAAGACCGTGCAACAGTGCCTCGTATTCGGCTGCGTTGTTGGAGTCTGTGTATAATATTTGAAGGACGTACTGGATTGTGTCTCCGGTGGTAGAAGTCAGGACTACCCCTGTTCCCAGTCCGGCCAGCATTTTGGAGCCGTCAAAGTGCATGATCCAGTTGGAGTACGTGCCGTACTCTTTAGGGAGTTTGGCTTCTGTCCATTCAGCGATGAAGTTAGCTAGTACTTGCGACTTAATGGCTCGCCATGGTTTGTATATTATGTTGAACGGAAGGAGCTCGATAGCCCATTTAGCAATCTGGCCCGTAGCGTCATGGTTATTAATTATGTCATTGAGTGGTACTTCGGAGGCGACCGTAATCGAACACTCTTGAAAGTAGTCTCGTAGCTTCCGGGATGCCATGAAGACCGCGTATGCTATTTTTTGATAGTGTGGGTATCGGGATTTGCATGGGGTGAGGACCGTGGATACGTAATAAACCGGCTTTTGAAGCGGGAATTTGTATCCATCCAGCTCTCGTACGACGACGAGCACTGCGCTTACCACTTGATGTGTTGCAGCTATGTATAATAGCATAGGTTCGCCGATGTTTGGCGCTGTTAGGACTGGATTACTGGCCAATAAGGTCTTTATTTCATCGAGTCTGGCCGCGGCTGCATCCGTCCATACGAAGTATTCGGTGCGCCGGAGGAGGCGGTAAAGAGGTAATGCGTTTTCTCCTAACCTGGATATAAAGCGGCTCAAAGCGGCCACGCATCCAGCTAGTTTCTGGATGTGCTTGAGGTCTGTTGGTATAGCCAACTGTGACAGAGCTCGGATTTTTGCCGGATTTGCTTCGATTCCTCTATTGGAAACAATGAAGCCCAGCAGTTTCCCTGATGGGACGCCGAAGACGCATTTTTCCGGATTCAACTTAATGTCGTATGTCTGGAGGTTATCGAATGTGAGCCTCAAGTCATCTATTAGGGTTTCGACGTGTCTAGTTTTTATGACCACGTCGTCCACATATGCTTCCATTGTTTTGCCGATTTGTTTTTCTAGGCATGTTTGAATCATGCGTTGATAGGTTGCGCCGGCATTCTTGAGCCCGAAGGGCATAATGTTGAAGCAAAAAGGGCCATATGGCATTATAAAAGCTGTTGCAGCTTGGTCAGACTCTGCCATCTTTATTTGATGGTATCCAGAGTATGCATCGAGAAAACACAGCGAGTCGTGTCCAGCTGTGGCATCGATGATTTGAGCGATGCGAGGGAGGAGAAAGGGATCCTTGGGGCAAGCCTTGTTGAGGTCTTTGAAGTCAACGCATAGGCGCCAGGATTTGTCCTTTTTTGGTACCATTACCAAATTTGCCAGCCAATCCGGATGTTTAATATCTCTGATGAATCCGGCATCAAGTAGCTTGGCTAGCTCTTCCCCCATGGCTTGCCGTTTGGGTTCTGAAAACCGCCTTAGAGTCTGTTTGACCGGTTTGTATGCCTTTAGTATATTGAGGCTGTGTTCGGCCAACCGGCGTGGGATGCCTGGCATGTCCGAAGGGTGCCAGGAAAAAATGTCCCAATTCTCGCGTAAGAAATCTCGAAGTGCGGCGTCCATCGCGGGGCTCAACTGTGTCCCGATGGATGCTGTCTTCGTGGGGTCCATTGGATGGACTTGGAATTTGACTATCTCATCTGCAGGTTTAAATGAGGTGGACTTGGGTCGTTTGTCGAGTATCACGTCGTCCCTGTCCACGGTGGCCCGCAGTGTTGTTAACGCTTTGGCTGCTAGGGCTTCAGATAATGCTTCCAGGGCTAGTGTTGCAGTTTTGTTTTCGGCACGAAGTGCGACGTCCGGATCATTGGCTAGAGTGATGGTTCCGTTGGGTCCGGGCATTTTAACCTTCATGTACCCGTAATGGGGTACAACTTGAAAGCTTGTAAACGCGTCCCGCCCTGGAAGGGCGTGGTATCCGCTGCTAAAGGGAGCCACTTGGAATGTGATTTCTTCGGACCTATAATTCTCCAGGGTGCCGAATACCACATCGAGTGTGATTTTTCCCGCACATCGCGCTTCTCGAGTAGGGATGATCCCCCTGAAGGTGGTGCCGCTTTTCTCAATGCGGCCTTTATCAATTGCCATCTTGTTGAGCGTTTCCTGATAAATCAGGTTTAATCCGCTTCCACCGTCCGTGAGTACTTTGGTGAGCCGGAAGCCGTCCACGATTGGGCTAAGGACCAGAGCGGCCGGTGCCCACACATTCTGGAATCGAGGTTCATCACTGGCAATGAAGGTTATAGCAGTGTCGTTCTAGGGGTTTATCTTTGCCACATGGCAAATTTCCGCGGAGCTTCGACGAGCCCGCTTGTGCCTGTTGTTCGAGGCAAAAGTCTCGAACACTGTTAGTACCGTATTGTGTCCGCTGGCAGGATGTTGTTCCGCTTTATGGCCTACAAGAAGATCCTTGCCACTTTTTGCCACCTGCCGGAGTATCCAACATGCCCTAAGGCTATGAGTTGGTATTGTATCCGGAGTACTATGGAGCTTACATGGCCCGTCGAGCCATTCTTCCAATACGGATCCCCGCCCTGGGGTGGGCTTTGGTTTCTTGGGGATTGGATCGGACGTCTTACGAGAGTTCGTCTGTTTAGTTTGGACAAAGGTCTTGGTGAGAGCAGTACTATCCCAAAATTATGTTTGGGTTTTCCAAGCGCTCTCCATCGCACAGTACTTTCGTACTATGATTGTCAAGTCCGCAAAGCATACTATGTCGCGGCGGCTTATAGCATTGAGGAGTCCTTCGTCCGTGCAGTTTTTGTAGAAGAGTGAGACCATGTTCTCCTCGCGGCGGTCCTTGACCTTGTTAAGCGCAAGGAGGAATCTGGCCCAGTAGTGATGCACGGTTTCCTGGGGCTCTTGCCTGATGCGGGAGAGACAGTTTAAGTCCAGATAGGTGTTGTTAGCAGAATCTGGATTTTGATCCGATCTATGGCCCAAGGGCGCGGGCAGTTCCGAGCTTAACAGCTCAGAATCGGGAGTGCTGCCCAATTTCTTCGGCCCAATGCCCGATTCTATGTCCGGGACCTGGGTCATGTTTTCCTTTGAGCAGGTTTTCGGCTCAAGGAGTTCGGTGATTCGAACACAATTCGTCCTAAAAGTTGAGGGACAATCCGCGTGTGGTTCCTCCACTATCGCTATCTCATGGGTGTCCTGCGGGGACCTGATGTCCCTTCAGTCAGGTTTAAGCCCAATCCGGTCATAGTTTGTAGCGACTCCCAGAGCGGCGATGTGATCCAAGAGTTCATTAAGGGAGGAGAGCTCCATTGGATCCATCTGTTCGGCAAGTTTCGAACTGAAGCGAAGGTTATGATTGATGACCCGAGAGGCCATCGTCGGTGCTACCACCGATGGGGCAGCCATGATAAAGCCACCGAGTCGGAGCGTCTGGCCTACAGCCAGAGTTCCCTCCGAGGTAATGTCGTCCTTGACGATGAGGCGAGCCATCAAGCCTTGCGGCGACGTCACAGAGGAACTCTCAATGAAAGCACCAAAGTCGGTGTCAAAACCGGCGGATCTCGGGTAGGGGGTCCCGATCTGTGCGTCAAGGCTGATGGTAACAGGAAACAAGGGACACAGATGTTTACCCAGGTTTGCGCCCTCTCGATGGAGGTAAAACCCTACTTCCTGCTTGATTAATATTGATGATATGGGTAGTACAAGATTAGATCTACCACGAGATCGTAGAGGCTAAACCCTAAGAGCTAGCCTATGATGGTATGATTGTAATTGTGATCGGCCTTCTAAGGACCAACCCCTCCGGTTTATATAGACACCGGAGAGGGCTAGGGTTTACATGGAGTCGGTTACAAGGAAGGAAACATAATATCCGGATCGCCAAGCTTGCCTTCCACGCAAAGGAGAGTCCCATCCGGACACGGGCCGAAGTCTTGAGTCTTGTATCTTGACACTTCAATAGTCCGGACGTTGTACACAGTTCGGCTGTCCGGATACCACCTAATCCAGGACTCCCTCAAGGTGGTCGGGTGAGAGTGCATCTCTTCCCCCCGATCTGACTAGATGCGAACTAGATGCCTCTCTATGGTGGTGGCTAAGTCCTATTTATAGTGGCCTTGGTCCTCTTCCAAAATGTTGGCGGGAAGTGATCCCACAACGGCCGGATTTGAAAGGGGACAAGTAGTACATCCTATCCTGATTAAAGTGGTCTTCGCCTGCGAAAAGCCTCTGGTCGTGACGCAGCGGTGGGCTCGGTGATGACCTTCGTCCTGCCGTCCTGGCGGTCTTGGTCTTGTTGCACTAGAATGGAAACCTTTGGCTGATTCCTCGGGACTCCGAGCCTATGGCTTGCCTACCTTGCACAAAAGAGGAAACTGGTGCTCTGCGCCCGCTGGCGCCCGCCTGGCCTTGGTCGTCATGGCTCACGTCAGCTGAGCCTCGTGAGGTGCACCTTGCATAGAACTCTCCGCCCCTCGGGAGCCAGCCTGAGGAGGTCGATCCCCTCGGGGGTCTTGGTGTCGTCCACCTCGCGAGGCTTGGCCCCTCGCGAGGGTCTTGTGTCATTGATGCTGAAGCTGGGTCGTACCAGGCCGCCGATGGAGCCACGCGGTGTGCCACAGGCAGGCAAGTCTGGATACCCCCATATCCAGAATGCCGACAGTAGCCCCAAGGCCCAAGGCGCGCTCGGACTTGGCTTCCAAGCGAGGCCAAACTGCAAGTGCGGAGCACCACGGGTCCTAACCGCCTGCGGCCTTGATGACACATGGTGATTAACGGGACATGGGCGTCTCCACTTCCCCACGCTGCCTCGACAACTGTTTCTGTCTGACAAAAGGGTTGCCATCTGCTGCCGTGCTTTTATTGCCTTCCCTTCGTCTTGCTCTAGATCTCCTTCTCCCAACATCGAAAGAACTCACTGGATCTACCGATTCTCTCCTCCAATCTTCCGCCCAATGGCCGCTGAGAAGACCAAGGCTCCAGCCTCGGCTGCCGGCCTCGCCTGGTACGAGCCGGTGCTGACCGCGTCCTCCGTCATCGAGGAGAAGCTCCAGACCACGCTTCTCCTAACGGTGAGCGAGGACAACGAGTGGTGGAAGACCGCGCTCCGGGTCGCTGCCACCGCACCGGAACCCACGAACAGTACCTTCTATCCTTTCTTCCTGCATAGCGTCTGTTCGGGGTTGGTTCCCCCATTCTCCCGCTTCTTCTATGTCGTTCTCCACCATTACGGCCTCCATGTGCTCCACATCCATCCCAATTCCATCCTCCTCCTGTCCATCTTCGCCTTCTACTGCGAGGCATACATGGGGGTGATGCCCTCCGTCACCATGCTCTGCCACTTCTTCTTCCTCCGCATGACTGGCGACCGGCCCATAGGGTGTATTGGTTTTGTTGCGGCTCGGGGCGTCAACGCGATCTCCCGTGCCAGGAAGAAGGTGGAGGACGCCCTGAAGAGGTGGGTCCTAATGGACGCCAAGTGCTCGCGTGACCTGCTAGAGCTGCCAGCCAAGCTCCCCTCCTCCGAGAAGGGGTGGCTTTGTGAGAAGATCGCTGACCCATCCCTTAAGCCGTTGATGAAGAAGATGGAGGACGACCTAAAGAATGAGAAGCTGACAAGGGCCATGATTGTTAAGGAGTTCATGATGCAGCGCCTGGCGCCACTCTAGGATCGCTCCCGCCCCTTGTGGAAGCTTGGGGGCGCTGATGACAAGATCCGCCTGCGCCAGGACGCCCTTCCTGAGGAGGAGCTGAGCAAGGTGTCACTTTACTTGACTAGAAAGGATCCTAGCGGTCCTCGAGAGGAATGGATCCCGTTGTACCGCCGAGTCGAGGGGAGATTGCCGCCGCCATGTCAGTCTTCGACGAGTTTGGGCCCGTGCTGACGGGGCCTCCCCCGCCGCCCGCCTCCTTAGTGAACCAGTCCTCCGACGACCATTCCTCCGAGGCCACCGAGGAGGAGGGCAAGGGGGAATCCTTTGCCCCAAGGCAAAGGGAGCTCCTCCACAACTTCCCTAATGATGATGACGATGACGCGCCTCCGGTGGTGGAGCTGGCTTGCCCCTCCGGGGTCACCACGAGATCCGGGGCGGCCTCCTCAAAGCAGCCCAAGCGATCGGCCATGAAGAAAGGCAGGACTGTGCTGATCCCTCCAGGCAGTACTCCGCCTTCACCAGCAGCGTCCTGAGTGGTGCCGACCGCGTGCTCTCCTGCTCCAAAGAGCGCAGCTTCGACTGCCCCGGCGAAGCCCCCGTTGTTGGGCATGAAGAGGAACTACGTCTTCTCTGACTAGTGAGTGTTTTCCCTTGGCCTTGTTCTTGATTCCTGATGCGATGCTTTGTGTCTTCGTCCATCGTTAGGCAACACTCGCCGAAGAAGAATAAGGAGGGCGCTGGGGTTGCCGTGGTCTAGCGCGTCGAGGTGGCCGCCACAACCCTGACGAAGAAGAGTGTCGCGGCCCCTGCAGCTCGAGCGGTGACGTCGTCTTCTCAGGGTGCGGAAGCCCGTCCTCAGGAGGTGCCGGCATCCTCGACGGGGCTATCCCCATCAGAACTCATCCTTACCGTGGCTGCCGAGGTCGCCAGGCCTCCGGAGCCCCCGGCCCTTCCTACTTTTGTAGCTTCTCCTGCCTTGGTGATGAAAATGTCTCCTCTCCCGCCCGGCGCCCAGCTAGGCCATGGCGCTCCTGCCGCCTTTGGGGCCCTGGAAGAGGCTCGAGCAGTGTTGAACCTTCTCCAAGGTGAACTTCAGGGCTTAGAACAGCGCACAGCGTTGGGGCACCTGGGGCTAATCTCTGGATGGCTCCAGGCCGACGCGTCTGTCCGAGCGGCCTGGAGCTGTGTGGAGGAGGCCCAGAAGGTGCCTGGGGTGGCTGCTGCTGAGCGTGACCTAGCGCGAAAGGAGGCCAAGGAAGTCGAGGATCAGTGCCACACGATGGAGGATGAGCTAAAGGTTTTCAGGATCAACAGGACGCCCCAGGCCAGCCAGCTCCAGGAGCAAGACGAGAAGCTGAAGGCCCAGGAGGCTGCCATTGCTGATCGCGATGCTGAACTGAAGGAGGCAGCCCTGGAACAGGCTGCGGAGCATGGTCGCCTGACGAAGCTAAAGGAGGAGGCGGAGGCGGCCCCGGCGGCCCTTGCTGAGGCCAAAGAAGTGGCCACCATGGAGCGCAGTACCCTCGCCTCCCTTGAGGCGAGGTTCCACAAAGCTCAGCGGTCACTCTTTGGGGACGATCCCTCGAAGAAAGCGGTGGTGGCCCCAAGGGAGAGCCCTGCCGCCCTGCTCCCTGAGGTCGTGGCAGTGCTCGAGGACACCGTCGATGGGTTTGGCTCTTAGGTGGAAGGTTAGGCTCGCTTGCTTTCTTCCTCGGCCCTTACGTGTGTCTTTAGCCATCTCTATCGCCGGGACGCCAGCTTTGACTTCACCGCCTTCCTCGAGCCCGTTGACTCCAACCCCCGCAGCACTGTTGCTGCCGCCATGAAGAGATCCGTGGACGCCCTGCTAAGCAAGTTCCTTGTTGTCGGTCCTGCAGCTGGGACTGAGGGGATGGGCAATGCGGTTGGCGACGAGGCTCCACTGGCGGGCGATGGTGGTACCCAAGCCTGAAGAGGTGGCTTGATGGCGCTGCTCCTTCGTGTTCATCCTGTATCTTATAGCATGCCTCATGGAGGCGTTTTAAAACTGATTGCTTGGAAAAAAATGTTTTGTAATAATTAGATTGTGGTTCCCCAACTTTTTCCGTTTGCTTTGTTGTTCTGCGCCCGCAGAGCCCAACCATCCGCATACCTTAACCGCCGTTGGGTTGTCTGGATCGCCAGGACGAGCCCAAGGAGTGAGGGGCTACGTGGCCAGTTAGGCTCCTGAGACACGATGCTTAGGAGTCCACCTTGACGTGCGAACAGCTTAGGAAAAAGTCCGAAGGCAAGCCTTGGCGTTCTGCATTGGCAGGGCCCGGCCCCGCTTATACCTTAGTCTCCGTTGGGTTGTCCGGATCTCTAGGACGAGACCAAGGGGTGAGGGGCTACATGACTGGTTAGCCTCTTGAGATTAGATGCTCAGGAGTTCCCCTTGACATACGAATTGCTTGAAAAGGGAGAGAGTTGGGCCTTGGCATTCTGCATCAGCAGGGCCCCACCCCGCGCATACCTCAACCGCCGTTAGGTCATCCGGATCACCAGGACGAGACCAAGGGGTGAGGGGCTACGTGGCCAGTTAGGCTCCTGAGATGCGATGCTCGGGAGTCCCCCTTGACGTACGAACTGGCCATCATACCTTTCCTCGCCGAGCCTTCGCTCGGTAGGGGCGCGCGAGGACCAGGTCCGCGGGACCTGGCAAGGTGGTGTACGCCAGGCATGACCTGAGCGTAGCCCCCGTTCCTAGCCCCCTCGCGCTATCCTCCTGAGGGAGAGCAACGCGGTGAGGCTGGACACTGAGCCCGGAAGCTCCCTGAGGTTAATGTAGCCAGGAGGCCACCCCCAGTTGTTTATCGCCAGCGCGGAGCATAGCGCTTCCGCTCTTGCACGGGCATAGCCGCTCCTTGGCAGTGTCGACGGCCAGTGCGGAGCATGGTGCTTCCACTTGTGCATTGGAGGGGGCTCCCTCTAAGGAGAACCCCCGGGGCATGTACAGCCCCGCCCTGACACGTGGCTTGCATGATAGGGCTGGAGGCAGTGTGTATGGGCACCCGTGAGCCAGCGCGGGACTCACGAGGCCCTACCTTAAGGCGGGTTGCGCCTGAGCTTGATTGGGAACACTTGTATTGGTCCTACAAGATGGTTAGGCAACCTGCACCGAATGAGTCTCCTGAGGTTATTGCATGAGAAAGCCAGACACCAACGACCCCAGGAGGTGACGTGAATGGGGCCGGCCCACAAGACAGAGCGCAACCATTGGGTTTATCAACGCTGCAGGAACGGACCCGAGCATAGACGTCATGCCCAGTCTTCTCATGCAAAGATCCTGAAGAAAACCAACCGGCATGCGGTTCCTGCGGCCACAGGGGCACCAGGTCGCGCGCCCTCACTCATCCGCCCGCGATTAGCTCATGCAAGAACAAGGCACCAAGGGCCATGGGAGGTGAAGTACACGGGGACTGGCCCGTGAGCCAGAGCTCAGCCTCTTGGATTTAGCGACACTGCAGGGACGGACCCGAACATAGATGACGTGCTAGTCCTTAATCATGAGGCGGTTGCGGGAGGGCTCGCAAGGGCGCGAGACGTTCTTTGTGACGAAGCACCGGTCAAGCAGTTGATAATCTCAAGGTAGCTTGTAAAGGAATGTAAACTAGCTCTGACAGATGCAAAAGAGATACATGCCATAGGGATGGACCCATACGGCTTGGGGGTGATGCAGCCCGTGGGGCGCCCCCAAACTAAACGAACTAGAGGAAGTCACCTGGTACCGTCGCTGAAGAGATCTCGGGGTAGCAAAAGACGTGCGCTGTTGGAGTCGTTCCTCATGAGTTGCCTTGGCCCCGAGCCTCGAGAGGCCCAGGGGGCGGGAGGCTCCTGAAGATGCACCTCCATCTCCGCCAGGGTCGCCTGGTGCCTGGCCTCGCGAGCTGCCAGGGCGTCCCTTGTGCAGTGCTGGAACGCCACAGCTATGCCTGGTAAGCCGAAAGGCATGCAGACATAGCTGTGGGGTGGACCCTCGCATCGGCCAACACGAGACGGCCAGAAGAGCTGCCGAGATGCAGCCCAGTTGAGCCCTAGGAAGTCAGTGTATATGCAGAACTCCTTACCCTCACTAGGACAGTGAGCCGCGTCTTGCAGTAGGCGGTGATCGCCTTGCAGAACCCTTGCCTCTTGAATCTCCTCGATTGCCTTGCTGATGAACTCCTGAACGCCTGGCGCCTTCCACCTGACGCCTTCTCCTAGGAAGCGTGTGCTGAAGCGCGCCTCCACATGGTGCCCAAGAACCTCCCTCATGACTCTGGCTAAGTATGAGGCCCTCCGTGGAGAGCCCCCGAGCCCAGCCTAAGGGGGGTGTCAGGCATGCCTCCCTATGCGATAGGTGAAAACGCCTCATCCAGGGACGCGAGGCTCAGCGCGGCGTCCTCGGGCGATGCTTCCTCGCGAGATCCCTTACCCAGCTTCGGCTTCTTCGTCTTGGGGGCGACCTCAAGAGGGAGGACCCCCCCTCATCTTCAGGGTTCTCGACTGCCGCAGCCTGGTAGGCGCGCTCGAGAGAGCACACCGCATCCTTTTCCTGGCATGCGACCGTGATGACGCCGCCGCTCCCTGACATCTTGAGGATGTTGTAGCCGTGGTGCATCGCCACCATGAACTTGGCCAGCGCTGGGTACCCTAGGATGCCGTTGTACGACATGTGAATGTCGACAACGTCGAAGTCGATGAGCTCGGTGTGGTAGTTGTTGCGTTCGCCGAAGGTGACAAGGAGGCGGACCTGCCCTATCGAGTGTGTGGAACCGTCGGTCACTCCTGAGAATGTCTTGGTTGGCTGAAGCTGGTAGTATGGCACTTGGAGCCTGTCGAACGTTTGAACAGATAGGACGTTGAGTCTCGCTCCACCGTTAATGAGAGTCTTGGTGACGACCACGTTGTTGATGACGGGTGAGCAGAGCATGGGGAGCGTGCTGGCAGTGGCCGCGCACTTGAGCTGATCTGGGGAGCTAAAGGTGATGGAGCATTTGGACCACCTAAGCAGGCGAGTTGCTTCGGGCTTGGGGAGCGCCGCGTTCACCTCGCGCTTGAACTGCTTGAAGATGCGGTGAGAAGCTGGGGCCTGCGAGTCGCTCAGGATGCAGGCAATGGCTCGAATCTCCTGGAAGCCCCCAACCCCCTCGTCCTGGTGATGATCTTTGTTCCTTCTTGCTAGTGGAGGCAGTGGAGGAAGATCGGCATTGCCCTGAGGACGATCCTCACGAGGCTTCTCCCTCCAGGTACCCTCGCGAGGTTGGCCCTACCAACGGTCCTCCCGAGGATGGTTGCGCAACTCGTGGCAATGGTCGCGTCCGTACCAGCGTCCTCCATCTCGGCCACCTCCGCGGCCGTAGCCTCGATCGTTGCGCTCGAGGCGTCGACCGAGGCAGCCGTCACGGAGGGCCCTGAGCTCCTAGCAGTCGTTGGTGTTGTGGTTGTGGACGTTGTGGAAGACGCAGAATGGTCGGTTGCTCTTGGATGACTCGGGGTGGTCGCAGTCGCGCTTCATCTCTCGCTCGGCCGCAGGCACGGACAGCCCTTGGCCTTGGCCTTCTTGTCTTCGGGGTCAGCATCGGGGAGCTCGAGGAGGGAGAGGCGCCCCTTCTCAGCCCTTAGACACTTGTTCACCGTATTGAACATCTCCAAGGTTGTGCATAGCTCCTCATGGATGGCGAGCTCCTCCTTCATCTTGACATCTCGGACGCCATCAGTGAATGCTGAAATGATGGCCTCGTCCGACACCTTGGGGATCTTGAGGCGAACATTGTTGAAGCACTAGATATACTTCTGCAGGGTCTCTTTTGGCTGCTGCTTGATGCATCGCAGGTCACCCGCGGCCGGCGGACGGTCGCGAGTGCCCTGGAAATTGGCGATGAAGCGGCCGCGCATCTCCTCCTAGGAAGAGACCGACCCGACGGGGAGATTTAGGAGCCAAGAACATGTGCCATCCTTGAGAGCCATGGGGAACCAGTTCGGCATGATCTTCTCGTTGCCGATGGCTGCCTCGATGCTTAGCTTGTAGAGCTGCCGGAACTCGGCAGGGTCGGCAGTGCCATCGTAGCGTGGAGGCAGGTCAGGCTTGAACTTGCTCGGCCAGATGACGTCGCGAAGCTCCAAGGTGAACACGCGACATCCTGTTGTGGCCACGGTGGGCCGTCGAGGAGGTGGAGCATGGTCCTGGTGCTCGCGCGCCGCCACCTCCTGTGGCGGCACGCGGGCTTGACGTGGGGGTGCTGGAAGCACGCGTGCTTCTACTTGATGCCGCTGCACCACTTGGCAGCTCACCTCTTTCCATGCGGATGCCTGGCATGGCGGGTTGCACCGTGGTGCCACATGCCTTGGCTTGATGATGACGCCCTGGGCTGGAGGTGGTGGAGGAGACCCATGAGCCACGTCGCCCGCGGCAGGCGGCTGCTGAGGCAGTGAGCGGGCTGGTGCAGAGGAGCCCCCCAGCTGTGACGAGCTCAGCGATCCGCTCGAGCCACTCCTCGTAGAAGTCGTCGACCGGGCGGTAGCGAAGGAGCTCCCGCGCCATGAGCAGAGCATCTTGGGCATTCCCTGGGCCGTGACGCGCGTGGGATGATGAAGCTGCCGGGGTCAGTGACAGAGTGGCGGTGCACCCATCGTGGTGCACCGAAGGGTGCAGCGAAGAAGCTTATTGCTCGTGGTCGGCAGGGCCCGTGGCGGCGTTGGCCACCGGAGAAGGAGCACAACGAGCACAACCATCAACTGCCAGAGCCGTCTGAGCAATGCAAGCGGCAACTGCAGCCTGGCGCTCGGCGCTAGCCCGGTGTGCGTCAGCCATGGAGGTGTCAGAGTGATGGTGGATCGGTCCATGGAAGAGAAGATCCGACGCACCCCTACCTGTCGCACCAAATGTCAGATTATCGGTTCCGCAAACCCTTGAAAGGTTTAAACTCTAGGGTGCATGCGGAGATCTCAACCTACCCAGCCTGCCTACTCGCAATCCTCCTAAGCCTAGCATGTCGGGCTCAAAGAGACAAAGAGACACAGCAGTTTATCCTCGTTCGGGCCACCTTGCGATGTAATACCCTACTCTAGCATTTTGGTGGATTGCCTCGAAGGGCTGAGGATGAACTAGTACAGTGGATGAACTGGCCTCAGGAGGTGAGGTGTTCTTGAGATCAAGAGAGCTGGCGAGGTGGTCGGGTGAGAGTGGATCTCTTCCCCCCGATCTGACTAGATGCAAATTAGATGCGCCTCTATGGTGGTGGCTAAGTCCTATTTATAGTGGCCTTGGTCCTCTTCCCAAATGTTGGCGGGAAGGGATCCCACAACGGCCAGATTTGAAAGGGGACAAGTAGTACATCCTATACTGACTAAAGTGGTCTTCGCCTGCGAAAAGCCTCTGGTCGTGACGCAACGGTGGGCTCGTGATGACCTCCGTCCTGCCGTCCTTGCGGTCTTGGTCTTGTTGCACCAGAATGGAAACCTTTGGCTGATTCCTCGGGACTCCGCGCCTGTGGCATGCCTCCCTTGCACCGAAGAGGAAACTGCCGCTCTGTGCCCACTGGCGCCCGCCTGGCCTTGGTCGTCATGGCTCACGTCAGCTGAGCCTCATGAGGTGCACCTTGCATAGAACTCTCCGCCCCTCTGGAGCCAGCCTGAGGAGGCCGATCCCTGGGGGGTCTTGGGGTCATGCACCTCACGAGGCTTGGCCCCTCGCGAGGGTCTTCAGTCGTTGATGTTGAAGCTGGGCCATAACAGGCTGTCAATGGAGCCACGCGATGGGCCGCAGGCAGGCAAGTCTGGATACCCCCATATCCAGAACGCCTATAGGAAGCAAGGGAAATTTCTTATTTCTATGGTATGAATCGTGAAAAAACAGTGATAGATGAAATTCTTTATAATAGTGATTATGTGCTAAGACATTTGCTTGGGAATAATCAAATCTTGATGAGAATCTTAAAAAGGAAGTCCCCGTTTTAGATATAATCCAACAAGTTTTCAATGATGTTAATCAACACTATTCTTGAATTGTTACCGGAA
This sequence comes from Triticum dicoccoides, assembly GCF_002162155.2. NCBI lineage: Eukaryota > Viridiplantae > Streptophyta > Magnoliopsida > Poales > Poaceae > Triticum > Triticum dicoccoides. Next base: position 447,078,446 of record NC_041385.1, read on the forward strand.
ACCAAAAGGGAAATGATGATAAGCAACTTGATAGTGCTAAAGTCTGTATGGATAAGGTGTTCTATGTTGGCTTTACAAAACCTCCTGACAAGGACACCTCTAAGGAAAATAAAAATAAAGATGACAATACTTAGATCCTTTGCAATATGCCTAGCTAGGGGCGTAAAACGATAGCGCTCGTTGGGAGGCAACCCAACTTGTATCTTTTTGCTTTCTGGTCTTCTTGCTGTTTTCAATAAAATACCCAATTATGCCTCTGATTAGATGTTTTTTTGGTTTAAATTAGTGTTTGTGCCAAAGCCTTTGGGATGAGGGTGATAGTTGATTTTATCTTGTTGAAAAACAGAAACTTTAGCACTCAGAAAAACAATTTTCATAAATCATAGAAACGTGATTTTGCTCTGAATTTTTTACACAAGATTAATATACAAATTGCTCACGTTGTCCTAATTTTCAGAATTTTTGGAGTTAAATAAGTATTTGAAATATCCGGATTGCTATAGACTGTTCTGTTTTTGACAGATTCTGTTTTCGTTGTCTTATGTCCTTGTTTTGATGATTCTATGGTTTCCTTTGAAGAGTTTTTGCCATAGAAAAGTTGGAATACAGTAGATATAATGCAAAAATAAAATACGAATGGGTTTGCAACAGTACTTATAGTAGTGATTTGCTTTCTTATACTAATGTATCTCACAAAGGTTTTGTTGAGTGTTATGTGATTGAAGTTTTCAAGTTTTGGGTGAGATCGCGATCGATGAAGGAATAAAGATTAGTGATACGTCTCCGTCGTATCTATAGATTTTGATTGTTCCATTCCAATATTCTACAACTTTCATATACTTTTGGCAACTTTTTATACTATTTTTTGGGACTAACATATTGATCCAGTGCCAAGTGCCAGTTCATGTTTCTTGCATGTTCTATGTTTCTCAGAAACCCAATATCAAACGGAATCCAAACGGGATAAAACAGATGGAGAATTATTTTGGAATATTTGGGATTTTCCGAAGGAAGAATCAATGCGAAACAGTGCCCGAGGTGGCCACGAGACAGGGGGCGCCCTCCCCCCTAGGCGTGCCTAGCACCCTAGTGGCCACCTGTAAGGCGGTTGACGCTCTTCTTTTGCCGCAAAAAGCTAATTTTATGAGAAAAATCTGGGCGAAAGATTCACCCCAATCGGAGTTACGGATCTCTGGATATAAAAGAAACGGTGCCCGGGCAGAATCCCAGAATGCAGAAACAGAGAGATAGATCCAATCTCGGAGGGGCTCTCACCCCTCCCACGCCATGGGAGCCAAGGACCAGAGGGGAAACCCTTCTCCCATCTAGAGAGAAGGTCAAGGAAGAAGAAGAAGGGGGCCCTCTCCCCCTTGCTTCCGGTGGCGCCGGAACACCACCGGGGGCCATCATCATCACCGTGATCTTCACCAACAACTTCACCGCCTTCATCACCAACTCTTCCCCCCTCTATGCAGCGGTGTAACCCCTCTCTTATCCGCTGTAACCTCTACTTAAACATGGTGCTCAACTCTATATATTATTTCCCAATGATGTATGGCTATCTTATGATGTTTGAGTAGATCCGTTTTGTCCTATGGGTTAACTGATGATCGTGATTGGTTTGAGTTGCATGTTTTATTATTGGTGCTGTCCTATGGTGCTCTCCGTGTCGCGCAAGCACGAGGGATCCCCGCTGTAGGGTTTGCAATATGTTCATGATTTGCTTATGGTGGGTGGCGTGAGTGAACAGAAGCACAGACTCGAGTAAGTAGGTTGTTTGCGTATGGGATAAAGGGGACTTGATACTTTAATGATATGGTTGGACTTTACCTTAATGATCTTTAGTAGTTGCGGATGCTTTCTAGAGTTCCAATCATAAGTGCATATGATCCAAGAAGAGAAATTATGTTAGCTTATGCCTCTCCCTCAAATAAAATTGCAATAGTGATTATTGGTCTAGTTATCGATTGCCTAGCTAAGTACAAATTACTTTCTCGTAACAAAAAGCTCTCTACTAATACTTACTTCATTGCATCTTTATCTAAACAGCCCCTAGTTTTTATTTACGCGCTCTTTATTATCTTGCAAACCTATCCTATCACACCTACAAAGTACTTCTAGTTTCATACTTGTTCTAGGTAAAGAGAATGTCAAGCATGCGTAGAGTCGTATCAGTGGACGATAGGACTTGAGAGAGTATTTGTTCTACACTTGTTGGGTTCGACACTCTTACTTATCGAAAGAGGCTACAACTATCCCGTATACTTGCAGGTTATCAATTAGCAAAAGGCTAAGGTTGGGGGTGCCCGAGGCACCCTAAGATAATATTCAAGAATTATCAAGCAACTAAGCTTGGGGATGCCCCCGAGTGGCATCCCCTCTTTCTTCTAATAACCATCAGTATTTTACTTGAAACTATATTTTTATTCGTCACATATTAAGAGTTTTTCTTGGTGTGTCTTGTATGATATGTGTCTTTGCTTGTTTTTCTTTTTAATTTAAGTCATGAATCCTTGCTGGACACACCTATTTGAGAGAGCCAAAATTATGTTATGACTTGTTAGAATTGCTCTCTATGCTTCACTTAAATCTTTATCAGCTATGGAAATGCTCTCATGCTTCACTTAGATTTATTTGAGAGTTAGTAAAAAATTTAAGAAATTTCTCTTGCTTCACTTATATTATTTTGATAGAAAGAAATATGATGCTCATGTTCTTCACTTATATTTGTTTGAGCTTATTAAAAGAACATATGAAATTAGTCCCAAAGTGATAGATATCCAAGGAGGATATAATAAAACCTTTCATGAAGATCATTGGACAATATAAGCTTGATTCCTTGTAATAGTTTTGAGATATGATGATAGTGATATGTGAGTCATGTTGATGAGTAATTATGCTTTAGTAATAATATTGGTGTTAAGGTTTGTGATTCCCTATGCAAGCATGAAAGTCAATAGTTATGAAATAAAATTACATCCTATTTTTGGTGCATTATTCGGTGTTAGTTATGCTTAATGCTCGCTTATGATATTTTTCGTTTCTTGGTTGGATGCTTCTCAATCTTTTAGTAGCCTTCATTTGCACTAAGTATGATCACTACTTGTGCATCCAAAATCCTCTAAATCAGTTTTTGCCACATGTGTCCACTATACCTACCTATATGCGGTATTCTTTTGCCGTTCTAAGCAAATTTGTATGTGCCATATCTAATTTTCAAAATAAATTTCCATTTTAGTGTGCTCATATCGCTCATGAAACGATAGGGGGTGGCTGATATATTTCCATGCTAGATATGTTATTCTCAAGATGAGTGTTTATTCACTTGTCATTGCACGAGAGTACGACAAAGGTATTAGGGATGCTCATTCCTGAAATGAAAAATGAAGTTACTTTATGTTGTCAAATAATAAATTCCTTGGAAAGTATTGGTGTGGAAGGCAGCCATGGATACGGTTAGCCATGGAAAGTGAAAGTATGGTGGAAAAAGGAATAAACTTTATTTTCTGTTTGGGAACCGCCTATGATATATCTAGCATGGAAAGTATTGGGAACTACTCGATCGTTTTCCTTGATAGGAAAAGCATGCCACCCAAAATGTGTTATCTCTATCTTTTTCGCTTTGAGCTTTGGCACCTCTACAAATCCCTACTCCCCTCTGCAAAGGGCCTTTCATTTACTTTATGCAATATTTATGTTTACTTGAGTCTCCATCTTCTCTTATAAAGCACCAACTAAGGGGCACTATGATCGTACTTGAGCACTAGATGTAGCTAATATGTGAGTGTGTTTCATGAATGGATCAATGATTGAGCATAATGGGCTAGGGATAACTTGCTTTAGTGTTGATATTTTGGAAGACATGGTTGTTTGTTGATATGCTTGTGTATTAAAGTCCTCATGTCAAAACTAGACTATTGCTTTGAACCATATAAAAGTCCAACTATCCATGCTATAAAGAAAAGAATGTGTGATGTACGTGTTAGGCAGCATTCCACATTAAAAATTCTATTTTTATCATTTACCTACTTGAGGACGAGCATGAATTATGCTTGGGGATGCTGATACGTCTCCAACGTATCTATAATTTTTTATTGTTCCATGCTATTATATTATAATTCTTGGATGTTCTACATTCATTTTATATTATTTTTTGTGACTAACATATTTGTCGGGGAAGCTGATCCACGAACACCTATGGGGACCGGCGGACCGGGCCCCTTTCGGTTCGGCGGGGGGCGGAGATCGCATGATGAGCGCATCGAGGCGAGGCACACGAGCAGTTTTACCCAGCTTCGGAGCTCTCCGAGAGATAACACTCCTACTGCTGCTTGTCTGATTGTATTGAGTTCTTGCTCGGGAGCGCTGAGTGCTATAGTACACACGAGCTCCTAACAAGACCAAGCGTGAGTGATTTCTGGTCTTCGAACCTCCCCCCCCCTATGTTGCGCATGGGCCTCCTTTTATATGCTCAAGGGGTCACCGACAGGTGGCAACGTAGACAAGGGTAAAAATGGAAAAAGAGGGGTGGTTGGTACAGCTACCTGCACAGTACATCCTACCTAACCCTGACGGCAGGGGACAAGGGCATTGAATGCCCGTCTGCATCGCCCAAATAGTGCAAAAAGGACCGTCAGGGGCGCCACCGCCTGCCATGATGGCGATCTTGTCAGCGTCGCTCGCCACCTCGCACCGCTGGCTGCACAGCCTCCTGCCACGCGCGCCTGGAAAGACCCCAAGGCGACACGTTGGTGGATGTGCTGGAGCGTGGGCACAGAGTGGTAGCCTGCCGCGGCAAGCGCCTTGCCGCGACCGTTGTCTTGTCGCGTCCGGAAGCTTGTCGCTCATCGGGCCTTGCCGGGACGTGTGGTGCCTCGCGGCAAGTTCCTTGCAATGTCTTGGTTGGCCTTCCCGGCAAGCTCCTCTTGCCGGGGCCTTGTCTCCTTGGCTTAAATACTTTGTTCTTGAATGGCTCCAAAGGAACCACGGAGGACCTTGGCGGTCACCCGGCAAGCCTTGCCGCGGGGTGCTGCAACTGCCCATGCACAAGTTCGGGATACTAGGGTACCCCTACTCTAGTACACCGACAGGAGCCCCGGGCTTGGGCCACACACGGTGCCGAGCGCTGTTGGGCCAGGCCCAAAACAGGGCACGGGCACGCGCGGCCTGGGTTACGCCGTATCTTACTCTGTATCCACCGCGCCCTCCCCCAACGGCACGCGTCGAATGCGGCATCGTGGGAGAGATCGTGGGTGGTTTCTTTATTCGGAAGGACGAAACGTCCGCCCCCTCCCTCTTTATAAGCAGGGGAAACAGGGGTAGTTCGCCCATCTCGCCGGTTGTTACTCCATTTTCACAAATCTCCGCCGCTCCCCCTTCTTCCCGAAGCTGAAAGAGAGCAGCGCTCCGCCCCCCATTGCCACCAGCATCACCAACGCCGTTGATCTCCCCCACCGCCTCTGCCATGGCTCTGAAAGCCGACAAGGGGAAGGGCGTGAAATCGGTCGAGGCGCAGCACCGCAGAGAAGATCCCAAAGCAGCTGGCCGACGAGTCGCGCAAGATCTACGCGGGAGTTCTTCAGAAGGTGCTGGTGAAGGTGGCCTTCTGCAACCCAGGCCTCAACCTCACCAACGTCCTCAGGTCCTTGCCGCCGGATGCTGATCTGGAGGCGCTCAAGGCCCTTGTCGCACCCATTGTGGACAAGGTGAGCGGAGTCAAGAGGGTTGAGGGCGATCGCGTAGATTAGGCCGCCCGTTTTCTCTTTCTCTTTGTCGCTGCTGGTCATGTCACGAGAACAATCTATTAGAGCTGCGACAAGCTATCTTGTAATATAACTCTATTTTGGGTAGAGATTGCTATGTTATTTCCTTTACTTGATTCCTTCCTTTGTATGTTTTTGCCCTACGCTTTTAGGGAACTTGTCGGCGCAGGCACCTGAGCTGCGAGCGCTGAGTGCGGGACGTCAGCAGCCTGTTGGCGGTGCCGCTTCCGACAAGAAACCTTGTCGCAACTAGTCGTAGCTCACTTAAGTTGTTGAGCGGGCTCGAAACAAAGTAAGGGCGCAACTAGCTACGAGTTGGTTCCTCCGCGCACAGGTTTTCCATACAAAGTACGGTCGTTCGAGGAAGATAACTTAAAAATTTAAAACTAATTGCTCAAACTTTGGCAACTTAGCTTTTCTGTCACTTGCTTTCCGGTAAGGCAAAAACTTGCTTGAACAACACCTGGTCCACACCATTATCTTCTCCTTTCCCCCCGGCAAACTTGTGTGTGAGGGAACCTTCCTTTCCTTTTTGAGAGAAAGAAAGAAAAAAAAGAAAAAAAGATATGGAGCCTTACGGCTCGTTATTGCTTACCGGGGGTAGGTGCTGCACAAAGTGTCAGATAACGCATGCAAAGTAAAAAGTAGAAAGCATGAAATTAACAAGATGTGCGGAGCACATGAGATTTACTTATGCACGGGATCTGCGCCCGGCTTTGTACAAAGGATTACATGCAACATCGGCAAGACTTGTACAAAAGGTGGTTGCCGGAACAGGTTCCGGCAACCGCGCCTTACGGGTAAAACTTACGAAGATGCTCAATGTTCCAGGAGTTGCTTACCGGAATGCCATCATCGGTCTCAAGGCGGACAGCGCCAGGCCTAGTGACTCATTTCACCCGATAAGGGCCTTCCCACTTTGGCGTCAACTTGTTGGAATTCTTGGCGGACTGAACGCGCCGAAGAACAGGGTCGCCTTCCTCGAAACTTCTGGCATTAACTTTGCGGCTATGGTAGCGGCGCAAAGCTTGCTGGTATCGAGCAGCTCGTACAGCAGCCTGAAGACGGTCTTCCTCAAGGAGCAGCGTGTCATCTTGTCGCAGCTGCTCTTGCTCAAGCTCATCATAAACGAGCACTCGAGGTGACCCGTATACGAGTTCTGTGGGGAGAACTGCCTTTGCTCCATAGACCAGAGCAAAAGGTGTCTGGCCAGTGGCTCGATTTGGTGTCGTCCTGATCGACCAAAGAACCACCGGCAGCTCCTCAATCCAGTTCTTTCCGCACCTGTGCAGCCTGTCGAAAGTCCTGGTCTTGAGCCCGCGCAGCACTTCAGCATTTGCCCTCTCCGCTTGACTGTTGCTTCTCGGATGAGCAACAGAAGCGAAGCAGACCTTGGCGCCAAGATCTTGGATGTACTGCATGAAGGTGCGGCTCGTGAATTGTGTGCCGTTGTCGGTGATGATCCTGTTAGGGATCCCGAAACGGCAAACAATTGACCTGAAGAACTTGACTGCTGACTGTGCTGTCACCTTCCTCACTGCTTCCACTTCCGGCCACTTTGTGAACTTGTCGATTGCAACATACAAGTACTCAAAGCCCCCGGCAGCTCGGGGAAAGGGGCCGAGGATGTCAAGCCCCCAGACCGAAAATGGCCAGGATAAAGGGATCGTCTGGAGAGCTTGAGCTGGCTGGTGTATCTGCTTGGAATGGAACTGGCACGCTTCACACTTGGTTACTTGTGTAGTTGCATCCTGGAGGGCTGTTGGCCAAAAGAAACCTTGCCGGAACGCTTTGCCGGCAAGTGCTCTTGCGCCAATGTGGTGACCACATATGCCTCCATGTATCTCTGCCAACAGCTTTTGTCCATCTTCCTGGTGAATACACTTCAATTTCACACCGTTGAGTCTTCTTCTGTACAGTGTGTTGTCGACAAACTGGTACACACTTGACTGCCGGGCTACTCTTTCCGCTTCTTCTTGCTCTTCGAGAAGTTCTCCTGTCTGAAGGAAAAGGACAATCTGCTGTGCCCATGCTGGAGCTTGTGGCTCGACAACAAGGACTAAAGGCACATCTGCTGCTGCGGGAACATCCGCTCCTACGGCAAGAACCTGTGGCTCAGCCGGAGCTTGATGTTCCCCGTCAAGCTTGCCGGAGCAAAACTTGTCGGGAGCGTTTGCTTCAATGGAACAAACCCTAGGGCTCGCCGGAGCAGACTGCTCCTCAGCACCCTTGGTGTTGATTTTGAGGACCTTCTTGGCGGCGGCTTCGGGGAGCTCTGCCGGAAAATAGTCACGAGAAATCAATTTCCTCTTCTTGCTCTGTCCAGTTGGTGGCGTTACAGATGGTTGAGTCAGCTTGAGCACAAAGATCCCTGGTTCCACAGGTAACTTAAGTGCGGCGCACTTTGACAGGCCATCGGCAATGTCGTTCGTGAAGAACTTGGCGCTGATCGCGACGAGCTCGTGGATCTGATGATGCGGTGGAGTCGCTGTCGAGGTGGATCCGACGAGTCGGCGATCTTGGCCTTCGGGGTGGAGAGTGCATGGTGGTTGCACCTCCACCGGTTTCGTCGCCATCAGCTCGCGCCTGGCAGTTTTGCCGTGGCAGCGATGTATTCGGCTGCCGCGGAGTGTCGCCGTTGGCGAAGCCGATGAGACTCTGAATGGTGGCCCTCCATTGGTCGATCTTGTCTTCCGTTGGAGGGTAATCCAGGAGCAGTTGAGCTCGCTCCAAAGCTTCTGCTGGAGTGGTGGGTGGCAGTGGCGAGCGGTGCGAGGAGCGGGATATGCTCGGACTTCTAACTATGTTAGAAGGAGCAGTATCCCGTCCAGGCAACCGTGTCTCGCTCGTGCCAGCATGTTGGCGTGCATGCTGGTCTTGAGCACCCCGAGATCCACCAGCTCGATCTTGGCCCAACAGACGTATGGTACTGCGAGTACCATGACGCTGTCGGTCCTGCGCCTCCTGAGATGGGCGCGGAACATGTACGGACGCCGAAGTCTGCGCAGCCTTGTCCTTGGACCTGGCAGCGTCGTGAGCTCCCTCGTCGATGTCCGTTCTTCCGTGGGCGTCTGCCCCACCACTCGTTTGCTCCGGTGGTGGTGGGATCGACGTGGACGGAGCAGCTGCCGCCGAAGTCTTCTTCTTCGGTGGCATGTCGATGAAGAAGATGAAGATCTAGCTCATGTGAACACTGGATCAGGTTCACACAATCTCGACGCCCCCTACCTGGCGCGCCAAAGATGTCGGGGAAGCTGATCTAGGAACACCTATGGGGACCGGCGGACCGGGCCCCTTTCGGTTCGGCGGGGGGCGGAGATCGCACGAAGAGCGGATCGAGGCAAGGCACACGAGCAGTTTTACCCAGCTTCGGAGCTCTCCGGAGAGATAACACTCCTACTGCTGCTTGTCTGATTGTATTGAGTTCTTGCTCGGGAGCACTGAGTGCTACAGTACACACGAGCTGCTAACGAGACCGAGCGTGAGTGATTTCTGGTCTTCGAACCTCCCCCCACTACGTTGCACATGGGCCTCCTTTTATATGCTCAAGGGGTCACCGACAGGTGGCAACATAGACAAGGGTAAAAATGGAAAAAGAGGGGTGGTTGGTACAGCTACCTGCACAGTACATCCTACCTAACCCTGACGGCAGGGGACAAGGGCATTGAATGCCCGCCTGCGTCGCCCAAATAGTGCAAAAAGGACCGTCAGGGGCGCCACCGCCTGCCACGATGGCGATCTTGTCAGCGTCGCTCGCCACCTCGCACCGCTGGCTGCACAGCCTCCTGCCACGCGCGCCTGGAAAGACCCCAAGGCGACACGTTGGTGGATGTGCTGGAGCGTGGGCACAGAGTGGTAGCCTGCCGCGGCAAGCGCCTTGCCACGGCCGTTGTCTTGTCGTGTCCGGAAGCTTGTCGCTCACCGGGCCTTGCCGGGACGCGTGGCGCGTCGCGGCAAGTTCCTTGCAATGTCTTGGTTGGCCTTCCCGGCAAGCTCCTCTTGCCGGGGCCTTGTCTCCTTGGCTTAAATACTTTGTTCTTGAATGGCTCCAAAGGAACCACGGAGGACCTTGGCGGTCACCCGACAAGCCTTGCCGCGGGGTGCTGCAACTGCCCGTGCACAAGTTCGGGATACTAGGGTACCCCTACTCTAGTACACCGACAATATTGACATAGTGCCAAGTGCCAGTGGCTCTTTTCTCCTTGTTTTTTACATTGCATGAAATCAATATCAAACGGAGTCCAAATACAATGAAACTTCTTGTGGATTGTTTAGACCAGAAGACACCAGATGGGCCGTAGAAGCACCTAGGGTGCCCCGAGGGGGCACAACCCGCGCCCTGGTGGGTTGTGCCCACCTTGGTGGCCTCCCGCACCGCCTCTTTGCTCTATAAATATCCCAATATTCCAGAAAGCCTAGGGGAGTCGACGAAAATCAATTCTAGCCGTCGCAAGTTCCAGAACCACCAGATCCAATCTAGACACCATCACAGAGGGGTTCATCATCCTCATTGGTGCCTCTCCGATGAAGCATGAGTAGTTCATTGTAGACCTATGGGTCCGTAGTTAGTAGCTACATGGCTTCCTCTCTCTCTCTCTCTCTCTTTTGATTCTCAATACAATGGTCTCCTGGAGATCTATTTGATGTAACTCTCTTTGCAGTGTGTTTGTTGGGATCCAATGAACTTTGAGTGTATGATTAGATCTATGTTTTTATCCATCAAAGTTATTTGAGTTCTTTGATCTCTTTCATGCATGATTACTTATAGCCTCGTATTTCTTATTCGAATCTTTGGTTTACTTAGGCCAACTAGATCGATTTTCTTGCCATGGGAAGAGGTGCTTTGTGATGGGTTCGATCTTACAGTGCTTGATCCCGGTGACAAAAGGGGAAACGACACGTATGTATAGTTGCCATTAAGGATAACAAGATGGGTTCTATTTCTACATAAATAGATCTTGTCTACATCATGTCATCGTTCTTATTGCATTACTCCATTTCTCCATGAAATTAATACACTAGATGCATGCTGGATAGCGGTTGATGTGTGGAGTAATAGTAGTAGATGCAGGCAGGAGTCGGTCTACTAATCTTGTACATGATGCCTATATAATGATCATTTT
>NC_041385.1:447089549-447139315 GCF_002162155.2 Triticum dicoccoides
ATTATATTTGCCTTCGCGGTCTATTTCTATTTGCTTTTATTTTCAGATCTATATTATCAAAAATACAAAAATACCTCACTGAATGTTATTTACTTTTATTTGCATCTGTCAATCTACTACAATTTTATCTCGTCAACTTGACAATTTCTGGCACCGTTACCCGAAAGGGATTGACAACCCCTTTAACACGTCGGGTTGCAAGTATTTGTTCTTTATGTGCAGGAGTTGTTTACGTGGTGTTGCGTGGTTCTCCTACTGGTTGGATAAGCTTGGTCTCATCACTGAGGGAAATACCTACCATTGATGTGTTGCATCATCCCTTCCTCTTTGGGGAAATACTGACGTAGTTCAAGCCGCATGAAGGACGAGGAGTGAACATGGCGGCGGAGGCAGGAGATGTCAAGTGTGTCCCAACATAGGGCTAAGCTATCTGTAAGGGCGCTACTATAAGCTCTAATATTAATATTTATCTATGTAATGTGTGTCTTCCCTATATATATGGGAATATATCAATGGATGTTCTGCTCGTGCAATTTGCTTAACATTAATATGTCTATCTATGTAATGTGTGTGTTCTATTGCTTGCAAGTAGTCTTTCATGTCACTGAGATTAGTGTTGACAAGTGGCGGAAAGGTTGGGCGGGCCAACTTAAAGAAGAGCACAAATATCAAGCAGGGTGTCGTCCATATTTGAGCATAGGCTTTTCTATGAGATCATTGGCCTGCATGAGCATCACTAGTCGGTCATTAGGTTTTTGACATGTGGGCATGTTAGTCGTGTATAAAGCAAAGGGCTAAGCTATCTCGCTCAAGCGTCACCATTTTTTTATTGAATAAAAGGGGTGACCGATTTGTTTTGGTCAAACCAAACCAATGTAGTAATTAATAAATCCCATACCAAAACACGAGCTCAATCTGTTTGATGTTTTTCTAAACTAAGAATATTTGGTGTTCATTTGAACCATAAAATTTAAATGTTGCAACAAATATTGGAAAACAAAAAAGAAAGGAAAAGAACAATGTACACACCTGGCAGCCCACTAGATGGCTAAATTTGAACTTGTGCCAAATCATTCACTATTTTTAGAGATTTACATAAAGTAATTCAAATTTAAACTGCAAGTGTGTTGTATTTTATTGCCATATTTGTTCCACTCGCTTCACACAGAAAGCCCTCCTTTTGGCAGTTGAGAAATGATCTTCTATTTTAACAAAAATTGGGAAACTGCCTCTTTTGGAAGCTATCTTTTCAGTGTTAGTTTTTAGGCACAATTCTCTAAAAATAGTTACGCAAATTAATTCGGTCAAATAATGATTTATAAAAAAGTTCGTACTGGAGTTGGACCAACGGGGAATTGATTAGGAATTTCAAATGAAGTCATATATATTAAATATAAATTTAAATAAAAATACATAGAAAATCCTCATGTATAATTACAAAAATTAGCTATTACATAGGTAATAGGCCTGCAGATATGATGAATTTAGGAACTTGAATCAACTCAACTGGATTTGAAATGAATGTTCTATGAATTTGTATGTTTTATTAGAAATGGAAAATGGCATTTGACACTTTTCACGCATGTTGAACAGGCCAACCCAGGCTCTTAAGCAGATACGCACATGTGCCGCACTGGCTCAGCCCATGGGCTGGGATGCAACATCGCTGGACAAGGTGCATGATGGGCTTTGACCCAACGGAATGCTTCATATGGGCATCCAAGTAACGATCAGTATTAATATTGATTCAGGTCCCACTTGTCAGGATGTCATCCAAGTAACGGTCAATGATGGGCTTTGAACCGACGGAGTGCTTCATCTAGGCATTTGAGAGGCCGTGGCCAAGGGACGAGGGGAACAGTAATGAGTGTTAAAATGGCGGGGCAAAACTGAGCACAACTAAGGAACAAGGGGCACAGAAATAGAAAACCCCTTCTTTTAATGGAGCATGGTATAGTAGGTATTCCTGGATCTCCTAGTTTTTTGGTACTCCATTCTTAAAATAATAATTTGCAAGCATGGTGGAGATTTCAGCTTCAGATATCTTTCTTTTATTAGTGATAATATCTTTCATATATTTAGCATATCGGGCCATCTTCAAAATAACAGTCAAACGAGTACGTAGAAAGATTGTCCTAAGCATTTCAGCAAAGCGTTCAAATTCTTCCTCATCCTTATTCTTTGGTGGTTTAGTAGGTAAAGGCGTGGGTTTCTGAACCCATGGTTCTCTTTCTTTACCATGTTTTCTAGCAATGAAATATCTTTTATCATAATGTTTACTTTTAGGAGGTGGGTTATCAAGATCAACAGCAGGCTCTATTTCATCATCATTATGAGGTTCTTTATCATTGTCTAGCTTGGCATCAACATGAACATCATCATTATCATTATCACTAGGTGAATGTTCATTACCAGATTGTGTCTCAGCATTAGAAATAGAAACATCATTACTATTCTCAGAAGGTTTTTCTACTTTGGGTTCACTAGAAGCATTTAAAATCCTATCATTTTTATTTTTTGTTTTCTTCTTATATGTACTAGGTGCATCAATACTAATTCTATGTGAATCTTGTTCAACTCTTTTAGGGTGACCTTCAGGATAAAGTGGCTCCTGAGTCATTCTACCTCCTCTAGTCATTACTCTAACAGCATGATCATTCATATTATTATTCATCTCATTGAGAAAATCATTTTGAGACTTAGCTACTTGTTCTAACTGAGTTTGGACCTTGGATGCATGTTTACCTAGACCTTTAACATCATTAATAATTCTAAACATTAAATCACTCAAACAATCAGTCATGAAAGCATTACGTTTTAATTGCTTGGTAACATACATATTAAAGTGTTATTGTTTAACAATGTAATTCTCAAATTCATCTTGGCATTGACTAGCAGATTTATTATAAGGAATATCACCTTCATCAAATCTTATAAGATAATTTTCCTTTACTACATGTGTCGGCATGTCAAGTCTATGTATTTCTTCAATAGGTGGTAAATTCTTAACATCTTCAGCTTTAATACCCTTTTTTCATAGATTTGCCTCTTACATATCTTCAGGACTGAGAAAGAATACCCCTCTTCTTCAGAGTTGGTTTAGGTGGTGGTTTAGGAAGTGTCCAATCATTATCATTTCTCAATATATTATTCAATAGTTCTTCAACTTGTTCAACAGTTCATTCCCTAAAAACACAACCAGCACAACTATCTAGCTAGTCCCTCGAAGCATCGCTTAGACCACTATAAAAGATATCAAGTATTTAATTTTTCTTCAGAGGATGAACAGGCAAAGCATTAAGTGATTGGAGAAGCCTCCCTCAAGCTTGATGGAGATCCTCTTCTTTAATTTGCACAAAGTTAAATATTTCTTGTAAGGCAGCTTGTTTCTTATGAGCGGGAAAATATTATTGAGAGACGTAATATATCGTATCCTGGGGACTACGCACACAACCAGGAGCGAGAATATTAAACAATATCTTAGCATCACCCTTTAGTGAGAAAGGAAACAACTTAAGGATATAGTAGTGGCGATTTTTTTTCCTCATGAGTAAATAGGGTGGCTATATCATTTAGTTTAGTAAGGTGTGCCACAACAGTATCAGATTCATAACCATGGAAAGGGTTAGAATAAGCCAAAGTAATTAACTCAGGATCGACAGAGATTTCATAATCATTATCAGTAACAAAGATAGGTGAAGTAGCAAACTTAGGATCATATTTCATTCTTGCATTTAGAGATTTTTCTTTAAACTTACATAGTAGTTCCTTAACATCATCTCTATCATTACAAGCAAGAAGTTCACTAGTTATATCCTCACCAACAACATAACCCTCGGGTATCTTAGGAATTTCAATTCTAGGAGAGCTAGGTCTAATAGGTGAATCATAAATTTCATCAATTTCAGCATTTTCATATTCTTTAGCTTTAGCAAGTTGTTCATCAAGAAATTCACCTAGTGGCACAGTTTCATCAAGCAGAGTACTAGCATCATCAATAACATCATTCATAGCAGAAGTAGTATCATCAATTACTTGTGGCATATCAAAATTAATAGCAGGTGATGCTGTCACGAGCCTACTCAAAACAGAAGGTGAATCAAGTGCAGAGCTAGATGGCAGTTCCTTACCTCCCCTCATCTTAGAGGGAATGATCTTGGTTCTATTATCCTTCAGATTCTTCATAGTGATCAATAGATATAAATCCCAAGTCACCCAGCAAATAGAGCTATGCTCCCCGGCAACGGCGCCAGCAATAGGTCTTAATAACCCAAAAGTATAGGGGGGTCGCAACAGTTTTCAAGGGTAGTGTATTCAACCCAAATTTATAGATTTGACAGAAGGGGAGCCAAATAATATTTGCAAGTATTAGCAGTTGACTTGTCAATTCAACCACACATGGAGAACTAAATATCTGCAGAACAGTGATCAGTAGCACAACAATATGATATTTGATAGCAGTGGTAATAGTAGCAATAGCAATCACTACAAAAAAAATACACTTCCGTGATGATACGTGTTTGTTGTAGTAGGTCACGTTTTCTGTCATGCATGTACATCCATGACGATATTATGACAGAATCAAGATAGTCATACATGTGCTATCGTAGAAGTGTTCCATGACATTACCAAAATTATCATCACGGAAGTGTCCACTTCCATGACGATAAATGTCGCATCATGGTAGTGCTTTCGTCAAGGGTGACCGACACATGGCATCCACCGTAACGGGTCACCGTTAAGCTATCGGGTCCGATTTTGGATCCGATAACCCGCTAACAGCCACGACCAATGACGATTTCCCACGTGTAAAATTCTCATTGGCCGACGGAACCACGTGTCAGCACCACGAAAGGACATATGTCAATCGCCCAATGGATAGGAGGCGCCTATGATACGTCGGCACGTGGCAAGGCCGAAGCGGCCCATTTAGGTTAAAAAGGCTGGCCCAGTCAAAATTAGCGGGCCGACCCATTAACGGCCTGCTTGCAGACGGCCCATTCGCAGTTAAGGCCAGTACGGCTAGTGTCAAATCGGCCCGTCCTAAACTTGTCATCATAACGGCCCATGGTCCCTTCTGGCCTGTTAACAGTCCGCTAAGTATTTGGGCCGAATTACGGCCCGGTGTGTTTCCGGCCTGTTAAAGGTCCTGCTTCATTTGGGCCCATTTATAGGCCATTGAAACTTTCAGCCAATAAACAACCGTGAAGGATTTGGGTCATATTCAGCCATGCCTGACATTCGGCCTGTTAGAGGCACACTATAGGTTTGGGCCACTTTCATCCTGTTGTGATTTTTGGCCTGTTAACATCGGACAAAATCCATGGGCCATATGTGGCCCAACGTCACATCGGGCCTATTAACGACCCACATAAAACTGACACTAATCAAGCCCGATTGAACTTCCGGCCTATTAAAGGCCCGTGTAGTAGGTCGCCGCATTTACGGCCCGTCTGAATTTCGGCCTGTGAATGATCCGCATTGTAAATGGGCCACCATTTCGGCCTGCTAATGACCAGTGGGTCATTTGGCACAATCAGGGCACAATCTCACTTTCGGCCTATTAAAGGCCCACGTTTTTATGGGTTCGAGATATTTACACTTGTAAACGGCATATTATTACTGAGGGCCCAAATTATGTTTAGGCATGTTAAAGGCCCACTATGGGCACAGGCCTTCCAAAAAAATATGAAAGCTTATGCTGATTTAGGCCCAAATATTTTTAGTGGGCTACATGGAAATTGCGGCCCTTGGTCATTTTTAGCCCAATTGGAATGGGCCCGACGAATGTTGGCGTGTTGGGATCCTACGAAGCTTTCGGTCGAATACATTACTAAGATAAACCTACACTATACAAAAATAGCATCGTAATTACTGCAGCCTTTGGCAGCATCATAAATGTTGTATCACAAAAAAAAATTCCAACCATACAACAAAAGGCATGTTGGCATAAAGTTTACAGTCCTTGTAGATAAAAGCACCATTAGATATATAGAAGCATAGATCATTTGACCTGAGTGCTAATGTTTCAGGCTGTAGAATCTGATGGAGCAGTATGATCTTCCCCTTTTCCGCCATTGCTCTTAAACAACGAAGCAAATGTCTGATAGTTTGGTTTCAAAACCATTCATTTCTTGATGACATTTGTCAACCACTATTCTTGTTTCCGAAACAACGTCCATTAGGGATTGGACTTGTGTCTGGAGCACAGATATATCACTCTGTCTAGCCGGAAGATTTTGTTCAGTAGGCAATTTGGACGAGGTTACCTTGACAACCAACCCAGAATTACGCAGGAATGTGCTTTTTGCACTGTTAGTGGAGAGATACTGACGCAGTGCAGCAAGAGGTGACATTGTGCCTGTGGTAGCCTCGTCACCTTCAGGTGGTTGTGGCTGTTGAATCATTGGTTCCATAGCTTGCTGGAAGTTTGTACTTGTAGATTAGTGTACCATATAAGTTACTAATGAGACAAAAACAAACAAAGTAGGTTTCATGTTTATACATAACTTATTTTGGTAAACAACTATAATACATTAGCATGTATTGTAGTGCCAACTACATAATAAAATCACTTTCAGAATATATGTCCATGTAGCATGCCTACTCTATTGTCTATTTCCTCACATTCATTGACATCTAAGGATAAATAGGCATGGTTCAAAGTAGGATGAACATAGTATGACATCATTCATATCATGGGCAAACAAATATAAAACAAATAGGCTATTGTATCATTGTGTGCGCATGTGAACATTGCAACTAGATTACAGATCAAGACCAAAAGAATATCCTTCATCTCTTTTAAACCATGCAAGGCGAAATGATACGTTAAGACAACTATGTATAAAAGTGAACAGAGTAACTGACATTGGCTGCAAACCAAGCAGTTAAATGAACACATCACAATACCAATCAGTTCAAAGGCAGGAGGAGTAAGGACTTACAACAGCGGCTTGAACTGGTCTGCTCATGCCCTTCATCTTGCTGGTGTGGCAATCCTTGAAGATCTGCACTGCATTCGGTTCAGGTTCTTTTTTGTCCGCACGGACTTTCCTCTGTATTTGGAACAAGTCAATATAGATACGATAATATGACATAGAAAAAGGAAGGAAGTAGCAGCTATTTACAAGAGCCTCGTTGTGTGCAATATAGCTACGAGATCCTGTTGTCTGTTGGAATTTCACTTTAGAACGGTTCGTCTTGTTCTTCAAACAGATAGCCTAGAGGAAGATACACTTGTAAGGCACATACATAAATACAAGTTCAATATGTGGTATAATCAAATACATATACCCTACCTGATACTTTGGATCACACTAGTGTTTAACAAGGGTTGTCAAGTCTTCATCTGTAGTATATTCCACTGGAGATGTTTGGGCGATTTCTTTGTTAGCCTTGCCTTCAAAGTGAGAATTCTAAGGTGGTACCGATAATGTCGCAGAGCAGACTGAAAACACGAGTGCATGCTTGTTTAGTTGCATCATCTTTCGGATCCAACTTGAACCTCATTTGTTGAAAAAAGAATATGAGTCTTATTTGGGGGAAGCTAGAAAGTATGGGACAGAGCAAGACAATATTACAAATTGCGATGAATAACATTACTTATGGATAAGTGGTCAAGGAAGGTGTTAAACTGGGTATTGTCTTTCTCATTCCTGTACTGGATCCACATTGGGAGGATACGTGCATGACACCTAACGGCAACGGCTGCCTATGATACTAACTTGGATGACTCTGTAGCATCACCTGGCCTTTTTAAACCTGCCTCAAAATGGATCTCCATTCTTCCTCCTTTTGATTTTGTTAATCTGTCAAGCATTATCCCTGATGTCTATTTCCGCTTGCACCATGGTGCTAGTTCAACAATGAATATGGAAAATGTTAGTGCGCATCAAACTGTGAGAGTACATATAATGGAGCATGCAACTTCAACTAGACTCGGTCATGTACCGTCTTGGTGTTTATGCTCATGAGGTTCATATGATCTTGCCAAGTCATGTTGTGTCAACAGTGCTTCAGAAATAGTGTTAGGTGTGAAGGCAGCTTGGGGACTGGCCAGTTCTGGAGCAAACAAACGAGTAACTAGTTGAGATGCATCTCAACTAGTGGAGCAGGTGATACTGTGTTTGTAGATTTAGCCGGTAGACTTGGACCTTCTACTACACTATAAGTACCAGCAGAATCTCGAGGGCAGATCTTTTTCCGTTTCACCCGACGAGTAACACCATTCCCTACTATATTATTTTCCTTGCTCTTTTTTGACTTTGCGATGTCAAGCCGTACCCACAACACAAAAGAATAAAATCACTCTTCAGAACTCATTGATGCATGATACAAACAAGAAATACTTTGATGTAAGACAACCGTATGAGGATGGAATATGTAAGAAAACAGGACGGCATGACATATTCAAAGCTATGATGTGTAAACTAAGCAGAACGATTTTCAAGAAAATAGAAGTAATACAAGCTAGACACCATATGAAAGATGCAACCAATATCACTCTGCTAAGGTAAAAGTGTCTTGTCATAAGTGGCATTTCAAAAAAATTAGAAGCAGTACAACGTAGAAATCAATGCAAGAAACCACTATCAAACTGCCATATTAAAAGCGTCCAATCAGGAGTGACTGATGCTGGATACACAACAACAGTACTTTGATGTAAGAACATGGTATGATAGATAGATGCAGTGTATTCTAGACACAGAAAGGCATGTCATATGCGCATGTATAACGTATAAACTCAGCATATGCAATTTAATCAAAATAGAAGAAATATAGGCTAGACAATGTATGCAACATGAAACTAATTATCACACTGTCAACTTAGAGCAAGCACCTGCGATGGTGGAGTACGGGAAATGAACTCATCCTGTAGACTTGGGACTTCAACTTCATTAGCAGTAATAGTGGCAAATCTAGAGAGTCTCAGTTTGTGTCGGTGTGGAGGACCACCAACATCCCCTAACTTACTCTTTTCCTTCCTATTTTTTGATATTGCCTTATCAAGTCAAGACCACAAGAAGATGAATAAAATTAGCTCTGCATAACTGGTTGATGCATGATACAGACGAACACTACTTTGATGTAAGGCAAGCACAAGATAGGAGGATGGAATATATACAAAAAAAAGACAGCATTGCATATTCACACGTACGATAGGAGGATGGAATATGTATGAAAAACAGTAAGCAGAAGGCATTCCAACAAAATTATAAGAAATGAAAGCTAGGCACCATATGAACATGCAACCAATATCACTCTATCCGGTAAAAAGTGTCTCGTTGTAAGTGCCATTTCAAGAAATTAGAAGCAGCACAAGCTAGAAGACAATGAAAGATGCAACCTACATCACACTCCCAAGTTAAATGTGTCTTATCGGTAAGTGATCGTTGCAGGTATAAGTTGTAAGCTACGCAGATGCAATTCAACACAATCAGAAGCAATACAAACTAGACATCATATGGAACACGCAACCACATATAACAGTTCCAAGTTAGAGCAAGCACCTGTGATGGTGGAGTAGGGGAGATGTGCTCATCATCTACACATATGTTCTAGAAACAGGAACACGTGTCATATTCACAGGCATTATGTGTAAAGTAAGCATATGCAATTCAACAAAGTTAGAAGCAATACAAGCTAGACATCATATGCAACATGCAACCACATGTAATAGTGCCAAGTTAGAGAAAGCACCTATGATGGTGGAGTAGGGGAGATGTGATCATCATCTACACAGCTACGTTGACTGTCCAGCCTTGTGTTGTCTTGCGAATCTTGTTGGGAGGATGGCGGAGTAGAATCTGTAGAGACCCTCTGTTTGAGTTTCTCCGAAGGACTACCATCATCCATTGCCGGACTAATTTCCTTCAGCTGTATTAATTTTGCATTGTGAAGTCAAACTGATAAGAAAAAGGAATAAAATTCGCTCTTCAGAACTCATTCATGCATGATACTGACGAACACTACTCGGATGAAAGGCAAACACATGATATGAGGATGGAATATGTACGAAAAATAGGATGACATGACATATTCACACCTAATATGTGGTAACTAAGCAGAAGGCATTTCAACAAATTAGAAGCACTACAAGCTACACACCATATGAATGATGCAACCAATATCACTCTGCCGAATTCAAATTGTCTGGCATTTCAACAAATTATAAGCAGTACATGCTAGAAACCATATACAAGACACAACCAATATCATAGTGGCGACAAAGTTATGTGTAAAGTAAGCAGATGCAATTCAACACAATCAGAAGCAATACAAACTAGACATCATATGGAACACGCAACCACATATAACAGTTCCAAGTTAGAGAAAGCACCTGTGATGGTGGAGTAGGGGAGATGTGCTCATCATCTACACATATGTTCTAGAAACAGGAACACGTGTCATATTCACAGGCATTATGTGTAAAGTAAGCAGATGCAATTCAACAAAGTTAGAAGCAATACAAGCTAGAAATCATATGCAACATGCAACCACGTATAATAGTGCCAAGTTAGAGCAAGCACCTGTGATGGTGGAGTAGGGGAGATGTGCTCATCATCTACACAGCTACGTTGACTGTCTAGCCTTGCGTTGTCTTGCGAACCTTGTTGGGAGGATGGCGAAGTAGAATCTATAGAGACCCTCCATTTCAGTTGCTTGGAATGACTACCATCGTCCAATGCCTTACAAATTTCCTTCCACTTTATTGATTTTGCATTGTGAGGTCAAACCGACAAGAAAAAGGAATAAATTTCGCTCTTCAGAACTCATTCATGCATGATACTGACGAACACTACTCTGATGAAAGGCAAAGTCATGATACGAGGATGGAATATGTACAAAAATCTGGACGGATTGACATATTCACACCTATGATGTGGTAACTAAGCAGAAGGCACTTCACAACCATTGGAGAGCCTGGCCAGTGATACCCCCACCGTACACAGGTTTCAGCCTTCGATCTTTTTTTGTATGATGGCCCTTCTCTGATGGATGGAGTGGACCCTGAACACAATGTGCATGACAACCTGTCTGATGTTTGGTCCTCTGAGGATGAAGTTATTGTTGTTGAAAGTTTGGCTGACAGTTTTATTGTTGGCAATCCTGCTGCCAGAACTGCTTTTGTTCGAGCTGGAGGTGCGTCTGTCAATGTTGCTATAGTTATGGATTATGAGTTGCTTTTGTGGATGGGCTCTATGCTCAAACGCATCTACACTCGTGCCCTCACCAATGTGCATGCTGAGAGTGTTATGTTCCCTGTCAATCCTTTCAAGTTTATTCAAAGGCAACTGGAGGCAACCTGCGATGTGTGGATGCAGAATCGCAGCCTGAACCTGACCACCTGTTCACAATCTTCAGTTCTCAGTTCCAGATGGGAGCATGCATTGTTCCTCTTCACTTGATCCCTGCAGATACAAATGCTCTATCTACTATTGCCCCTCTGTAGGAGAAGGTTCTGATTTAGGCACAGGAGCCCACTGTTGATGTTCCTCTGGTGGCACCTGACAACTCAACACAGGCTGACATGCTCGTCTCACCACCTGTTACTGCTCTTCAGTTGCCGATGTCCTCACCTCCGTTCAATGTTGCTGCACCCCACAATGCCAAAGTTCCCCTTGACATCACTACAGTCTGGAGGAGCACTCGCTCGAATAAGTATTATGATGGCTTCAAGGTTAGTCAAGTCACTGATGTCAAGCAGAATCGATCAAGGGTGAAGGCAAGGGTTGTTCCGACTGTCAATGCAATCTCCATGGCTGCAGCTCTAGTTCAAGCTTCAGCTTCAGCCGAGGCGCGTCCTCCTCCAACATCCATTCAAGAACTCCAACAGGTGGGCGACCGGTGCGGTATTGCTCCTGAGGATATTTCTGAAGACAAGCTGCTGGCTGCCGAGCAGATAGCCTCTGATGAGGCTGTCTGATCTTATTTATGTTCATGAATAAGTCCTAGAACGTTCTATCATGGAATATCAGAGGGATTAACTCTGAAAGCAAACTTTTGGCGCTTAGGAATGCAATTGATACTAGCGGTTGTTCTGTGCTATGTATCCAAGAAACTAAGCGGGAGTCTTTTGACTTAGCGCTTATTAAATCTTTCCGCCCCAAGTGATTTGATAAATTTGTTTTTGCGCCTTCGATTGGGGCCTCGGGGGGCATTATAACTATCTGGAATAGTTCTGTCTTTGTGGGAACACCTTGGCATGTGGAATCCTTCGTGGTGGGTGTTTCTTTTGTGGCCACACAGTCGAATGAATCTTGGAGTTTGGTGAATGTCTACAGCCCATGTACTGGCCAGAGATGGGCAGATTTTACTTCCTGGCTGTTTGATCTTAACATACCTGATGATGAAAATTGGCTAATTTTGGGTGACTTTAACTTCATACGGTCCACAGATAACAGAAACAGGCCGGGGGTGACGTTGCTGATATGTTGTTGTTCAATGAGCTCATACGGGTGCAATCCCTAATGGAAATTCCAGTCAAGGGTAGGGCTTTCATGTGGAGTAACATGCAAGATGACCCGCTCCTGGAGCAACTCGACTGGTTCTTTTCTTCTTCCAACTGGACCACCTCCTTCCCCAACACAATGGTTCTTCCTTTAGGGAAACCTGTGTCTGATCATATCTCGTGTGTGCTTTCAATCGAGTCCAAAATCCCAAAATCCAAGTTGTTCCGTTTTGAGAACTTCTGGGTAAATCATACTGGCTTCTCTGATGTTGTTGCACGATCTTGGAGTAAACCTTGCCATGCACCTAACTCTGCAGTAGTTGTCTGTAAGAAACTCAAGACGCTCTATTATGATCTCAAACACCGGAGCAGAGGTGTTTCCAACCTGAAAATTATGATCCAGAATAGCAATGAAGCCTTGGACAACCTTGATGCTCTGGAAGATAAGAGGATTTTGTTTGTCCAAGAAGCAAACTTCAGGCGAATCCTTAAAGGACACCTAAACCATCTACTCAAATATCAAAATGAATATTGGAGAAAAAAATGCACTACCAGATACTTCAGATTTGCAGATGAGAACACCAAACGGTTTCAATCCCTCGCAACTGAGAGATTCAGACACAACTCCATTGCTAGTCTGTGGGAGGGCGATGTGGAGGTCACCGATCATGCTGGCAAAGAAGGTGTGTTGTTCAACACATATAAAGAATGCTTGGGTTCTTCTAAACCCACAAACATGCGCTTTGATCTCAATCGAATCATCAGAAGGGTGGAGGGTTTGGAGATGCTATCGGTCCCCTTTTCTAAAGAAGAGATTGACGCAGTGATCAAGGAAATGCCTGGTGACAGGCCCCCCCACCCGATGGTTTCAATAGTTGTTTTCTCAAAAGCTGTTGGCACATTATCAAGGAAGATATTTACAAAATGTGCCATGACTTTCATGACGGCAACCTCGACATAACCAGCATTAGTGAGGGATATATCACCCTGATACCAAAAATCTCCTCTCCAGAGACAGCTAATGGCTATAGAACCATAACGCTACTCAATTACTTTCTGAAAATCATCACGAAAATCCTGGCCAACCGACTGCAGAAAGTCATTCTTAAAATCATCCATAGGAATCAGTATGGTTTCCTCAAAGGGAGAACCATTCAGGATTGTCTTGCATGGTCATTTGAGTACATCAATCAGTGCCAAGCATCCGCGCGAGAGATTGTGCTCCTCAAACTTGACTTTGCTAAAGCCTTTGACATAATTGAACATGATCCGATGTTGCAGATCATGAAACATATGGGCTTTGATGACAAGTGGCTGGGATGGATGAAATCAATCTTTGCCTCTGGAGTTTCTTCGGTTCTGTTTAATGGAGTCCCATGCAAGAAATTCTTGTGCAAATGTGGACTGAGGCAGGTGTCGGTGTCAAAACCACCGGATCTCGGGTAGGGGTCCCAAACTGTGCGTCTAAGGCTAATGGTAACAAGAGGCGGGGGACACAATGTTTACCCAGGTTCGGGCCCTCTCGATGGAGGTAATACCCTACTTCCTGCTTGATTGATCTTGATGATATGAGTATTACAAGAGTTGATCTACCACGAGATCGTAGAGTCTAAACCCTAGAAGCTAGCCTATGATTATGATTTTTCTTGTCCTATGGACCAAACCCTCCGGTTTATATAGACATCGGAGGGGGCTAGGGTTACACAGAGTCGGTTACAGAGAAGGAAATCTACATATCCGAATTGCCAAGCTTGCCTTCCATGCAAAGGAGAGTCCCACCCGGACACGGGACGAAGTATTCAATCTTGTATCTTCATAGTCCAACAGTCCAGCATAAGTATATAGTCCAGCTGTCCGCGGACCCCCTAATCCAGGACTCCCTCAGTAGCCCCTGAACCAGGCTTCAATGACGATGAGTCTGGCACACAGATTGTCTTCGGCATTGCAAGCTGGGTTCCTTCTCTGAATACTCCGATGTAGATTTTGAACACTTGAATCGTGTCCGGCTCTGCAAAACAATTTCCACATACCACCGTAGAGAGCACAATTTTCCACAAATCTAATCTGCTGACAACTTTTCATAGCATGACATCACGCCGCGGCCCGATCATTATGCGAACCATTTTTCTCAACCTGCTACTGCACATATTGTGAGGCAGTTTTTTGGCACGTTTTGTCGAAGCAGAGATCGTGTCCCCTTATCTCGGGATTCTCATCAATATGGTTGTGGGTAACCCAACCGCGCCATCAAAGCGGCACTTGGGGAATAAGCGAGTTTACCAGGCAAGTGAGGAGGCGCAGGATCCCTGCTGCCTTTATAAGGAGATAAGGATTCCCCCTTTTCACCCACACCTTCTTCTTTCTATGCTTATCCATTCTCTCTTGCTCGAGCTCCAGCACCCAAGCATTCGTCTTCTCCGCCCGTAAAGGCCCTCCGAAAATGTTCGAATCCGGAGCAGGAGGCAAATGGATGGCCTCTAACGTCCGGGAGAAGGATATCAAAAAGCTTCGGGAGGCCGGGTATCTGGCCAAGAAAATCAGCCATCGTCTCCCGACGGCGGGACAGATCGTCCCGACCCCGGAACCCCACGAGAGGGTTATATTCCTCCCTCACTTTGTCCATGGGCTTGGGTTTCCCCTCCACCCATTCATTCGCCGCATCATGTATTACTACGGGACCGATTTTCATGATTTATCCCCCAATTCTTTCCTCAACATCTCGACATTCATTGTCGTGTGCAAGGCCTTTCTCCGCATCTCGCCACACTTCGGCTTATGGCTGAAGATCTTTAACGTGAAGCCCAAGGTAGTGAGCGGCGAGCATGCTGAGTGCGGAGGTGCCATGGTGAGCAAGATGCCCAACATCGCATGGCCATTAGGTACTTTCAATGATTCTGTCAAAGGGTGGCAGCAGCAGTGGTTCTACATCACTGAGCCACGCAACCTAAAATGGGTCGCAGCTCCCGAATTCCGATCCGGAGCTCCCCTGCGGCTTACGTCATGGCCCAAGAAGGCCTGAACTGGTCTTCGCCCGACGAGTTGTCGGCGCTCCAGACGCGCGTCAAGGATATGGAAGACAAGAATATCAAACTTGTCAATGTAGTCCAGGTGATGTTTGTTCACCGGATTCTTCCTTGTCAACACAGGGCTTGCAATTTATGGGAATTCGACCCAGCAAAGCACCAGACCCTGCTAGAGCTCTTTGTCTCCTCGCACAAAGACATCTGGAAGGTGCTTTTTAAGTCTGGCAAATCATGGTCGGACTCAGCCGAGGACCGCGGGTACCAACTGTCCCTCCCTACAAGTTCGGTAAGTCATTGTATGTTGGCAAGTCATACGTTTTATTTGCATATCCCAAGGGAAATGCTTAATGTGTTTTACACAACTCTCCTCAGGCTGGACGAAGAAGGCGGGGCGGATCTACTGTCCGGCCCCACTGCCAGAAGAACCGGCCGGCCCACTTCTAAGGAAGATGTTGGTCCCTGCACCTTACAAGGCGCCGAAGAAGAAGGCCGAGAAGGAGGCCAAAAAGACCAGGGGCGGCCTTCGTCGCCATGGCTCTTCGGACATAATATCCGAAGACTCCGATGCCCGCTCTTCCTCCAAAGAGGACGAGGAAGAGGAGGAAGACCAATCCCCGGCGAGGGGAAGAAAGAAAAGGACGGCCTCCACATCCTTGGAGGCCGAGTCACCCAAGAAGGGAAAAACTCCCCTTCCGAAGGAGTCCACCGCTGCTACCGATAGCGGCCCGGAGTGGGATCCCAGGGCCCAGCCCCTGGTGAACTCGTGAGTATATAAATCCGAACACGTTTGCGTAGCCAGACTCCCTATGGCATGATGTTTTAATCATTGAGCCATACTTTTTTGTAGTCCGGCGAGGTCCCGCACCAAACAATCCTCATCGGAGGATTTACTGGGCTCGGATGCTATGGACAGCAGGACACCCCCGAAGGCCCCGAGGTATCGTCCCAGAGGGACCCTGGCCAAGGAGAGGGGGAAAAGATCATCAAGACGGCGCCAGAAGGTCAAACTTCATGGGTCGGACACATGGGAGAAAAGGCTCCCATGGACATCGACGGCGGGGGTTATCTCGAATTCGGCCTCCAACCGGATAGAATTCCAGAGACCAATATGGCTCCAGAATCAGGTAGGCAGCCTCCCTCAGCTGGAGGGGGTGCGCCTATTCCACCGGCAACCTCTGTCCAACCAGAGGTGCCGGATACTTTATCGCGGTGTTGAAGAGCGCCTCCATTGTTGAAGAACATTGTGCCCTTATGGGTGCAGCGATTGAGAAGATTCAGTCCGCTGAGAGTGGACTGAATGAAGCCTGCATCAGCCTTATAACGGGCTATGAGGTATGTTTTATGAGGTTTCAAAGGGTGTCATAGTATAGGTAGTAGCCCCTGATACACTGTTCGGTGGAAGAAAGAACCGGACAGGGGATCAAATATATGTTCGCAGGAGACTCACTTTGTGGCATCTCTTCCTCTTTTTCTTTGTAAGCAGGCGTCTGTAGCGCCTGCCGCCTCTCATACCGCGGAAGTCTCCGGGCTAAAGCAGAGTCTGGAGCGGGCCAAAGAGGAACTTGGTCAACTAAAAAAGCAGTTGGGGGATAAACAAGGTACACAAAATACCTTGCATGTGTTCAGCACGAATGAATATTTAGTATGATAAAAATATGTTCATGGTTTGCTCTGGGGGCGATGACCGAAGTCGAGGCTCTTAAGAAGGTTGTGGTCGAGGCTGAGAAAAAGGTAGCCGCAGAGCAGGCCCTTCGTGAGAAGCACGAGGCCAGTGTTATTGAAGCTGAGCAAAAGCTTCAAGAGGCCGTGAAGAAATGCGAGACCTTGGAGCATAACTTAACGGAGAAAGAATCCGAACTCACCAAGGCTCATCAAGCCGCATGTGATGCCCGGGGAGAAACTCAAGGTTACCTGCAGGAAATCCAGGAGGCGAGGAAGATCGCGGCGGGGAAGGCTTTTTCTATGTAAAGCAAGTATTTGAGGAGAAAATCACGTTTCTAATTTGAGTTCGGATTTCTCCAGGGGTATTTGCGGAGTTGCCACATAGCATATCTGATGCCGCCCAATTCTACCAAGCCGAAGAAAGGAACACTGCGGAAAAGCTCTTCTGGTCGCAGTATCTGGCGCCAAATTATCCAGTGCGTTTTGTCGATCAACTGAAACAGCTGATCGAACTGCATAAGGCGGCCGAACTAGCCATGAAGGATTTAATTATCCGGCTATGGCCTGCCGAGCCGATTCCAAGCATCTACTTTGGGCTTGTGAAGGGGCTTGTGAGTGCATTCCCTCAACTTTATGTCATCAAGCGGTCGGTCTATATGGAGGGTGCGCGAATGGCCTTTGCCCGCGCAAAGGTGCACTGGGCGAAGATGGACGCTGAAAAGCTGATGACCAAGGGACCGCCGGAGGGGAAAGAGCACCGCAAGCCCGAGTTATATTATGATAGTGTCTTGAAAGGATCCCGCCTTGCGGCGGAGCATTGCACCAAGGACATTATATTTCCATGAATACAGTCATGTTGCCCTTTGTAATGTTTCAACAAGGTCATTTCTATTATTTATTGCCTGTTATTTGAAAAAAAATCTCCTGCGCGGCCGCTTTATATATTAATCCTGAGAGTTGGCCAGTCGTCAGCTTCTGCCCCCACATAGGAAGTACGTGGGTGTTTGGGATAAACATGAGCACTCTTTATCCTAGTTTTGGGTCCTTGAAGGAGGTGTTTAGCGGAACGAACCAGGCAATCAGACAATAAGGCTTTATCACTCTCACTTAGCCATAGAAGTTTGACAAAAGGAAGGTAGGCGCAGCCCTTGGTGTTCAGAAGACCGCACGAGGGGCTCTATAAGTGCCTGACCAGAACAAAAGCCGGTCCATCGCACGCTGCATTAGTTATTGCATAATGCGGAAGAAATCCTTAAAGATTTTACAACCTCTCGAATAGTTGACCAGATCTCGCCGTATCATGACAGTCAGTTTTCGGCTTTCTCTACTGAGGCGGTTGTCCGGAAGAACCGGGACACAATCGCAGTAGTTCTCCCTGTGTCGCCTTAGCCGATATAGCGGAATGCAAGGCAGCAAAACATGGGAGCCGGGAAAACCCAACTATTGACCCAAGACATGATTCGGAGCTGATGCATATAATGTTATAAGTTCGGGGTGCCGAATGATCGTGAAGGTGTTCGGACTTTATTGCCGTATTATGGGTACAATGAAGCCCCTGGCATATTAAGGCATATCGCGGTGTACAGATGCCATTTGACAAAGAGTGTCAATAAGAAACAACAATAGATAAGCGTCATATAAAGCCACATGTCGTAATTGAATAACACGTCGATGCATGTGAGTACATGTAATGTGAAAAAAAGAAATATGACTTCGAAACCTGCTGAGACCAGGCGGGAGGAGGCTGTGTGCGGATCCGGAGTGTAGTCGGATGGTCATCGAGGGGAATATCTAAGGATTCCCTTATGCGTTCGAGTTGTTTCCATGTTGCCAGTCCTGGCCTACGCAAAAGTGAACCTGTAAAGAAAATGCAAGAAACGTTTGTGTGCCACGGAGCAGTTGAGCCGCAGTGTGTGGCCTATCTTAGCTTTTCCTCCGTTTACTGCCGGAGTGTTTAATTGAGCTCCGGACTAGCCGGGCTATCCTGCCGTGAAGTAGTTCAGACTCCCTTGACGGTGTCCGGGAGCTTGGCTGTCGATTTGAGGTTCGATTGAAAAATGCCACTCGTTGCTTCTGCTGTTAAGGCAGTGGTATACTCTTCGGCACGGAGGGATCATTTAGCCTTGCCATTAACTGTTATGACGCCGCGCGGACCGGGCATCTTGAGCTTAAGGTAGGCATAACGTGGCACTGTGTTGAATCGAGCAAACACGGTTCGTTCGAGCGGTGCATGATAATTACTGCGAAAAGGGACGATGTCGAAGATTAACTCTTTGGTATGGTAGTTATCTGGTGATCCGAAGACTACCTCCAGAGTGATGGAGCCTATACAACGGGCCTCCACACCTGGTATAACACCTTGAAAGGTGGTTTTAGTGGGCTTGATCATTGAAGGATCGATACCCATCTTGCGTGCTATGTCCTGATACAGCAGGTTTAGACTGCTGTCTCCGTCCATAAGGACTCGTGTGAGGTGGAATCCATCAATTATTGTGTCAAGGACTAGTGTGGCTGAATTTTCTTGACTGGTATTGGTCGGACGACCCATACGGTCAAAGGTGATCGGCCATAGGTTATATTTTGGGGCGACTGGCTCCATTGCGTCGACATCCCTAATAGTGCACATCCATTCCACCTTGGGAATGTGGGTGGCGTTTATCATGTTCACCATTTTGATTTGCGGGGGGAATTTCTTCTGCCCTCCTGTGTTCGGTGATCGGAGCTCCTCCTCGTCATCATCGCTTTGAGACCCCTTCTCCTTGTTTTCGGCACCTGACCTGCCGGCTTGCTTGAAGACCCAACATTCTCTGTTGGTATGATTGGCTGGTGTTCCTGGGGTGCCATGAATTTGGCATGGATGATTGAGTATGCGGTCCAGACTGGACGGGCCCGTATTGTTCTTTTTGAATGGCTTTTTCCGCTGACCGGACTTAGAGCCACTGAATCCGGCATTGACGACCGTGTCTTCGGTGTTATCGCCATAATTGTGACGCTTGTATTTGTTGGTCAGGGCTTGCCGTTGCTATCTCTAGCCTCTGATGTGCCAGGATTGCTTGATGTGTTGTTGCTACGAGCCAACCAGCTATCTTTGCCCGCACAAAAGCGGGTCATGAGTGTCTTGAGGGCTGCCCTGGACTTCGGCTTTTCTTGGCCGAGATGTCAGAAAAGCCACTCGTCACAGATGTTATGCTTAAAGGCCGCTAGGGCTTCGGCATCCGGACAGTCAACAATTTGGTTCTTTTTAGTTAGGAACCAAGTCCAAAATTTCCTGGCTGACTCTCCGGGCTGTTGGGTTATGTGATTAAATCATCAGCATCCGGTGGTTGCACGTAAGTGCCCTGGAAGTTATCCAGGAATGCGTCTTCTAGGTTCTCCCAACTTCCAATGGAGTTTGCCAGCAAAGTATTCAGCCAATGCCGAGCCGGTCCCTTGAGTTTTAGTGGGAGGTACTTTATGGCGTGTAGATTGTCCCCGCGGGCCATGTGAATGTGGAGACAGAAATCTTCTATCCATACAGCAGGGTCTGTAGTCCCATCGTAGGGCTCGATATTCACAGGCTTAAACCCTTCTAGGAATTCATGATCCATTACTTCGTCAGTGAAGCATAGGGGGTGTGCGGTGCCTCTATGCCGGGCTACATCATGACGCAACTCAAATGAGTCTGGTCTGTTGTGTTCGGCCCGGTCGGATTTGTATTCAATATGTCCGGCGTGGCGGTCATCGTCACACGTTGGGGCGTGCCCCCGTGATCCGTAGATCGATCTAGACTGTCCTGCTTTGTTAAATTTGTCTCGTAGGTCATGCATGTAGCCCCGGGCCTTCGTGTTTTTGCTTGTTTGGCGACGGGGTGCGGGCTATACTTCGGGCTGATACGTCGCTTTGTCTCGTCCACGAGGTGGCCAGTCAGCCGCATCATGTGCTGGTAGTGTAGGCTACAGTGCCTCCTCGTTGAGTTGAGGTAACAACCTACGCTTTGGGTAACTTTTGGTTGGGCGCTCGAGTCTGTATTCCTCGGCTGCGAGGACCTCGGTCCATGTATCAGTTAGCAGATCCTGATCAGCTTGAAGCTGCTGCTGCTTTTTCTTCAGGCTTTTTGCAGTGGCTATAAGCCGACGCTTGAAGCTCTCCTGCTCGACGGGGTCCTTAGGCACGATGAATTCTTCGTCGCCGAGGCTCACCTCGTCTTCGGAGAGGGGCATGTAATTGTCGTCCTCCGATTCTCCATCCATTGCCTGTTTATCAGGGCTAGCTTGCCCATCCTCCCGTTCGGCCTGCTCGAAGCTTGGCTGGGCGGGATTGTTTGTGTCCTCGGCATTGTCCGGAGTGTTATTCTCTCTTGTGCTGGTATCACTATTTTTGCTATGGCGGGGCTTAGAGCGGCGCCGATGACACCGGAGTTTAGATTGTTTCTCAAGGGGGTTATCCTCCGTTGCCTCATCGCCATTGCTTTCTTCGGGTGTATCCACCATATATATATCATATGATGAGGTGGTTGTCTAGCGCCCAGTGGGGGTGGTTCCTGTTCTTCTCCAGCATCGTCGTCCATACCGTCGATGTCTTCGGAGTCAAAATCAAGCATGTCGGTTAAGTCGTCGACAGTGGCTATTAAGTGGGTGGTGGGTGGGGAACGAATTTCTTTGTCGTCCGCTTCCCACTCAAGCCGGACATAGTTCGGCCAAGAGTCTCCTGACAGGGAGAGAGATTTCAGTGAATTTAGCACGTCGCCCAAAGGCGAGTGCTGAAAGATATCCGCGGAGGTAAACTCCATGATCGTTGCCTAATCAAATTCGATAGGGACGGATGCAAGCGGTTCAGAGCCTATGGCCGGAGACGAGTCCGAGGGTCCGATGACACAGACCTCATTGGAGGCGAAGTCTGTGTTCGGCACTATCGCTGATGGGTGTACGACCTTCGTGGTGGGGTCTATCCACCCGTCCTCAGAGGGCACGATCTGCTCAGGATCTAAAGCCAGGGCAGCTGCAGGTGCGCTCTCCCGAACACCGTCTAATGGCAGATCTAAGTCATGCTCATCGTGACTGTGCGGCGCACCTGCCATGGGCTCAAATCCATCGAAGATCAAGTCTCCGCGGATGTCGACAGTATAGTCCAGGCTTCCAAACCTGACCTAATGGCCAGGGGCGTAGTTATCGATCTGCTCCAGATGGCCAAGCGGGTTGGCCCGCAGTGCGAAGCCACCGAATACGAAGATCTGGCCGGGGAGGAAAACCTCACCCTGGATCACATTGTTGTGGATGATTGAAAGAGCCATCAAGCCTTATCGTGACGACACAGTGGAACTCTCAATGAAAGCACCAATGTCGGTGTCAAAACTGGCGGATCTCGGGTAGGGGGTCCCAAACTGTGCGTCTAAGGCTAATGGTAACCGGTGGCGGGGGACACAATGTTTACCCAGGTTCGGGCCCTCTCGATGGAGGTAATACCCTACTTCCTGCTTGACTGATCTTGATGATATGAGTATTACAAGAGTTGATCTACCACGAGATCGTAGAGGCTAAACCCAAGAAGCTAGCCTATGATTATGATAATTCTTGTCCTACGGACCAAACCCTCCGGTTTATATAGACACCGGAGGGGGCTAGGGTTACACAGAGTTGGTTACAGAGAAGGAAATCTACATATCCAAATTGCCAAGCTTGCCTTCCACGCAAAGGAGAGTCCCACCCGAACACGGGACGAAGTCCTCAATCTTGTGTCTTCATAGTCCAACAGTCCGGCATAAGTATATAGTCCGGCTATCCGAGGACCCCTAATCCGGGACTCCCTTAGTAGGGAGACCGGTTGTCACCCCTCATTTTTATTCTGGCTACCGATCTCCTTCAAGCGGCGATAAATGATGCTTTTGCCCAGGGTTTAATTGAGTTACCTTTCCCATTTAATTGGAGAGGTGACTACCCGGTGGTTCAATATGCAGATGACACAATCCTGTCATGCGAGCATGCCCCGATCAAGCCACTCGCTTGAAGTCCATCCTGGTTGATTATGCTGATTTTGTTGGTCTGAAAATAAACTTCCATAAGTCAACGTTGATCCCCATCAATCTTGACTTGCAACAAGCTTCTGTTTTGGCCCAGATCTTTGGTTGCACTGTCGGATCGCTCCCCTTTACATACCTGGGTCTTCCCATGGGAACGACAAAGCTAACGCTGCTTGAACTCATGCCGATGGTGTGTGGGGTTGAGAGAAAACTGCCCACGGCCTTGTCCTTGCTCTCAGCCGGCGCCAAACTCACACTGGTAAACTCGACCATCACCTCCATGTTGATCTATGCTATGTGCACACTTAAACTGCACCCCAAGGTGGTTGACCACATTGACAAGCTGTGTAGATACTGCTTGTGGGCCAAAAACACGGAGACAGGGGTCAAAAATAATTCTCTGGCTGCTTGGGAACTGGTTTGTAGGCCTAAGCGCAAAGGTGGTCTTGGGGTAATTGACATCAAAACCCAAAATGTGGCCCTCCTCCTCAAACATCTCTATAATTTCTACAACCATCAGGACGTCCCATGGGTGACATTGATTGTGGACACGTACTATGTGGGTACGGTACCACATGCAATTGATCCGATGGGATCCTTCTGGTGGGGTGATGTCATGCAACTCAGCAATGTGTTTCGTGGGATCTCAAAAGTTTCAGTTGGAGATGGTACATCAGCTCTGTTCTGGAAAGATGTGTGGTTTGAGCATGACCAGGAAGCGCCACTCTCTGAGATCTACCCCTGAGCCTTCTCCTTTTCCACAAATGAGGATGAGCCTGTATGCACTTCTTTGGAAGCGACGGACCCAGCTATGCTTTTTCATCTACCTCTCTCTACCCAAGCGAGAGAGGAAGTCAGAGAGATTCAGCAAGGCTCGATGTATATCATACCGGAGAGGGGCTCCGTTGATTCTTGGGTTTATGCCCTCGGAGGAAAGTTCTTGGCCAAAATCTACTATAATCACTGTTTCAGGGAGACAATCGCCAATGAGGCCTTTCTGTGGCTCCAGAAGGCCAAGAGCCCCATCAAATTAAAATTGTTTGTCTGGTTGTTGCTGGTAGACGGCCTAAACACGAGGAACATGTTGAAGCGTAGATATTATGCTGTTTTGAACAACAACTATGCATGCATGCTATGCAAAAACCCTCCAGAGGAAACAGTTGAGCATCTCTTCTTCTCGTGCCCATTTAGCCAATGCTACTAGGACAGAGTGGGACTGAGATGGCCGAACATTGGCAATAGGATCTCTCTGTTGCACGATGGTAAAACCCAATGGAGGCAACCACTGTCCATGGACATTTTTTTGCTGGCAGTGTGGAGCATCTGGAAAGAGAGAAACAATGAATACTTCAGAGGAGTGCCACACTCCTTCGTCGCATGGCTTGATAGATTCAAGCACCTGCTGAGCCTCCTTGGTCACAATTGTCAAGAAGAGCTTCGTCCCTTCTTAGACTCTTATATACAAAACTTGTAGCCAGTAGTATTATACATGCTCAGATGGGCCAAGGGGGGCCCTGGAAAAAAACTACCTGTAAAGATGTAACATCTGTTGGTGAGTAATACAAAGTCAGTGGGAGCCTCTCCCACTATCGCTTTTGGTAAAAAAACAAATTAGAAGCACTCCAAGCTAGACACCATATGGAAGGTGCAATCAATATCACTCTGCCAAGTTAAAATAGTCTCGTCAAAGGTGGCGTTCATCAAACTAGAAGCACTAAATGCTAGAAATCATATTCAAGACGCAAACCAATATCACACTGCCAACTTAAAGGTGTCCCATCATAAGTGACAGATGCAGGATACACAAGAAGAGTAGTTCCATGTAAGAACATGGTGTGATAGACAGATATAGTATGTACCAAAAACAGGAAAGCGTGTCATATTCACACGTATCATGTGTAAGCTAAGCAGATGTAGTTTACACTAGTTAGGAGCAATACAAGCTAGACATCATATGCAACATGCAACCAGATATCACACTGCCAAGTTAGAGCAAGCACCTTGGATGGTGGAGTAGGGGAGCAGTGACTTGGAACTTGTAATGCACTAGCAGTACAAGGAGAATCCGTACAGATGCTCCGTTTATGTTGCTGCAGAGGACCACCATCATCGCCTTCCTTACTCTTTTCCTTCCTCTTTTTTGATTTTGCCTTGTCAAGTCAAACCCACAAGCAAAAGGAATAAAATTTGCTCTTCA
Source organism: Triticum dicoccoides (assembly GCF_002162155.2). Classification (NCBI taxonomy): domain Eukaryota; kingdom Viridiplantae; phylum Streptophyta; class Magnoliopsida; order Poales; family Poaceae; genus Triticum; species Triticum dicoccoides. The sequence continues at coordinate 447,114,881 of NC_041385.1, forward strand.
GAACTCATTGATGCATGATACTGACGAACACTACTTTCATGTAAGGTAGCCACATGATAAGAGGATGGAATATGTATGAAAAATAGGACATCATGACATATTGACATGTATGATGTATAAAGTGCAAGCTAAGCACAAGGTCTTTGAACTAGTTAGAAGCACTGCAAGCTCGAAACCATATGAAATATGAAACCAATATCACTCTGCCAAATTAAAAGGGTGGCCTAACAAATGTATTTGACTAAATTAGAAGCAATACATGGCAACAGGCTAGAAATAATATGTAATATGCAACGAATAAAGGTGTCTCATCGTAAGTGATTGATGCATGATACAGAAGAGAGGTAGTTTCATGTAAGAACATGAGATAGATGTTGTGTGTACCAAAAATAGGAAGGCATGTCATATTCACAGGTATAATGTGTAAACTAAGCAAATGCAATATACCCTAATTAGAAGCATTACAAGCTAGACACCGTATGCAACATGCAACCACATATCACACTGGAAGTTAGAGCAAGCACCTGCGATGGTGGTGTAGGGGAAGTGCGGTCTTCAAGTACAGAGCTATGTTCAATATCTTCATTTAGGCTTGCTGTTTCTTGAGAATCATGTGGAGTGGATGAAACTGCACTCTTTATAAGAGTAGCGCGTCTCATACTAACCCACGGGCGTGACGGTCTCATCATAAGCGATAGGTTCAGGATACACAAGAACAATAGTTTGATGTAAGAACATGGTGTGATAGGCAGATGTAGTATGTACCAAAAAGAAGAAGGCGTGTCATATTCACATGTATAATGTGTAAGCCAAGGAGATGCAATTTAACAAATTAGGAGCAATACAAGCTAGGCACCATATGCAACATGCAACCAGATATCACACTGCCATGTTAGAGCAAGCACCTGGGGTTGTGGAGTAGGGGAGATGAGATTTGGAATTTGCACTGCAGTAGGAGTAGCAGGAGAATCTACAGAGATCATCTGTTTCGGTTGCTCCAGAGGACCACCATCATTCCGTGCCTTCGTCCTTTTAGATTTTGCCTTGTCAAGTAAACACACAAGAAAAAGCAATGCAATCCGCACTTCCAAATTTGTTGATGCATGATACTGACGGACACAACTTTTATGTATGGCAACCACATTGTAGGAGGATGGAATATGTACGAAAACCACTAAGCAGAAGGCATTTTAAGAAATTGAAAGCAATGCAATCTAGACACCATATAAAAGATCCAACCAAAATCACTTTACCAAGTTAGATGTGTCTCATTATAAGAGGCACTTCAACAAATTAGAGGCAATCGAGTTTGAAATGATATGCAAGATGCAACCAATATTACACTGTCAACTTGAAGGTGTCTCGTCATAAGTGATTGATGAGGGATACACAAGAAAAGTAGTTTGATGTAAGAACATGGTTAATAGAAAGACGTAGTATGTACCAAAAACAGGAAGGCATGTCATATTCACAGGTATAATGTGTTAACTAAGTAGACGCAATTTACCCTAATTAGAAGCATTACAAGGTAGACACCATATGCAACATGCAACCACATATCACACTGCCAAGTAAGAGCAAGCACCTGTGATGGTTGTGTAGGGGAATTGCGGTCATCAACTAGAGAGCTACGTTGAATATTTTCATTTAGCCTTGTTGTTTCTTAAGAATCATGTGGGGTGGATGACACTGCATTCTTTAAACGAGTAGCGCGTCTCATAGTAACCCACTGGGGTGACTGTCTCATCATAAGTGATTGATGAGGGATACAAAAGAGCATTGGTTTGATGTACGAACATGGTTAATAGACATATGTAGTATGTATCAAAAACAGGTAGGCATGTCATTATCAAAGGTATAATGTGTAAAGTAAGCAGATGCAATTTAACCAAATGGGAAGCAATACAAGCTAGACACCATATGCAACATGCAACCACACTTGATAGCGTGAAGTTAAAGCAAGCACCTGGGATGGTTGTGTGTGGCAATTGAGATCATCAACTACAGAGCTACATTTACTGTCTCCATCTGCTGACACTACACCCTTTAGAGCGCTGAAAGGCTTAGTGCTTATCTTCAAATTACACTGGAGTGGCTTTTGTCTTTTCTTTTGTGTATTCATCAACATTGCGTCAGAGTCTGAAATGCCCATGCATAAAAAACAATAGTGTAAGTATGGGTGAAGTGTGTGCAAAAGTAGTACAGTGTAAAAGTAACAAATAGCAGGTCAGTGAGAAATAAATGATGGGAGACATATGATAGCTCTACAACATGCATGGCACACGAATTACTAGATTCTAGGATTTTGAAATATGAGCACAGAGATGGCTGGGAAATGCAGATGCTCCTCCAGTACACCACAAGGTGTGGTCCTATGAAAATAATAGATGACTGAAAACAAATAGGTCAGTCCATTTTTTTCTGCACCATCCGATGTACAAAAAACGGGAAAATCGCCTTCATCTACCTCTAGCCAGTCAGTGTTTACGATCTTCCTTGGAACGCCAGTGACCATCGGCCCAGTCCCCTGCCTCTGCCCTCCCCTCGACCTCACCGCACCATCGTGCTTGGCACCGCCCCCCGTCCATCCCTTCAAGCCCCGCCAACCTCCAGATCAGGCGCAAGCGGCTCCTGCGCCCCACACCCCTATGATAGACACCGATGCGCAGCGCTTCCCCGGCGAACAGGTGGACTAGGTGTTCCGCGCACCTAAGCGGGTGCTGCTTCTTTTAATTGTGATTCAACTGACCCTAAATTGAAATCCATGCGGGCTATTGACCTCTAGCCAAGGTGAAATAGTAAATGGGAGAAAACCTTGTGCATCTAGTATCACGAAGAAGATGCGGTAAGAAGCACTCAACTAGTTTCTTTCGTGGGATGAATATGGTGTGAGTAGAGACATAAGATTTGCACGAATAAGGGAAGAGGGGTACCTCTTTCTGCTAGCAGTGATGTGTCCTCCTTCTATTTTTCCAACGATCTTCTTGTGGTTTGTTGGAAATGAGAAGTTGTGGAGGATGGTGGAGCCTTGGACGAACCCATGGCCAAGTTGTTGAGTGTGGTGCGGTGGCCGTCTGTCAGCGGGGGGGGGGGAACCAGATCCGAGGCGGCAAACGACGGTGTAGCGGGACAGCTCCGGTGCGGTGGACGGTAGCGACAATGAAGCGGCAGCGGTGAGGTATAGGACGGTGTGGTCGAAGTGGTTCTAGTACGGCGCACGTCAGCGTCAGCGTCGGCGTCCTGGAGGCAGCTCTGCATCGGCTTCAGCTGCTAAGTCCTTGAGGGCATTGCGATTGCGGTTGCGTTGGACGACGACGTCGGGGTACCGGCTCCGGCGTGATGGAGGAGGGTGGCGGTGGATTGGGCGCGATGGGGTGGAGGACGGAGGAGGCTGGGGTTTCGCTACTGGTGGAGAGGGCATTTTGTTGCTCATGGAATATGAATGGGGAAACGGAGGGAGGGGGAACTAACGGGGGGACAATGTTTCGTTTTGGGACACGCTTGTTTGAAATTGGGGAAAGTTACAAACTTTGCCCCCATCTAAAATTTCGGACATATTGCGGGTTGGAGGTAGGACAGTAATCTCAGGTGTCCCAATGGTGGGCGGGATAGAGTTCGGCCGAGCGCATGGGTGCTTAGGCGCCTACGGCATATCAATGCTTCTTGGAGGCGGTTGAGATTGGCGTCTTGGTGAAGTTACAAACCTACCCCAGTTTAGACCTTTGGATATCGGGCCAATAGGCTACACAGGCCAGAGTCAGGACAGTAATTTCCTACCACCAAACATTAGTCTCGTGCGTTTTCGGGTGACCAGAGGCTTATTTGGCGCTTCGTTCAATATTTGGGAGCAGAAGCATTAACGTTTTCGGTTCTCTTGAATTGAACTTTCAGGATTTTTCAAACTTCACAAATATTGACTGTTGAAAATCCTAAAACTATGATTATTGTGGAATGGAGGGGGTACATTTGAATATAAATTGTACACAAGTATATATTAAAAAATATGCAACTTACCTCAGTTCATGCATGGTTCCATATATAATCTCCTTGGTTGCAAAAAAATAGTTAGACATGCGTATGATTATGTAGCATGTTCAAACGCACAAGAAACATTGATGCCCCTTTTAGATCTGATTTACAAATGCCATTATCTGGGATTCAAATAGATGAATGCACTTCCTATGAATTCGAATCTCCGAAACCCCCTTTATGTTGAATTCAACATGTATTATATTTCGTAGCTAGCAAATTGGAATGTATCCATGTAAGTGAAAAATGTATAAAGTGCTTCACACTAACAACATGGAGTGCACTAATTAATGTTTATATATGAATTGCAAGAGCAATGCATTGCTTGTATTTCAAGCCTCTCTCACTCTATGGATCAATAATATGAAATAAACACATGCACATGCTAGAATTCAATAGAGTATGGGTGTCTGATAGAACGATTTTCATTCATACGCAAATTGCAAAATTCATGATCTCATGCAAAAATAGTAATGCCATTTATATTTTAATTTAATGCGTAGAACTGCCTTTTACACATAGATGCACTATTCCTCGGCCCATTCTCACACATGCGCTATATATCTCTCTATCTAACGCATAAGTGCACACACTTTATATACATCGGCATTTCTCTTTCACACATGCTCTGAATCTCTCCCGGGGTGTCGGTGTGTCTCACGCACACACTCTCTATATATCTCCCCCTCTCTTTCTGACTACTATGTACCACTCTTTTCACTATCTCAGTTGGAAAACACTATTTCTCTCACATGCATATATACACACGCACGGTCCTACTAGCCCTCTAAACGCACATATATGTGCCTACATGTCTCCCGCATGAACATTATCTTTAGGCCTCTCTCGCACACATTGCACCCCCCCCCCAGACACACCTCTCTCTTAGTAGTTGGCAGATATGATTCCATCAAATCATTCAGTAGGATATCCCTGACTGTTAGGCTGGATGGTAATACGAGGCAAAATTTTACCCAAGTTCGGGCCCTTGTAGTTGAGGAAAAAGCCTACTCCTGGTACTGTATATTAGTGATAGGGGTGTGTACAAAGTACACGTGAATATCAGGCATTGTGCGTGTGTGTATACTATCAACGAACTAGCCTCCGGGCTACTATAACATACTCGGGGCCTACGGTTACAAATCATATACAGTCGGCTTACCATAAGTGGGGATTGGGTCCTCCACGACTCTGGTAGCTTCGTCTCTATCCGCTGAGAAGCACATGAGATTTGGAGGAGAACCCGCCTTGCAATGCCGAAGACAATATGCGCGCCGTACTCGTCGTCATTGAAGCCTGGTTCAGGGGCTACTGAGGGAGTCCTGGACTAGGGGGTGTCCGGATAGCTGAACTATCATCATTGGCCCAAGACTATGAAGATACAAGATTGAAGACTTCGTCCCGTGTCCAGATGGGACTTTCCTTGGCGTGGAAGGCAAGCTTGGCAATACGGATATGTAGATCTCCTACCATTGTAACCGACTCTGTGTAACCCTAGCCCTCTCCGGTGCCTATATAAACCGAAGGGTTTTAGTCCGTAGGAAAAACAACAATCATACCATAGGCTAGCTTCTAGGGTTTAGCCTCCTTGATCTCGTGGTAGATCTACTCTTGTACTACCCATATCATCAATATTAATCAAGCAGGACGTAGGGTTTTACCTCCATCGAGAGGGCCCGAACCTGGGTAAAAAACTCCGTGTCCCTTGTCTCCTGTTACCATCCGCCTAGACGCACAGTTCGGGACCCCCTACCCGAGATCCGCCGGTTTTGACACTGACACCAAGTATCAGGCTTGGACTCATCGGTGAACTTACTGACTCCAGTCGCCAACCTGAAGTTGGGAGGAATCACCGCGGCCCTGATGGCTCTGCTGAAGCATTCTGGCCCTGAAACGTGTACTCTGCTGCTGGTAGGCACATCTCTGTCATGACCTTCTCGGTGAGCTCTGTTCCTGTCGACCAAACCTTGAACGATAATGGACCTCGCATCAAAGCCTGGTTCCCTGGGGTCGACTGGAATCCTTCGCCCAACACTGTGCTGACGTCTGTCATCGTGCTGTTGAGGCGCGTACGATCCACCCCTTGGGGGAGGGGTGGGCACTCGACGTCGATCATTGCGATCGAGTCGGTGGTCATACTGCTCACGGTTCTTGTACTGATCATGCCGGTCTCCACATTCCTCACGCCTCGGGGGCGATCTTGGGCTATGGGCCGACTGGGTTGTATTCGCAGCGACGGATCTGCTGTGAATCCTATTCCGTGACTGTGAGACAGCTGAATTCTGATCTCCTGCTGCCTGGAGTAATGCTCTGATCTGCAACAAGCCTCGGCCAGCCTCTGATTGGGAAGGCTGAATTGACTCTGCTATACAGGCTACAGCTGCTAGATTCTGAATCAGAGTTCGATATACCTAAGTCGGTGGTGGAAAGAGTTGACTTCGACTGGAGTCTGGAACCCGTTGCCGCGCACGCTCGTCGAGTGCTCGCCGGATGTTCTCCGGTCGAGTGCGCTCAGCCAAGTTGGCCAAGCGCGCATCCTCTAAGGCACGAGCCTCGGGGGTTTCTCTGATGATAGGAGTGTGTAGCGCATCCATGTTTCGGCTGCGAAGTTCTTCCCTCTGCAGCGAAGTGAGGGGCTCGGGTTGATATTCTTTGTGAACCTGCGCCGGATCGCCTCCGCCGTCGCCTTCGTCGGTGCGGGGAAAACCAGGAGGACTGCATGGTCCATTGACCATCAGAACCTCTGCCGCTGGATCACTACTATCGCACTCGGATGCAGTCTCTGCGGAGCCAATCGACAGGTAGAACAGGCCGTAGAGAGATTCGTCGGGCTCGATCGCCGCGACTTGGGGGGTGGCTGACTGGCGAGCCACCGCATGCCTCACCCACCGCTTAAGCCTCGACCGACCGAAGCGCTTGCACCGGCGGGAGACTGTGAGGGAGGACGACACAGGAGCCGACCGATACTGGGTCGACGGTTGCCGCAGGAGGACGCCGTGGACACACGCGCGAAAGTGCGTCGCCCCGCGGACGGGGAGCGCGTCGATGTCGAGTGGAGCCTCCTGAAGCCAAGCGGAGTCGTCGGCGATGAACGTGAGCGCGCCGAGACGGATCTCACGGCCCTCGACCAAAAATCCGCCCGAAACCATGGTGAAGGAGATCGGAAAAAATCGCAACTTCTCCAATAAGTTGCTAAGACACCTGCCCCACGGTGGGCGCCAACTGTCGTGGTTCTAAGTCTGACAGTAGAATAGGGGGTAGGAATGGAGCAGCAAGATCCTAGCTATGGAGTAGTTGTATACGCAAGATGTTTACGAGTTCAGGCCCTTCTCGGAGGAAGTAACAGCCCTACGTCTCGGAGCCCGGAGGCGGTCGAATGGATTATGTGTATATGAGTTACAAGGGTGCGAACCCTTTACACTGAGGAGGGGGGTGGCTTATATAGAGTCTAGCATACCCCTCCGGCCCTCAGTTATGTAGGGTTTAAGGTACATTAAGGTCGGGCGTTACTGGTAATGCCACAAATAAAGTGCTATGATGACCATAAAAGCTACTTAATGACATACCGTTCCATGTAGAGTGACTTTGGGTCTCCTGGCAGTCGAGTGATTAGCTTCATGGTCGAGAGTCTTCGAATCCGTCGAGTGGAACCCTTCCAGGTCGACTGAAAGGTGGTTTCTTCTAGAGATGTCCTTGGGGAGGGTATCTTGGACAGGTCCATGACCCTACCCTAGGTACATAGCTTCATTAGTGGGCGCGCCCCCCACCCTCGTGGGCAGCCCGTATCTCCCCTGACATGCACTCCAACTTCCCTGGGTTGCTTTCCTTCCAAAAATAACTTCTCCAGTTGATTTCGTTCTGTTTTGACTCCGTCTGATATTCCTTTTCCTCGAAACACTGAAATAGGCATAAAACAACAAATCTGGGCTGGGCCTCCGGTTAATAGGTTAGTCCCAAAAATAATATAAAAGTGGATAATAAAGCCCAATATTGCCTAAAACAGTAGATAAAGTAGCATGGAGCAATCAAAAATTATAGATACGTTGGAGACGTATCAAGCATCCCCAAGCTTAATTCCTGCTCATCCTCGAGTAGGTAAATGATAAAAAAGAATTTTTGATGCGGAGTGATACTCTGGCATAATTTCAATGTAAATCTTCTTAATTGTGATATGAATATTCAGAACCGAAAGATTCAAGACAAAAGTTCATATTGACATAAAAATAATAATACTTCAAGCATACTAACTAAGAAATTATGTCTTCTCAAAATAACATGGCCAAAGAAAGTTATCCCTACAAAATCATATAGTCTGGCTATGCTCCATCTTCCCCACACAAAATATTTAAATCATGCACAACCCCGATGACAAGCCAAGCAATTGTTTCATACTTATGACATTCTCAAAACTTTTTTTCAATCTTCACGCAATACATGAGCGTGAGCCATGGATAAAGCACTATATGTGGAATAGAATGGTGGTTGTGGAGAAGACAAAAAAAGAGGGAAGATAGTCTCACATCAACTAGGCGTATCAATGGGCTATGGAGATGCCCATCAATAGATATCAATGTGAGTGAGTAGGGATTGCCATGCAACGGATGCACTAGAGCTATAAGTATATGAAAGCTCAACAAAAGAAACTAAGTGGGTGTGCATCCAACTCGCTTGCTCACGAAGACCTAGGGCATTTGAGGAAGCCCATCATTGGAATATACAAGCCAAGTTCTATAATGAAAAACTCCCACTAGTATATGAACGTGACAAAATGAGAGACTCTCTATCATGAAGATCTGGGTGCTACTTTGAAGCACAAGTGTGGTAAAAGGATAGTAGCATTGTCCCTTCTCTCTTTTTCTCTCATCATTTTTTTATATTTGGGACTTTCTCTTTTTTTGGCCTCTCTTTTTTTCGTCTGGAGTCTCATCCCGACTTATGGGGGAATCATAGTCTCCATCATACTTTCCTCACTTGGGACAATGCTCTAATAATGATGATCATCACACTTTTATTTTTCTTACAACTCAACAATTACAACTCGATACTTAGAACAAAGTATGACTCTATATGAATGCCTCCGGCGGTGTACCGGGATATGCAATGAATCATGAGTGACATGTATGAAAGAATTATGAACAGTGGCTTTGCCACAAATACGATGTCAACTACATGATCATGCTAGCAATATGACAATGATGGAGCGTGTCATAATAAACGGAAGGTGGAAAGTTGCATGGCAATATATCTCGGAATGACTATGGAAATGCCATGATAGGTAGGTATGGTCGCTGTTTTGAGGAAGGTAAATGGTGGGTGTATGATACCGGTGAAAAGTGCACGGTATTAGAGAGGCTAGCAAAGGTGGAAGGATGGGAAAAAGTGCGTATAATCCATGGACTCAACATTAGTCATAAAGAACTCATATACTTATTGCAAAAATCTAGAAGTTATCAAAGCAAAGTATTATGCGCATGCTCCTAGGGGGATAGATTGGTAGGAAAAGACCATCGCTCATCCCCGACCGCCACTCATAAGGAAGACAATCAATAAATAAATCATGCTCTGAGTTCATCACATAACGGTTCACCATACGTGCATGCTACGGGAATCACAAACTTCAACACAAGTATTCTTTAAATTCACAACTACACAACTAGCATGACTCTAATATCACCATCTTCATATCTCAAAACAATTATCAAGCATCAAACTTTTCTTAGTATTCAACACACTCATAAGAAAGTTTGACATATCTTGAATACCAAGTATATTAATATTAAGCAAATTACCATGCTATTAACGACTCTCAAAATAATCTAAGTGAAGTATGAGAGTTCATCTATTTCTTCAAAATAAAACTACCACCATGCTCTAAAAGGTATAAGTGATGCACTAGAGCAAATGGCAAACTACTCCGAAAGATATAAGTGAAGGTCGATGAGTAGCTAAATAATTATGCAACTATGCGAAGACTCTCTCTCATTTAATAATTTCAGATCTTGATACTTTATTCAAACAGCAAGCAAAGCTAAAGAAAACATTGCAAGGATAGCACAACTCATGTGAAGAAGCAAAAACTTAGGCTCAACCGATACTAACTGATAGTTGTTGAAGAAGAAAGGTGGGATGCCTACCGGGGCATCCCCAAGCTTAGATGCTTGAGACTTCTTGAAATATTATCTTGGGGTGCCTTGGGCATCCCCAAGCTTGAGCTTTTGTGTCTCCTTAATTCCTCTCATATCATGGTTTCTCTTTTTATCAAAAGCTTCATTCACAACAAACTCAACAAGAACTCGTGAGATAGGTTAGTATAAACCAATACAAAACCTTATAATTTTCTACTGTAACAAAACACTAAAATTGTTATTCAACATTGCATACGAAATGCCTCTGCATATTTAATACTGCTATCTTCAAATAGAATCATTAAACAAGCAAATATATGCAAACAATGCAACCATAACAGCGATCTGTCAAAACAGTACAGTCTGTAAAGAATGCAAGAGTCATCATACTTCCCTAACTCCAAAAATTATGAACTAAAATTCCCACTGTAATAAATTTATCATATCTCAATATGCAAAAAGATTCAACATTATACCACTCTCTGACTTTTCTAGGGAATTTTTGCAACAGCGGTAAACTTTCTAGTTTTTCAAACAGCAACATGTATACTAGCAAAATAAGCATGGCAAAGGCTATACTTGACTTCTTTATTGAAACTAAAGATGCAAAACATTATTCTAACTAGAAGCAAGCAAAAACTAACAAAAGGAAATGACGCTCCAAGCAAAACACATATCATGTGGTGAATAAAAATATAGCTCCAAGTAAGGTTACCGATGAACGAAGACGAAAGAGGGGATGCCTTCCGGGGCATCCCCAAGCTTAGGCTCTTGGTTGTCCTTGAATATCTTGGGGTGCCATGGGCATCCCCAAGCTTAGGCTCTTACCACTCCTTATTCCATAGTCCATCGAATTCTTACCCAAAACTTGAAAACTTCACAACACAAAACTCAACAGAAAACTCGTAAGCTCCGTTAGTATAAGAAAATAAAACCACCACTTAGGTACTGTAATGAACTCATTCTAAATTCATATTGGTGTAATATATACTGTACTCCAACTTATCTATGGCTCATACCCTTCGATACTACTCATAGATTCATCAAAATAAGCAAACAACACATAGAAAACAGAATCTGTCAAAAACAGAACAGTCTGTAGTAATCTGTATCAAACGTATACTTCTGGAACTCCAAAAATCCTATAAAATTAGGAAGTCCTAAGAAATTTGTGTACCAATCCAGAGCAAAATGAATAATATCAGAACCACATTTATGTGAATTAACAAAACTAAATTACTGGGTGCAAAAGTTTCTGATTTTCAGCAGGATCAACACAACTATCACCGTAAGCCATCCTAAAGGTCTTACTTGGCACTTTATTGAAACAAAATCTATAAAACATGATTACTACAGTAGCATAATCATGTTTACACACAAAAACAGTAAGGATAAATATTGGGTTGTCTCCCAACAAGCGCTTTTCTTTAATGCCTTTCTAGCTAGGCATGATGATGACAATGATGCTCACATAAAAGATAAGAATTGAAACATAGCGGGAGCATCATGAAGCATATGACTAGCACATTTAAGTCTAACCCACTTCCTATGCATAGGGATTTTGTGAGCAAACAACTTATGGGAACAATAATCAGCTAGCATAAGAAAGTAAAACAAGCATAGCTTCAAAATTTTAAGAACATAGAGAGGAAACTTGATATTATTGCAATTCCTACAAGCATATGTTCCTCCCTCATAATAATTTTCAGTAGCATCATGAATGAATTCAACAATATAACCAGCACCTAAAGCATTCTTTTCATGATCTACAAGCATAGAAAATTTACTACTCTCCACATAAGCAAAATTCTTCTCATTCGGAATAGTGGAAGTATCATAAGAGACTTGAACACTAAAAATTGTTTCCACATTAAAAGAGTAATGTTCAGAAAAAGGGTAATCATAATCATGACAAGATTTGTAAATATAATCATCACTACTTTTTATAGCATAAGTTTCATCACAATAATCATCATAAGTAGCAACTTCGTTCTCATCATAATCGATTGAAACCACTCCCAAAATAGTGGAATCACTAAATAAAGTTGACACTCTTCCAAATCCACTTTCGTATTCATCACAATAAAATTCAACATCCTCCAAAATAGTGGGATCACTACTTCCTAAAGTTGACTCTCTTCCGAACCAACTTTCATCAATATAATCATCATAGGTAGGAGGCATGCTATCATCATAACAACTTTGCATATCACAACTTGGGATGCTAAAAATACCATCTTCATTAAACATAGCATCCCTAAGCTTGGGACAAACATTAATTCCAGCAAATATATTCTCAAATGTTTCATCCTCATCAAACATAGCTTCCCCAATCTTGGGCCCTTTCATATCATAAGCATAATCACTCTTATCATTAAAAATATGGATAGCACCAATAGTATAGCAATTATCATCATCACAAGTAGTAGTAGGAGCAACATCATTTGGGAGGGATACCTTTTTACCTTTGTTGCTCCTTATTTTATTTTTCTTCTTCACATTATGTGTAGGTTCAGCCTTCCTCTTTGAGCTCCTTATTGATGAGATTGGTTGAATAGAAAGCTCCTCCTCGTTACCTGATTCATCATAAGAAATAATAGGAGGAGATTGGGAAGCCTCTTCCCTTTCATTAGTATTCTCATCATCTTCCATTTGCTTTCTTTTCTTTAGGTAATTGGCAATATAAGGATTTTCAATGCAATTCACCGCACAATACATATAAATCTTCTCTAGATCAAAATCAAGAAATCTATCAAGATTAAATTTTGGAATACCCTCAGTTATACGTTTCATTTCTTCATAACCCAAAAGAAGGCTAACTCTTTATGATGCTCAAGGGTAATCAAATTATCACAATATTTGGAAATGACTTGATCATGAAACAAATAGCATTGGAGCTTTAAATGACCATGTTCATTGCAAAGTTCACAAGGGGTACTATAAATATTGAATCTTTCAGCACATTCATCTAGCTCTTCTTGCAACCATTTGGTTTCTAAGTACTTATGCCTCTTGAAATAAATATCTTCTCTATTTGGTGTGTTCATGCAAATATGCACTCCACAAAAGTTGACATGCTCATAAGAGATATTTTCATCATAACTAGTGCAATCATCATTCGCATCATGGATATTCAAAGAATTCGTACCAACAACATTGCAATCATGCTCATCATTCAAAGATTTAGTGCCAAACAATTTAATGCATCCTTCTTCTAACACTTTGGCACAATTTTCCTTTCCATCATACTCATGAAAGATATTAAAAAGATGAAGCGCATGAGACAAACTTAACTCCATTTTTTTTGTAATTTTCTTTTATAAACTAGACTAGTGCTAAAACAAGAAACAAAAAGATTTGCTTGCAAGATCTAAAGATATACCTTCAAGCACTCACCTCCCCGGCAACGGCGCCAAAAAAGAACTTGATGTCTACTACACAACCTTCTTCTTGTAGACGTTGTTGGGCCTGCAAGTGCACAGGTTTGTAGGACAGTAGAAAATTTCTCTCAAGTGGATGACCTAAGGTTTATCAATCCGTGGGAGGCGTAGGATGAAGATGGTCTCTCTCAAGCAACCCTGCAACCAAATAACAAAGAGTCTCTTGTGTCCCCAACACGCCAAATACAATGGTTAATTGTATAGGTGCACTAGTTCGGCGAAGAGATGGTGATACAAGTGCAATATGGATGTTAGATATAGGTTTTTGTAATCTGAAATAATAAAAACAGCAAGGTAACTAAAGATAAAAGTGAGCGTAAACGGTATTGCAATGATAGGAAACAAGGCCTAGGGTTCATACTTTCACTAGTGCAAGTTCTCTCAACAATAATAACATAGATAGATCATATAACAAGCCCTCGACATGCAACAAAGAGTCACTCCGAAGCCACTAATAGCGGAGAACAAACGTAGAGATTATGGTAGGGTACGAAACCACCTCAAAGTTATTCTTTCGGATCAATCTATAAAAGAGTTCTTACTAGAATAACACCTTAAGACACAAATCAACCAAAACCCTAATGTCACCTAGATACTCCATTGTGACCTCAAGTATCTGTGGGCATGATTATACGATATGCATCACATAATCTCAGATTCATCCAACCAACACAAAGTACTTCAAAGAGTGCCCCAAAGTTTCTACCGGAGAGTCAAGAACGTGTGCCAACCCCTATGCATAGGTTCCCATTGTCACAAAACCCGCAAGTTGATCACCAAAACATACATCAAGTGGCACATGATATCCCATTGTCACCACAGATAATCACGGCAAGACATACATCAAGTGTTCTCATAAAAGACTCAATCCGATAAGATAACTTCAAAGGGGAAACTCAATTCATCACAAGAGAGTAGAGGGGGAGAAACATCATAAGATCCAACTACAATAGTAAAGCTCGAGATACATCAAGATCGTGCCATGGAGGGAACACGAGAGAGAACACAATAGAGAGAGAGATCAAACGCATAGCTACTGGTACATACCCTCAGCCCCGAGGGTGAACTACTCCCTCCTCGTCATGGATAGCGCCGGGATGATGAAGATGGCCACCGGTGATGGGATCCCCCTCCGGCAGGGTGCCGGAACAGGCTCCCGAGAGGTTTTTGGTGGCTACAGAGGCTTGCGGCGGCGGAACTCCCGATCTATCTTCTATTCTGGAAGTTTTAGGGTACAAGAGTATATATGGGTGCAGGGGGTACGTCGGAGGAGCTACGGGGGCCCCACGAGGCAGGGGGCGCGCCCGGGGGGGTGGGCACGCCCCCCACCCTCGTGGGCAGCCCGTATCTCCCCTGACATGCACTCCAAGTTCCCTGGGTTGCTTTCCTTCCAAAAATAACTTCTCCAGTTGATTTCGTTCCGTTTTGACTCCGTCTGATATTCCTTTTCCTCGAAACACTGAAATAGGCATAAAACAGCAAATCTGGGTTGGGCCTCTGGTTAATAGGTTAGTCCCAAAAATAATATAAAATTGGATAATAAAGCCCAATATTGCCTAAAACAGTAGATAAAGTAGCATGGAGCAACCAAAAATTATAGATACGTTGGAGACGTATCAACAGACTAATAGAGTTATGTATGTAGGTATATTGATTGGTCGTCCCGAAGAGGAGATGCCCGGATCCTCAGGCGATCTTCTGCAAGAGCTTTCGCAACTGCGCGAACAAGTTTGGTAGGTGATGCAGGGTGTTGCCAAGGCCATGTGGCCATCCGCCTCCCTGCCAGGAAGCCTGGGGGAGCTTGTACAGCTGCTCAAGGGAGCGTGGCGGCGCTTCCGATTGTGGAAGATATCTGCCTGTCGACAAGGTGCGAGGTAAGCTTGGGCCATGGTAAAAACACGGTATACCAAGCTCGATCTGAATCACATGGCCCGGGTCGGACCTGTAGGGTCAGATGGGGAAGAGATTCCCGTTAGTCTGGTATATGACCAGGTAGGATTAGCCGCAAAGTATTCCCAACAGGATTGTAGGCTAGACAGCCTATTGGATGGCATAGAAGAAGATTTATGTGAGTCTAAGTGACTGTGTACTTCAATTGACATATTTTGTCCCTAGCCGGATTGTAAATCATTTGTCATGGCGGACCTTTTCGCTTCAGCCTCCGGACCCGACAGTCTGGAGTGTTTCTGAATACCCGCTCAGTTATGTAAACCGGAGTACGCGTGGAAACCAGGCGTAGGGGTCATAATTGCTTGAACAGACAAGTACCCAACTAGCTATGTTATATTACATGGATAGTAAGAAACATCTTCCAGGGAGAATAGTTTCGTTAAGGGTTCCTTTCCCTGGGTACGCATGCATTAATGTGCATGTCCGAACTGCGAACAGAAATGTAGTATATGCAACATCTGGGGGTTTGTATTGTAATAGGTAAAAAACATATTTAGTTCACCGACCAAATATTCCCTTAAGAACGCTAGCTTTCAGCTTCACCCAGTCTGAGGTACACGTCCGAAGTACTCGGCAGTAACAATCACAGAGGTGCTCCCCTTATGCCCTAGCCGAACTAACGGGAACGTAGGGCATAAACACAGGAGCCAGGAAACCCAGCTTGGCCAAAACTTAAGTCATATTGATGCATATAATGGTGAAGAAAAGGTACATATGGGAAAGCGACACATATGCCGTGGGTGTGATGCCCCGAAGATAATTATATTAAGCTTCTGTATAAGAAGCCCCCAGGTATAGTGAGCGTGCATACTTGAGGATTAGCGCATCAAGAGTGTGTAGTCGAGTCACACTTAAAGCCTTAGAGCCATAAAAAGAAAGAGAGAGGATATAATTAAAAAAAAGGCGGAGAAAAGGAGAAGAACACAGTGTTCGGCGCTAGGCGTAGAATCTTCGGAGTCAGGCCGCGTTCCATGGGTTCGGCTCTAGTCGATTATCTGATGCATCACGTAGGCGGTATGCTCCTCCGGTGAGAACTTTATCAATGATGAAGGGACCCTCCCACTTGGGCTTGAGCTTGTCCTTTTTCTTCTCCGGTAGGCGTAGAACGAGTTCGCCAATGTCATAAGTTTTGGCCCGTACTTCTCTGCTTTGATACCTGCGAGTCTGTTGGTGATAGAATGCAGAACAGGCTTTGGACATCGCGCTCCTCCTCCAGGGCATCCAAACTGTCCTGCCGATCAAGCTCGTCTTCTCTCTCTTCATACATGCGCACTCGAGGTGAATCATGAATGATATCGCAGGGCAGTACCGCCTCTGTGATGTACACCATGAAGAAGGGTGTGTGTCCGGTAGTGCGATTTGGTGAGGTCCGCAGCCCCCATAGTATGGAGTCGAGCTCCTCGACCCAGTGCGTGTATGATTCCTTCAGAGATCGCACTAGTCTGGGTTTGATGCCGCTCATAATAAGACCATTTGTTCATTCGACTTGACCATTTGTTTGGGGGTAATAGACGGAGGCGTAATCGAGCTTAATGCCCATGTTACCGCACCAAGTTTTCACCTTGTCGGCTGTGAAGTTGGAGCCATTATTGGTGATGATGTTGTGGGGGACACCATAACGGTGCACGACCCCTGATATGAAGTCTATCACCGGTCCGGATTTGGTCGTTTTAACTGGTTTGGCCTCTATCCATTTGGTGAATTTATCCACCATGACCAACAAGTATTTTTTCTTATGGCTTCCTCCTTTAAGGGGTCCGACCATATCGAGCCCCCAGACCGCAAAGGGCCAGGTTATGGGGATTGTTTGGAGAGCGGTAGGCGGCATGTGGCTTTGGTTGGCGAAGAGCTGGCAACCGACACAATGTTGGACGAGGTCCTATGCGTCTGCTCAGGCTGTCGGCCAGTAGAAACCTGTACGGAAGGCCTTGCTTACAAGGGCCCGAGCTGCGGCGTGGTGGCCGCCGAGTCCAGCATGAGTTTCGGCCAAGAGCTTCCGCCCTTCCTCTTCGGAGATACATCTTTGAAGTACTCCGGTAGCGCTTTTCTTATAAAGCTCTCCCTCGTGGACCTTGTAGGCTTTAGAGCGCCGCACAATGCAACGTGCCTCATTTTGGTCCTCGGGGAGTTCTTGCCTATTTAGGTAGGCTAAGAAGGGTTCGGTCCATGAGGCGTTGACAACCATGATTAGATGGGCCGAAGGTGTTATTTCGGCAGCGGAGCCTCCGATTATGTCAGTGTGTTCGGGATCTGGGGTTGTGGTCGGATCCGGACTAGTATTGCCGGTCTCCCCTTGCCACACCACGGATGGCTTGAACAACCTTTCCAAGAAGAAGTTGGGTGGGATGGGGTCACACTTAGCGCCGATGCGGGTAAGGATATCCGCCGCTTGATTGTTTTCTCGAACCACATGATGAAATTCAAGCCCCTTGAATCGAGCTAACATTTTGAGGACGGCATTACGGTAAGCCGCCATTTTTGGGTCCTTGGCGTCGAAGTCTCCATTTGTTTGAGAGATTGCGAGTTTCGAATCCCCATGCACTTCTAGGCGTTGAATGCCCATGGAGACCGCCATCCGAAGACCGTGCAACAGAGCCTCGTATTTGGCTGCATTGTTGGAGTCTATGTATAGTATTTGGAGTACATATTGGACTGTATCTCCGGTGGGGGATGTCAAGACAACGCCCGCTCCTAGACCAGACAGCATCTTAGAGCCATCAAAGTGCATGATCCAGTTGGAGTATGTGTTGTACTCTTTAGGGAGTTCCGCTTCTGTCCATTCAGCAACAAAGTCAGCCAGTACTTGCGATTTAATGGCTCGCCGTTGTTTATATATAATCTCGAACAGGAGGAGCTCGATGGCCCACTTAGCAATCCGGCCCGTGGCATCACGGTTATTTATTATATCGTTGAGTGGTACTTCTAAGGCCACCGTGATTGAACACTCTTGAAAGTAGTGTCGTAGTTTCCAGGATGCCATGAAGACCGCGTATGCTATCTTTTGATAATGTGGGTACCGTGACTTGCATGGTGTGAGGACAGTGGATACATAGTATACTGGCTTTTGAAGCGGGAACTTATGTTCGTCCTCCTCTCGTTCGACGATGAGCATTGCGCTTACAACTTGGTGTGTTGCAGCTATATATAACAGCATGGGTTCACCAATGTTCGGTGCGGCCAGGATTGGGTTGCTGGCCAAGAGGGCCTTTATTTCTTCCAGTCTGGCCATGGCCGCATCCATCCACTCGAAGCGTTCGGTGCGTCGAAGAAGGCGATAAAGAGGTAGTGCCTTTTCTCCCAATCAGGAGATAAAGCAGCTTAAGGCAGCCACGCATCCAGTTAATTTCTGGACTTGCTTGAGGTCTATTGGGGTAGCCAACTGTGACAAAGCTCGGATTTTAGCTGGGTTTGCTTCAATTCCTCTATTGGAAACGATGAAGCCCAGGAGCTTTCCGGCGGGAACGTCGAAAACACATTTTTCTGGATTGAGCTTGATGTCATATGTTCGGAGGTTGTCGAACGTGAGGCTCAGGTCGTCTATTAAAGATTCAACGTGTCTGGTCTTGATGACCACATCATCCACGTATGCCTCAATTGTTTTGCCGATTTGTTTTTCCAGGCATGTCTGAATCATGTGTTGGTAGGTTGCACCGGCGTTTTTAAGCCCGAAAGGTATGGTCTTGAGACAGAAAGGGCCGTATGGGGTGATGAATGCCGTTGCGGCTTGATCGGATTCCTCCATCTTGATTTGATGGTATCCGGAGTATGCATCGAGGAAGCACAATGAGTCGTGTCCTGCGGTAGTGTCGATGATTTGATCGATGCGGGGGAGGGGGAAGGGATCCTTGGGGCAAGACTTATTGAGGTCCTTGAAATAACCACATAGGCGCCAGGATTTATCCTTCTTTGGTACCATCACCAGGTTTGCTAGCCAGTCCGGGTGTTTTATTTCTCTGATGAATCCGGCTTCGAGTAATTTGGCTAGCTCCTCTCCCATAGCTTGTCGTTTAGGCTCTAAATAGCGTCGTAGTGTCTGCTTGACCGGCTTGTATCCCTTCAATATGTTGAGGCTATGCTCGGCCAGCCTGCGTGGGATCCCTGGCATATCTGAAGGGTGCCAGGCAAATATGTCCCAATTCTCGCGTAAGCACGCCCGCAGTGCGGCGTCGATTGTGGGGTTCAGCTGTGCCCTGATGGCTGCTGTTTTTGTAGAGTCCATTGGGTGGACTTGGAATTTGATGATTTCATCCGCTAGTTTGAAGGAGGTGGACTTGGATCGCTTATCGAGTATCACATCGTCCCTATCCACTGTGGAGCGTAATGCAGTTAATTCTTCGGCCGCGAGGGCTTTGGATAGTGCCTCAAGGGCCAAGGTGGCGGTTTTATTTTCAGCGCGGAGTGCTATGTCCGGATCACTGGCGAGAGTGATGATTCTGTTGGGCCCGGGCATCTTGAGCTTCATGTACCCATAATGGGGTATAGCTTGGAAACTCGCGAATGCATCTCGCCCTAAAAGGGCGTGGTATCCACTATTGAACGGGGCCACTTGGAATGTTATCTCTTCGGACATGTAATTTTCCGGCGTGCCGAATACCACATCGAGTGTGATTTTTCCCGCACATCGTGCCTCCCGACTAGGGATAATCCCTCGGAAGGTCGTGCTGCTTTGCTCAATGCGGCTCTTGTCTATTTCCATTTTGTTAAGAGTTTCCTTGTAGATGAGGTTTAATCCGCTGCCGCCGTCCATGAGCACTTTAGTAAGCCGGAAGCCATCCACAATTGGACTAAGTACCAAAGCGGCTGGTGCTCGGACTGTTTGGAATTGAGGTTAGTCACTCGCATTAAAGGTTATAGCCGTGTTATTCAAGGGATTTATTTCTACAACGTGGCAGACTTCGGCGAAGCCGCGGAGTGCTCTCTTGCGCCTATTATTCGAGGTGAAACTCACGAAGATTGTCAACACTGTATTGCTGTTTTCTGCAGGATGATGCTCTGCGGTATTGTTAATGAGGAGATCCTCGCCGCTCTTGGCCACCTGCCAAAGTATCCAACATGCTCTAAGGTTGTGCGTTGGTACGGTATCCGGGTGTGGTGTGAATTTTGCATGGCCTATTGAGCCATCCCTCCAATACGGTTCCACGCCCTGTAGTGGGCTTTGGTTTCTTTGTGATTGAATCGGGTGACTTGCGAGAGTGCACCCTTTTGGTTCGGACAAGGGGTTTAGTGAGAGCCGGAGGATCCCAGAATTTTGCCTGGGTTTTCCAGGCGCTTTCCATCGCACAATACTTCTGTACTATGGTCGCCAAGTCAGTGAAGTGTGATATCCCGACGACTTATGGCGTTAAGGATTTCCTTATCCATGCAATTTTTGCGAAAGAATGAGATTGCGTCTTCCTTGTGACAATCCTTAACCTTGCTCATTACAAGGAGGAACCTGGCCCAAAAGTGATGTATTATCTCTTGGGATTGTTGTCTAATGTGGGAAAGATCGCTTGTATCTGGGTGGGTGGGTGGATTTAAGTCCGAACCCTGACCCAATCTGAGACCCAGGGGCAGAGGAACTTCCAAACTAGGTAGTTCAGGTTTTGGGATTTTTCCCAATTTCTAGCCCGCTGTCCAATTCTAAGTTTAGAGTTTGGGTCATGTCCTCCCGCGAGTGGGTATCCGGCTCGGAGAGCTCGGGTCCGGACATAGTTCGTCCTCAAAATAGAGGAAGAATCACTGCATTGCTCCTCCACCGCCGCTATTTGATGGGTGGCCAGTGGAGAGTTAATCTCTCTTTGATCGGGTTTAAGCCCAATCCGATCATGGTCCATAGAGACTCCCAAGGCGGCGATGCGATCCAAGAGCTCATTCAAGGACGAAAGTTCCATTGGATCCATCCACTTGGCGTATTCCGAGCTGACGTGGCGGCTGTTTTTGATGACCCGAGAAGTCATCGTCGGCACGGCGGCCGAACAGGCAGTCATGACGAAGCCGCCTTGTCGGAAGGTTTGGCCTAAAGCCAGGGCTCCCCCAGAGGCGATGTTGTCCTTGATAACAAGGTGAGCCATCAAACCTTTTTTTCGACGTCACAGTGGAACCCTCAATGAAAGCACCAATGTCAGTGTCAAAACCGGCGGATCTCGGGTAGGGGGTCCCGAACTGTGCGTCTAAGGCTAATGGTAACAGGAGGCGGGGGACACGATGTTTACCCAGGTTCGGGCCCTCTCTATGGAGGTAATACCCTACTTCCTGCTTGATTGATCTTGATGATATGAGTATTACAAGAGTTGATCTACCACGAGATCGTAGAGGCTAAACCCTAGAAGCTAGCCTATGATTATGATTGTTCTTGTCCTACGGACTAAACCCTCTGGTTTATATAGACACCGGAGGAGGCTAGGGTTACACAGAGTCGGTTACAGAGAAGGGAATCTACATATCTGAATTGCCAAGCTTGACTTCCATGCAAAGGAGAGTCCCACCCAGACACGGGAAGAAGTCTTCAATCTTGTATCTTCATAGTCCAACAGTCTGACATAAGCATATAGTCTGGCTGTCTGAGGACCCCCTAATCCAGGACTCCCTCAGGCACACAAGCTAGTAAACCCTCGTACTCCCCTCCACGTGGGAAACAATTGCCGAGTCTTCCCTAGCTTCGTATCATTCCCTTCCTAGACCTCGTCGTCGTCCACGGCCCTAGTGCTCTTGGCCCAGTGTGGTCAATGTGGTCAACGAACGACATCGATCCGAAGTGGACTGTACATGGAGAGGCTGACAGTTGGGTCCATGGCCGCATGCAAGGAAATGCCTCCTTATTATGGGCAAAATAATGATTCCTCCACCTCATAGCTGGGACCCACTGGAAGGGCCTCTGTATGTTGCGAAAAAAACGTTCCTCCTGCTGACAGGTCGGACCCACCAGCTATATCTTAGCTCCCAAGGAAGTGCCTCCTTATTACGCACAGAAAAATGAATACTCCTCCTGCTAGCTAGGACCCACCGTAGTTGGAGGCTGGCTTGTGGGCCTACTGACGCAGACGGAGGGCTTTGTCAACTTAGTCAATATGAACGATTCTAGCTCCAGTGACCGTACGATGTCCATCGAACGGCCGTAGTGCTTCTTCAACCTCTGGTCTACTTGCTCCAGCCACCCAAACCAGCGCCAGTCGTTTCGTGTGCTCCTACCTCCCATGGCCGGCTATACTACCACGGAGGCCTCACCGCCCCCTACTACTCCCGCCGCTGGCCAGGCCATCCCTCTACTCACCCACACCCTCTATTATTCTGTGGCGACGGTAGCCTCACACCGCAGCCGAACCAGTCAACCCTCGTACTCCTCTCCGCGTGGGTATCCACTGCCGCGTCTTCCCCGGCTCCGCGTCATCCCCTTCCTAGGCCTTGCCATCGTCCACCGCCTTGGTGCTCTTGGCACGCCGTGGTCAATGTGGTCAAGGAACGACTTCCATTGGAAGAGTACTATACGTGGAGAGGCTGACAGTTGGGTCCACAGCTGCAGCAAGGAAGTGCAACCTTATTACACGCAAAATAATGATTACTCCACCTGACAGCAGGGACCCACCAGACGGGCCACCGTATTTCTCAGAAAATACATTTCCCCCTGACTGTTGGGACCCACATGCTACATCTTCACACGCAAGGAAGTGCCTGACAGTCGGGACCCACCTGGTCTAAGCGTACATAGTGTTGTCATGCTGGTCGCGAACGTGTACGTACATACTGGTCGATCGGTCTATCTGTAGGCTACAGCGATGAACCATGGTCGAGTAAGGAAGGGCACGTGTTGTAGTAGAGGCGCGCACGTAGCATGTACACGTACGTACAACCAGGGTGCAAGAAAGTAAATACGGCCACATACGTACATACAGGCGGGGTCTTGAACGCCTACTCGCACATACGTACGGCTAGGGCTCTTGTACATGGAGAGGCAGCGATAGCGTCCTGTTCATCGGCAGCCCACTAGCTAGGTCGAAACGGAATGCATCGTGTTCATCGGGAGCCAACCGCCTTAGATGGAACAGCCGATCGAAACAAGGCATGGCGTACCACAGAACGGAGGAAACGACCTTCTGTTCGACCGACCACGGTCAAAATGGGATCCTATTCATCGGGAGGGGTCTGGTGTACCGCAAAACGGAGGAAACGGACTTGTGTTCGAGTGCCTACGGTTGAAACAGTGTCACACCCTAGCTAGTCATGCATTAGAGTGTTGCATCATGTTTACTCTTTCATCAGAAACTTGAAATGGGGATGACAGAACCCCCAGTCCCCTCTGAAACCAACTAGGGTTACTAAAATAATTTTCAATGAACCTGAAATGCCCTTCTAAAATGCCCATCATTTTTGTCTTGGTTCAGAACCTCTGCCAAAAGTGGTGCACATTTTCCTAGGCCATCTTAGGGTTTTTGAATTAAATCATAAATATTTGAATTTGGGCATTTAAAATTATATAAAATATTTAAATGCTCAAATATCTCCAAACTAAAATGTTTCATGTTGGAAATAATCCAACTATGGACCAGGAGTAATTTGGTGATTTTTGAAGTTGCCTAGGTATTTTATTAAATTCAAACAAAGTTGCAGATATATTAAATAAAAACAGAAACAGAAAAAAAGGGAAAAACTTACCTGTCGCCCAGTACCGGCCCACCTGCCGGCCCAGCCCAGCATCGCGCCAGCGAGCTGCTTCCGGCCAGGCAGGCAGGCAGGTGCTCGACGGCGAGCACCGCATGGGTGCCACGCACCTGCTCGCCGCCTCGCCGCCTCCCTCGCCCGGCTAACGCCGTGGATCGGCCTCCCTCTCTCCCCCGAACCCCCCAGACACCCCTTCTCCTCTCCAGCTCCTCCCCCTCGCACGCCCCAGCCATGGCCGACGCCATCGCCGCCAC